>NC_053497.1:60398391-60718380 GCF_905171775.1 Rana temporaria
GTTGCTCCTCCTATATACCGGGATGAGGGGGGGGGGGTACCCATGACCAGACATGCACCTTGTGGGGGTCGCACTGGGTGCCCCCTGTACAGTCCATTGTGTGCGGTGCACCGGATGGAGTCCTCTCAGACACACAATGGGCAGAGGACCCCCTCCTCTCCCCCGGGGATAACACACTCTCCATCCTACCTCGCCGCATCCCGGCTCTCCGCTCCTCTTCCATTCCAGTCACACTCTCCTTCCCCTCCTCCCTCCGTGAACCTGTCACCGGGCGCGCTCCCCCTCACCTCCGCTCAGCACAGCTGCAGCATCTCGCGGGAACGCGCTCCGCTCATCTCAGCAGCACTTGTCGGCGAGCAGCCGGGTGGGCGGGGCCAGCCACCTTCGAGTACAAACAAGGAGGCGGGGCCGGATCACAGCTAAAGCTGGAAACGAGATGGGCGGAAGCCGGGGCGAAGAAAGGGGCGGCGCTGTGTGTTTAGCGGCACTATTAAAGGGAAGAGGCGGGGCCTGGTTGGGTTGAGGGGCTTTGAATGAGGCAGGTGCGGCTGAGGGGCCCGTTATAGACAATGATGCCGGTGGAATGAGGAGGATAGAGCGGCATTCGGCTGCTGGTCAGCATTTCTGTTCCAGGATAGAGAAGAGTGAGGTGTAGAATCCCCACTCCATACAAATGGCCGTTATTAGGAGATGCTGACCTTGTATCATAACTCCCATCTGTCTTTGGTTGTGAGGGACTGTGCCTGATTTGGAGCAAAGTCCCTCTGTCCTTCTTTCCTCCTCATTTGTCCCTCATTTTGGTCTGATCTATATAGTGTATATAAAATGCACTTTTTATCTATCAAAAAGGTGACTTAGACCCCTTTCACACTGAAGCGTTTTTACAGCGTTTTAGCGTTAAAAATAGCGCTATTAAAACGCTCATAAAATGCTCTCCATGCATCTCAATGGACCCTTTCACACTGAGTCCTGCAAGCAGCTTTTGAAAAAAACGCTCCAAAAACGCCCCTCTCCATTGAAATGAATTGAAAGTGCTGTAAAAACGCCTTGCCCTTTCACACTGAGGAGTTGCACTGGCGGGGAGTTGAGAAAAGTCCTGCAAGCAGCTTTTGGGCGCTGAAAAAAAAAACGCTCCAAAAATGCCCCCATTGAAATGAATTGAAAGCGCTGTAAAAATGCCTTACCCTTTCACACTGAGGCACTGCAAAAACGCCCTAAAACATTAGGGTCTTAGCGGTGCTTTACCAGCACATTGGGATTGCAGATGAGGCTTTTCTCCAATAACGCTCGAAAAACGCCCCAGTGTGAAAGGGGCCTTAAAAAAATGGCGTAGGGGTCCCCCTCAAAACTTGAAGGGTCTGGTATGAATTTTAAGGGGAACCCCGTGCCAAAATAAAATAAATGGCATGGGGTTCCCCCCAAAAATCAATACTTGACCCTTATCCGAGCACGCAACCTGGCAGGCTGCAGGAAAAGAGGGGGGACGGGAGAGCGCCCCCCTCTTGAACCACCGGTCAAGGGTTGTGGGGATGCTGCCCTTGCCCCCATCAACATGGGGACATCCTCCCCATGTTGAGGGCATGTGGCCTGGTACGGTTCAGAAGGGAGGGGGGGCGCTCTCTCGTCCCCCCTCTTTTCCTGCGGCCTGCCAGGTTGTGTGTTGGGATGAGGATCTGGTATGGATTTTGGGGGGGAACCCCACGTCTTTTTTTTTTTTTGGTGCGGAGTTCCTCTTTAAATCCATACCAGACCTGAATGGCCTAATATGGAATTGGGGGGAACCCATGCCGTTTTTTTAAATGACTTTTATCTGTATTGCCGGGGCCCGACAATTCATGAATAGCCGCAAGTAGTTTTAAATGACTTTTTTCCTTTAGAAATGTCATTTTGTGCAGAGACTGTTATAAACACGGGAAACATGCACTACTTTACAGGCATACTATAGACACCCCCCCAGGTATGAAATTTAAAGGAATATTTCACTTTTATTGTTTCACTTTAAGCATTATTAAAATCACTGCTTAAAGCGGATGTGCCACTAAAAAAATATATTAAAAGCCAGCAGCTACAAATACTGCAGCTGCTGACTTTTAATATTAGGACACTTACCTGTCCTGGAGTCCAGCGCCGATCGCAGCAGATGACGAGCGATCGCTCATCACCCTGCTGCTCCCCCCTCCATCCACGGTGAGGGAACCAGGAAGTGAAGCGCTCCGGCTTCACTGCCCGGTTCCCTACGGCGCATGCGCGAGTCGCGCTGCGCCCGCCGATTGGCTCCCGCTGTGTGCTGGGAGCCGAGTGTTCCCAGCATACAACGGGGGACGGACGGGAAGCAAGGAAAAAACCCGTCTTTTGCCCGTATCGTAGGGCCGGAAGTGGGTGCAGATACCTGTCTGTAGACAGGTATCTGCACCCCCCTCCCCCCTGAAAGGTGTCAAATGTGACACCGGAGGGGGGAGGGTGCCGATCAGCGCGACTTCACTTTAAAGTGGAGATACGCTTTAAAATTAGCACTTTTGATTTCTCCCATAGACTTTTAAAGGGTGTTCCAAAGCTTTCAAACACCCCAAATTGTTCGCTATTCGGTGAACGGGCGAACAGCCAATGTTTCTTTGGCTCAGCCCAGGCGAACAGCCGGGCTGGGCCACGGCTCCGTGTTTGAATGGACACACAGAGCATCTGCTCAGTTGCCCCCATAGCAAGCTGCTTGTTGTGGGGGCAAGGAACTCAGGCGAGGGACCCAAGAAGAGGAGGCTCTGGGCAGCTCTGTGCAAAACATTTACACAAAGCAGGTAAGTATAAGAGGTTTGGTATTTTTAAACAAAAAAAGACTTTAATATCACTTTAATCTATCCATTCTTATATGTGCTCCTACTATGGAGGCTTTGGAAATTTAGAGTTGGGACTGCAGTATATACTGAGGTCCCTTGGCCTAAACAATGGCATCTTATGCATATGTGTGCAAACAAAACCCCTTTTAACGCAAACCATTCGGCAGGTTCAATATGGTTGTTTTGCTGGCTGGTCGGTAAGTGTGTTTCATGTGCACCTAGCTGCAAAGGCCAGTTATAGATTGGGGTGGGGTGCCACTTATTTTGTACATTTGCTCTTAGACCCCTTTCACACTAGGGCCTGGTCAGCGCTAAAGTGCTGTTTAAGCGGCACTTTTCGGCCGCTAGAGGGGCGCTTTTAACCCCATAGAAGGGGGTTAAAAACTTCCGTGTTGCACCAGTTTTTGGGCATTTGGAGTGCTGCCCATGCATTGGCATGGGTGTTTTGGGAACTGCCCCAAAGATGCTGCTTGCAGGACTTTTCCTAAAGTCCCGCAAGCACACCGCACCTATTGTAATGAATAGGAGGCAGTTTTCTCCTTTCACCTTGAGTGAGTGAGTGAGTGAGAAACTTATATAGTGCAACACATGCGAACTGAATCGCCTCTGGGCGCTTAGTGTCCTTTCCCTACTGTACTTTTGCCCTCAGAAAAGATGGGTTCTTGCAGGACAGCCTCTGAGACATAGGGCTCCTTCTTCCAGGACAGGAAACACGTACACCCAAATTCCTTAAAGGTGGTCCTCCAGGCCTTTCCCTTCAGTTTTTTGTGTTTCCTGCTGGACGGAAAGGGAGCACGTAGGAACTTGGGGAGCTCCATGTCTCAAGGCTATCCTGGAAGTGCGGTAAACTTACGGCGGAGTGACATCATCAGCGGGCGCCCCCCAGAGACGAGGTTCTGGTCTCTTTGGCGCGACGGATGATAAAGACCCAGCAGAGGCTGTGGGCAGCGCGGAGGTGGTGTGGGTTTAGGCAGTCACGTATGGGCAATTGTCTCTCTGTTTTTGGCTTTTAGGTTAAAGCTCAGGACAACGCCCAGATGCAGCCTCCCAGAAAAAGATGTACAGTATGTGCGACAAAGCTGAGTACCAATTGGAAAAAAACAGTTCGCCCTGAATGTGTCAGTAATCTGGTCAAGGAGGATTCTATGACTGCTTGTCATAAGATCCTTTCGTCCGTTAAGGATGAAATTGCTTCCACATTCCAATCTTTTAAGGGGATGATGGATAGGATGCAGGGTCCCTCTATGTCCCTATCCAGGGCAGCCAGCATGCCTCCCCTATCAGAGCCTAGTCAAGAGGATAGCGAAGACAGGGAAAGGGAACACAGGTCGCTCTCCTCTTCTCAAGCAGACTCAGGGTATGATTTAGAGGGAGAGTAAGAGTAAGGGTCCAGATACAGATTGACACTGGACGATGTGGGGGACTTACTGAAAGCGATCTACGACACTTTGTAGATTAGAGAGGAGTCGGTACAGCTTTCAAAGCAAAACCTCATGTATCAGAGGGCCAGTGCACAGAAGGCTAGGGCATTCCCTGTGCACAAATCTCTAGTAGAATTGCTCTTGCTGGAGTGGGATCACCCTGAAAGGAGACCATTCTTTTCAGGCAGCCTTAAGCGCAGATTTCCCTTTGAAAAAGATGCGACCCATCCCTGGAACAAGGTTCCAAAGTTGGATGCACCTCTGGCCAAGGTCTCTAAAAAGACGGACATGGATAAAAGGGGTGATGTGTTGCTAAGACGGGCTTGGGATGCCTCTTACATTGGGCTTAAGCCAGCCCTTGCAGCCACTTGTGTTGCTAGAAACTTGGAATGCTGGTTAAAGCAGTTGCAATCCCACATTTCTGCAGGCACATCCAGGCAAGATTCCTTTACAGCTTTTTAGCGGATGCTTCAGCAGAATCTGTAAAGCTGGCAGCTCGATCAGCAGCACTGGTAAACGCTGCAAGAAGGGCCGTGTGGCTGAAAGCTTGGACAGGGGATGCAGCGTCTAAGCTTAAGCTTTGTGGATTACCTTTTTCAGGTGATCACCTTTTTCGGCCCCAGAGAAGAAGAAAAAACCAGAGGGTAAACGTTTTTTTTTTTCAAGGTTTCAGGCAACAGACCCAACAGGAGATAGAGGGGAGCACTAAGAAGCATTGGACAGGAAATAAGGGGCGAGGAAGAGGAGGAATCTTATTCAACCCTCCTCAGACCTTCACAAAACCCAAGTGACTCGTGCATCCCGGTGGGAGTAAGATTGGGGGACTTCCTTCCACAATGGACCAATGTTACTTCAAGCCCGTTCATATTAGAAATAATAAAGAACGGGTGCAAGTCGGAGTTAAATTCCATACCCCCCTCCCACTCGCTGGAAAAAACAGAAATTACAGTGATACTAGACTTTTTCCCAGGCAGGAATGGAATTAGGCTTCTCTATTAGCACCCTAAAGGCACCCTAAAAATATATATAAAAACTTTTTTTTCCCTCAGTTTAGGCCGATACGTATTCTTCTACATATTTTTCGTAAAAAAAAATCGCAATAAGCGTTTGATTGGTTTGCGCAAAATTTATAGCGTTTACAAATAGGGGGTATTTTTATTAATATTTTATTTTTACTAGTAATGGCAGCGATCAACGATTTTTTTTTTGGTACTGCGACATTATGGCGGACACTTTAGACACTTTTGACACATTTTTGGGACCATTGGCATTTTTATAGCGATCAGTGCTATAAAAATGCATTGATTACTATAAAAATGCCACTGGCAGTAAAGGGGTTAACACTAGGGGGCGGGGAAGGGGTTAAGTATGTTCCCTGGGTGTGTTCTAACTGTAGGGGGGGGTGGACTCACTAGGGGAAATGATTGATCTTCTGTTCATACATTGTATGAACAGAAGATCAGCATTTCTCTCCCTGACAGGACCGGGAGCTGTGTGTTTACACACACAGCTCCCGGTCCACGCTCTGTAACGAGCAATCGCGGGTGCCCGGCGGCGATTGCGCCTGCCGGGCACGGGGTCGGGGGCGAGCGGAGGGCCCGCACGCGCCCCTAGTGGCCTGCGCGAGAGCCGACGTTATATTACGTGCTCTCGCACAGGGGAGCCGACCTGCCGCCGTAAAATGACGGTGGCAGGTCGGCAAGTGGTTAAGAAGGGACTTTTTTGAGTTAGAAACATATACCCAAGTTGATTTTTTTAAAACCAGAGTTTAGTGTCACATTAGGCCAAGATTGATGGGGGATTCATAGACAAAGCATAAACAATTTGCAAAAGAGGTCAGCATATTGACGGTTAAATCAAGTAAAGCCTTTATTACTCAAGGGTCCATTTATTAATGTGTTGGTTTGGATGACTGACACAATAATAGACCGTTGATTTTGAGAATCTTTTCATTGATCATTAAAAAAACACACATATTAATGATTATCTAGAAATTGATAGACTTTATTGAGTACAATGCAACTTTAGAGAATTCCAGATGTGTATGCTGCATAGATGTATTAAACTTGTACAGCTTCCATTTCTTAAAAGATTGTACAATCACCGCAGCAAGTATACAATATTTAATAGCCTGCCCTACACATGGATACCTATTATTAAGGATTTTTGTTATAAACAGAAATTCTTCACCTGCATCAGGACCCTTTTTGTACTGACCCAGAGGTGTCCATCCTTTCTGCATTTGGTGTTTTTTTAAATTTGATCAGATTTCACATATAGCCCCCTGCTGGTAAAATATGGTATTGCGGCTCCTCCCGTTTTTAAATTCTATGGGGGAAATTCATTTAGACAGACAGAATCTGGAACAGCTGTGCTTATTAACCAATCAGCTTCCAACGTCAGCTTGTTTAGTTTAGCTTTGAAAATGAATGCTGGAAGCGGATTGGTTGCCATGCACATGCACCTTCCAGTCTTGGTAAATTCCCCTCTGTGTATTTTATCAGATGAGGAGGGATTCATGACTGCAATAGTGGAAAAAAGGTGCCACTCCCAATCCCAATAGATTTCCTAGGAAAATGGAAATCACCTATATCATTGCTGACTTTTTGTGTAGAAACGAGAAGTGGTCCCCCAGCTTTTAGAGTCTGCTAATACCCATTAGTAAGCTTCTGTTTCTGTGCTTGGCAGACTGCCATATGACCATAAAAACACAATGATTCCCATGCAGATTACATTTTAGCCCAGGTTAACACTGGGCTGCGGGAATGAAGCCGTGCGAGTTCAGCTGAGCTCACACAATTTCACTCCCGCTTGTCTGTCCTGATTTCAGCCGCGATTACAGAGACATCTGGGCAGTTTCCTTTTGAAATTGGTGCAGCGCCGCAGATGTGGGGTCGCACCGATTAGGACAGTGCCATTGCCGGCAAATGCCGCTGATTTGACATGTCAAATCGCACCAGTGTGAACCAGGGCTCAAGGTTAAAATGCAATACTTTAATAAAAGAAGATACCAATGCATGTGACATCTACGTTACGGTAAAAAAATAAAAACTAAGTTGTATAAAGAGGGAATCCTGCTGTGTTACTACATGGTATGTGTAACAGAATGGCCCAGGACACCCAGAGACTTTTGAAGGATGTGGGGTACTCCTGTGCCAGCGTCACTAATGACTCTTGGGTCTAGGGTCATCCTGTGCCCCTTTTGGGCATAGGATGACTGAGAAATAATAATTATAAATTACATGAGATGGGACATTACTGATAATTCATGTTTTGCAGGATATCTTGGAATATTACAAGTTGTTAAAGTCTCACTCCAAATGGAGTGTTTTCATTTAATTGGGGGGGGGGGGGGACACATGCTTTTGAGGTGTTAATTGCGTCTGCTCCTACACATTCCATTGTGTGATGCTAATACTGTTTTGTGTCCATTGTGCTAATTAGGTCTGCTCCTAAGACCTTTCATTATGTATGCTAATAACACTGTTTTGTGTGAAAAGTATAAGATGTGGAATGTGACTTGTCAAGCTGTCTGCGGAGACAGGCTGTCTGGATAATGACTAATAATTAACTCAACTGAATGTCATTGTCTAAGAGAAGGTGTATTGAAGCCCCATTGTGTGATGTGTGGGTGGAGTGTGTCTTTGTTCCTTTGATTACTTTAAAATGTCTGTTCTGTATATAAGAGAGCTAACCATTAAAGCATTCATTCATTCATTCATTTGACTCAGAAAGAACAGAGCTCGTCTTGTCTTAATTCTGGGGCAATGGATCGTGTCTGATGTCTGTCGGACTGTCGGATAAGCTGTCATGGGGCGATGGAATGGAATATCGTAAACAGTGGTGACCGTTACAGTATGGTCCAAAACAAATGAAACATTTCCAGTTTCTTGAGGGTTATTTTTCAAAAAATTTAGGTTTTTTAAAAATCCTCCTCTTTTTCTAAATGTCCTCTCAAAAAGTCCATGATATTTACTGTTCTGTACATCTAAAACCTCAAGCATGGCTTGGGTATGTATAGGCAACCTAGTGTCTGCCTAAGCACTCTGGTGCCCTGCATTGGGCCCTGCAAAACGGTCACACACTGAGACACTGCTTGTAGAGTTTAATGTATCATATCAACAAAGGAAGGATGTGTTAATTGTACTGAGTGCAGTCTGATGCTGGCCATCTACTGTACACCTACCTGTAAAATAATGGACACAAAACAGGACAAAGTTTGTTTACACATTGTACTCTTTAAATCTGTCAGGGTCAAAATATGGGAGCTGTCCCACAATTTGGAAGTCACTGACCTGGAAAGGGCATGTTCACATCAGCTTTTAGGACAGCCCTGGGACTACACATCATACATTGTCCTTTGGTCTTGCAAATATTGGCATTAAATGGAGGCTTGGATCTCTCTCCTGGAATCCAATGCATGTTCCCCATAGATCATTAAAATAATATGTAGCTATGACTCAATAGAAAAGTGTCACTTTGCATTGCTCTGCAAAGCTGCTTGCAATGTCTAGACCAGGGGTGTCAAACTCAATTTCATTGTGGGCCGCATCAGCATTATGATTGCCCTCAAAAGGGTCGGTTGTATCTGTAAGATTAGTTTTCCAGCGTATTCCCTCCCCTTTACATTAGATGTCAAGAGCCACCCCACCATCAGAAGTTGAGTCCCCCACTCTCCCTTACATCACCCCCCTTTCCTTATGCTGCTGCTGAAAAGAAGCTGGATGCATTGCTTGAAAGCAGAAAGTAAGGGTCTGGAGCAAGACCAGAGGAGGGCTGGAGCTCTCCTGCAGCTGCTGGAGAGGTGCGAGGGCCACATGAAATGGCCTGTATTTGACACCTGTGGTCTAGACTGTGCTTGATGCTGCAGGAATATTTACTTTTAGGACTCCCTTTGCCTGGGGGGGCATTTGAAAACCAAAGGACATGCCGTAGATGCAGACTAACACTAAACATAACTAAGGGCTGGTTCACACTGCCTCCATGGTAAAAACACTTTCACTGTGCAGGAGGTACCAGTTTTGGCCGATGGTACCTTGAACTTTTTTTTCTCTGTTCACATATCATGATGTATTATTTTATTAATTTTTATACACAGAAGCTGAGCTGCAGTGCATAGAATCACAGACAGAAAGCAGCCTTTGGATAAACTGAAATCTGCGACATGTGTGCATTTCTCCATCCCGCATGGCAGCTCACTCGAAGGCTGCGTTTAAGTGGGAATTGTGCCCTTGCAGGGATTGGTGTTTTCGTAGTGCAGAAAAATAGTTATCTTCACAAAAGTGTAAATGAGCCCTACCTGTTGTCCAACAAGCCTAGAGGTCTACAGATGCACATGGGCTGAAAAATGATAGGATTGATGCTTATTTCTAATGCCTATACAGTGCTTCCTGAATTCTAGTATTATCGTTCATTTGTTCAGGCTTTCCTTTATTTAAACACAGGAGAAATTCATCTTAGAAACAAGATCAATTTCTCTTGCAAGTGTTTAGATGTGTTCAGATTATCTAATTTGCCCCTGGACACACAGATTTCGATTTTTTCTAAAAGCAGATAAAGTGAACGAACCCGAATGCAGGTAAATGCACAGTGTAGATCATACAATTCAAAATCATTACATGCATTTATACGAAATTCGAAATGTTCTATAATTGCATATAATTGCATGCCCATGTGAATGAGGCCTGAAGGGTGTGCACCGACCCTAATGGTTCTATACAAACAAGCACTTAGAGAAGAGTTAATTTTGCTCTTATTTTAGACAAAACTAATCTACAGCGTCCGCTGAGTTTGGACTTTGTGGCAGCTGTTCCTGTCAATGGCTTCCCAAGTGGCACTGGCAATACCGCCGATGCAGGAGATTTAAACACAACCACTAGGCGCATTGAGCTTGGAGCGCTTACATGAACTCATCCTCATACAGTTACATGTCCTAAAGTAAAAGATCTGTCATTGGGTTTTTGCAGACTACCAACAAATGTTGCTCTACCAAAGTATCAGTAAAACATGGGGAGGATTTACTGAGGCCTCGTACACACGATAGGTTAAAGAGAGGACAGCGGTCTGATGGACCGTTTTCATCGGTCAAAACCGATTGTGTGTGGGCCCCATAGGTTATATAACCATCGGTTAAAAAAAAGCCAACTTGCTTTAAATTTAACCAATGGATTCCTAACCGATGGTAAAAAAACGATCGTTAGTAGGCACAACCATTGGTTAAAAATCGACGCATGCTCAGAATCAAGTTGACGCATGCTTGGAAGCATTGAACTTCGTTTTTTTCAGCACGTCGTTGTGTTTTACGTCACCGCGTTCTGACACGATCGTTTTTTTAACCGATGGTGTGTAGGCGCGACGGACCATCAGTCAGCTTCATCGGTTAACCGATGAAAACGGTCCATCGGTCCGTTCTCATCGGATGGACTGATCATGTGTACGAGGCTTAAGGCATGGGTCGAATTTCGAAAATCTTATCTAAGAATTTTCGTTCGTATTTCGCACCATTAGTGGGGCTGCAGCAACAGCCTATTTTTGTGCGGCCATCGAATTTGAGTAATCGGACATGTTGGAAATTTTTTGAAAAACAAATGAACTTCTAATCAATGATGGGAGAATCGTGCGAGAAATTTAATCGAAAAAGAAATGTGCAAGAAGCGTGTCACAATCCTACAGGGTAAAATGACCGCACCAGCCAAGCAGACTCTGGCTGGAAAAAGCGCCCAGAGGCGATTCAGTTTGCATGAGTAGCGCTATACAAGTCATTCATTCATTCAAGAAAAGAAAATTCCCGGAAAGAAAAGAAGATTCCCAGCCACGAAAAATTATTTTCTGTAGGAACATGAGGTGAAATTGAAGGCTTGGTTGGTCGAATTTCGAAATCAATGGTGGCGTCATCGGATCACAAAACGCACACATTTTCTGATTTTCAAAAGAAAATTCTTTCGAAATTCGACCCGTGTATGGCCTAAGCCTGGAGAGTGCAAAATCTGGTGAAGCTCTACACAGAAACCAATCAGCTTTGACGTTTTAGCCTAGGTTCACACTGCTGCGAATTCAAAATCGCGGTAAAATGCGCGATTTTACCGCAATTTCGCGGCCGCGATTTTGGCCGCAATTTAATGTAAATCGCGGCCCGAAATAGCAAAAAGTAGTACAGGAACTACTTTTTGAAATCGCAGATGCGGCGTCGCACTGATTAGGACAGTGCCATTGCCGCCGATTTGAGATGCGATTTGACATGTCAAATCGCATCTCAAATCGTTCCAAATCGTACCCAGTGTGAACCAGGGCTCATTGTCAGAACCTAATTTAACAAGCTGAAGTTGGAAGCTGATTGGCTACCAAGCACAGCTGCACCAGATTCTGAGTGCTCCAGTGTTAGTAAATCATTACATATACTCTGGCAGCAGAACAACCAGCGGTGGAGCAGGCACATTGGGCGATTTGACACAAATAGCAATTGCTTAATAAAATAACACTGTATGTTTTATCAGGATAAGGGATAAATACAAACAACCAAAATGTAACTATCTATATTCCCAAAACACCAGTCATAAGCAGTTAGATTCATAAAAACCTTTTTATAGGTTGGACTTGTTAAATGGAAATTTTGAGTAATAGAACATGATTATTAGAAAAAATAGTAAATACTGTAAATACATTGCCAAAAGACAAGTCACCCTATATACTTACTCAATATCCCTGCTATAGATAGAACTTCACTAAGCAGATTGCACTAAGTCATATCATGTCTTGATAAGAATTTGTTCAATAAAAGGAATATATAACAGTCAGAAGAGGCCTATGACATTAATGTATGTACTGCATACTGTCTGTCTCCACTTCAATATGTACAGATGTCAATCACAGTAAAAAGGTGCAATCCCTCTGAGTAAATAACTTGCATCTTACATATTATAAGCAAATGAACACGATTAAGAAAATACTTTAATTTGTAATAACTTGGTCATGTTTAGCCAATAATAAGAATCTGGTTGATGATGATGATTCAGAGTTCCCATGATGGTCTTCCTTAAGCTGTAACCTACCATAAAAAGAAGAATATATATATGATAATTCTGCAATGGTAAAAAAAGATACAATATCAGTAAGGGTTATTTACAATGCTCAGAAGGAAAGCTGACCTCTATGCAGATTTAAACTACTGTATTTATCAGCGTATAACACGCACCCTAACTATGAGGGAAGTTTCTGGTAAAAAAAATTCTACAGCCCCCTGCACAGTACACAGACCCCCCACCCCAGACCCCCCTGTCCCAGACATGGGGTCTGGGGTGCCCTGGACATGGACCCCCCGCTCCAGACATGGACCCCCCACCGTGGACACGGACCCCCCACCCGGCAGGGCAGCCATCAGGAATTATTGGGCCCCTTACACAGCTTCAGGCATGGGCCCCCTGGAGCAGAGAACCGGGGGTGGGGGGCCTGGGGACCTTTGGGCCCTTTAATTAAAAAATAAATATATATAAACAAAAATAAAAAAATTATAAAAAAAAAAAAAGGGGGTTTGCCACATGGGGCCCTGGGGACCTCTGACCCCTTTAATAAAAAAAATTATATATATATATATATATAGATAGATAGATAGATAGATAGATAGATAGATAGATAGATAGATAGATAGATAGATAGATAGATAGATAGATAGATAGATAGATAAAAAAAGAAATAAAATAATATAAATAAAAAAATCTTTTTATAAAAAAAGGGGGGTTGCCATACGGGCCCCTGGGGACCTCCGGGCCCCTTACAGGTGTACTGCCTGTACCCCCCTGATGGCGGCCCTGCCACCCGGGCATGGAGAAAGGATGAGAAAGGACTGGCAGTAATGATTTCTCAACTTTAAAGTATGCTGGCAGCGCTGCCCCAGACACAGACCCCCTGCCCCAGACCCCCCTGTCCCAGGCACGCCCCCCCCCCTGCCATGGACCCCCCGCCCCAGACATGGACCCCCCACCCCGGACACGGACTCCCTGCCCCAGACAAAGGATGAGAAAGGACTGGAAGTAATGTTTTCTACGCCAATAAATACATTTAATTCTAAAATGCAATCATTAAAATCCTTACAATCCTTACACTTTCAGGACAACAGATATACGTGTATTAATTGGTCTTGGTAATGGTCTTCTGTAAACCTATAAAGCAGCATCCAGGCTGGGACTTTGGCTTCAATACACATTAACGGCTAGTTTACACTTGCTTCAAAACAAGGCTTCTGACAGGCTTTGTTAAAGCTCTCCAGGGATGGACTGGCCATTGGGACTACAGGGAGTTTCCCGGTGGGCCGATGGCTCAGTGGGCCGGCTTCAGTGACAGCGGCCTGGGAGTTTCTCACTTCTGCCTAATCTTGTCCCATAAGGGGGGGCACCAAACTGATTCTTTGCCCGGGAGAAATAATGTCTAGCTTCCCCACTGGTACTGCCTATAAGAGTACCAGTACCAGCCGTTCTACTCTAATAAAGTAGAACGGCTAGTGGCTAGTGAAGGGGGAGAGGGGGCTTGGGTGGCCGGGGGGGGGGGGGGTGCGGGAGTTGGCCGGCCGCTGTGGGAGAGACCTGTCAAAGTGGGCCAGTCTGGATGAAGTCCAGGGCCAAATTTTTGTCCCAGTTCAGCCCTGAAGCTCTCTGAATGCTAGTCAAAGCTTCAGTCACTAAATAAAATGGTTAGCTTTCAGTCCTGTTTACACCTTGATTTTGCTTTGCCTCAGCTTCGCTTCAAAAATTATACCCAATGTAGCATCTTCAAAGCCCCCATAGAAGTCTATGGCAAAGCTTGCTTGAAGCTCCACCAAAGGCTCATTGAAGCCCCACTGAAGCACCAAGCAAAAGCAAGGTGTAAACGGGTCTGTAAGCTAACCATTTTATTTAGTGATAGGAGCTTTAACAAAGCATGTCCAAAGCCATGTTTTGAAGCAAGTGTACCTGAAAACCTATAGGTGTTAGCAGTCTAGCTACTGTATATATGAGGCCAGTCATAAAATCAATGCGGAAGTAGACTGTCCCTTTTGGTCTGCAGCTTGTCATGAATTATGCAGGCTATTTAGTCATGCTCTACTGCATCTGCTTGCACATGAATCTTCAGCTGGTTAACAATTTGTATGCCTGATTTCCTGCTATCTGCTGGTTAGGACAATACATACATAAATACAAAATGATAGACCTTCTTCCAGCACAAGCACCAAAAATCGTGTTCAAACTGAAATGGCTTGGTAAGGCTATTCTATGATATTCATGTATGTATAAAAAACGTGACTCCCGTTATCGAAGATTTATTAAATCACATTTTAAGACACTGGCGGAAAATAGAGCAATAACTCATTTATTCTGGTTTCATGAATCAAATCACTTTTTCTTTTTTCCACAGTGAATATGTATATTAAACAGAATAAAGTGGGCTTTTTTTTAAGAATTGTGTTTCTAGTGAGAAGAAACCTACCTCATCTCTTTATTTTAAAAGGGAAACTAAAAACTTTAGTACGTATATCTTATTTTATAAAAGTATATTAAAACTTAATTACTAAAGTGAATTTCTGGATTTTTACATCGGCAACTTTTGTTAAATAATGCCTGGTGATCCTGCCATTGAGGTCCTTGTTGAAGCACTATCTTTTATAGGGCGACAATGTTCTCTTCATTGCACCATCTTGTCACATGGACTTCCAATGGAGACTACAAGTGGCTATTTCAGTATTCATTATGCAGATGAGGTCCACTGTTGTCACCATCAGAAAACCTGCCCTAAGAAATGCCACGTAGCAGTTGCTGGAGGGCATGTACACAGCCGGGGGCTGCCAGGGAACTCCAAGATAAAGTTTTTCAAATAATTAGCTGTATTTTATTTTAAAAAATATGGTTTAGTTAGGCCAGCCATACAAGAGTTGCAGGAAAGAAATTTGCACGATTCCCCCATTAACCACTTAAGGACCGCCTCCTGCATATATACGTCAGCAGAATGGCATGGCTGGGCAGATCCACGTACAGGTACGACCTGTACATGTACCCAGCCGTGGGTCGCGGGCGCGCTCCCGCGACCGGGTCCGAAGCTCAGGGACCGCGGACCCGATCGCCGCTGGGGTCCCGCAATCGGTCCCCGGAGCTGAAGAACGGGGAGAGCCGCGTGTAAACAGGGCTTCCCCGTGCTTCACTGTGGCAGCTGCATCGATCGTGTCATCCCCTTTATAGGGAGACACAATCGATGACGTCACTCCTACAGCCACACCCCCCTACAGTTGTAAACACACACTAGGTGAACCCTAACTCCTTCAGCGCCCCCTGTGGTTAACTCCCAAACTGCAACTGTCATTTCCACAATAAACAATACATTTTAAATGCATTTTTTGCTGTGAAAATGACAATGGTCCCAAAAATGTGTCAAAATTGTCCGAAGTCTCCGCCATAATCAATTTTGTTTGGGAGCCACGTCGCACGACCGCGCAATTGTCAGTTAAAGCGAGGCAGTGCCGAATCGCAAAAAGGGGCCTGGTCCTTTACCTGCATTTTGGTCCGGGGCTTAAGTGGTTAACACAGACAGTGCTGACAGGCGAATCCCTCCTGCCAAGCAATTTGAGTTTAATTCTGCTTTAAATAGTGAGAGTGCAGTCAAAATGTATCACTGTCTTCTACCGATGGAGATGGCTTCCCCCAACCACCCCCCCGCCGGGAGAGAACAGTGAATATCGCTAGTGGCTATAACAAAACGCTAGCAATGTTCGCAAGAGAATCCGGCAGGTTGGTTGAACCCAAGCTGATCAATCGATCAACTTGGGTACAACCAGCCTTTGAAACTCGGATGGTTCCTGCTGAGCCGGTTGAGATTCCAACCATGCATGGGCGGCCTTAGAATTTACACCTACTTCAATAATAAGTAACTTTGATGTGAACTTAACAATGTTAAATTAACGACTCCAATGTTAAGTAACGTTAACTAATGTGAACCAACGTTAACATTGGTGTCATTAATTAACGACCAACAATGACTCCAATAGACACAAAGAATAAATCTAATTTGCATGGCCGCAGCTCATTAGGCACCAACTGCCTATAAGTACAAGTAAGTGTTGTGAATAAAAAACTAAGGCAGAGTCCCATTCATAATAATTTTATAGTTCTTTTAGGAAGATTGGTGTTCTTCACTATTTTCTTTGGAATCACCTGCTGGATACACTTTGGAAGTTAACCCTTCACATGGACTTTTTCTATAATATTATTATGAATGGCACTCTGCCTTAGTTTTTTATTCACAACACGTATTTTTTCTTTTTAGTTATTTTCTTTCTTTTTTTGAGTGTTTATTATCATTATTCATATTTGTTTAGCATTGATCACTGTGTTTGACAATTTGATTCAGGGTTTATTACCTATTTGCTTTTTACGCATCAATTTCATTTCACATTTAGCACTGCACTCCTTTGAAATGTATCTTTATCCAAGTTTTTGTACTAAACTTTAGTGTTAGGTGTAATATTGAATTAATAAAGAAAGCAGCTATCACTTTTCATTATATAGCGCAGCGTCAGTCCTAGGGCTTTCTTTTTCCTTTGCCTATAAGTACACCCTTCCTTGTGAAATGACAGGCAAGTGCACAGCTTTGACCAACTGTGCTCTTCTTCGGGTTTACTGCAGGAGCAGGATATAGCTCAGCTGTTGTAGAACTACACATCACATGAGGCATTGTAACACACTGACATTCACAGACATGACTAGGCATGATGGGAATTGTAGTTCCTAAACAACTGGAGGGCCATAATTTGAAGACCCATAATATAGCTGGTACCTCTAGACCAGGGATCACTAAATGTCTGAGCCTGGACCACTTATCAGCTGTGTGAGCTCTTGGGAGTTTCCCGCCTGGCCGCTGCGGTCATCCTCACAGCAGGCAGGGACAGGAGGTGCTGCAGATCGGGATGAAGGCCGGGAGTCTTTTTCAATTAACAACCTACTTGTTAACATAGTAAGTTGGGCAGCTCCCACCCTCCATCCAGATCTGTAGCTCCTCCCACCCCCTGCTCTGCTGTAAGGATGACAGCGACGGTCGGGTGGGAGACTCGGGAGAGCCAACACAGCCAATAAGTGCCTCTACCCTGCCGAAGGTAGGACAGTGTAGGGGAGGCTTACATTAAAAGGGGCACTCTGATGTGGTGGGGCACTCCAATGTAAATGGGGGCTGTTCATGTGAAGGGGAACTGAAGACACTGTGGGACTGTTTTAAAGGGGGGAACTGTGATGTAAAAAAGGGACTATGGACACTGGTGTAAATAGGGGAAACTGATGTGAAGGGGTGGCTGAGGATACTGGTGTAATGAGAGAGCTCTGATGTTAAGGGTTGGCCAAAGACATTGATATACACAGGGGTAGGGGTGGGTGTTACAGAGCAAACGTGAGATTCAGACATCTGCCAAAATACAATTTTAGTGATGGAACCTCTGTAAATTTTTATTCAAGACCCCTGCTCAAGACACTCACCAGTCTTGTGGATGATCTAGTTATGGCTCCAGTAAAGGAAGATTTTCTTCTGGTTCAGGCAAGTTTAGCTTCGATACAATGAAGAGGAGGAATAGCCTCTCCAAATATTAAATATTTAATATTCTTGCACATGTACCTGGAGCACTGGGTTTGCTTAAATGGTGTTCCCCTGCCACATGAAGCATTGTTTTTTTTTTTTTTTGTACATGCATTGGAGTTACCAGTATATTCTAGGAACGGTGTACAACAGAGGCATTTAATGCTTAGTGGCGCTCTTCATCTTGGTGGAAAACATGTTCTCCCTGTGCCTGCATGGGTTTCCTCACACACTCCAAAGGCACGCTGGTAGGTTAAAGTGGAGGTTCACCCGGAAATTGCTATTTTTAACCTTAGATTGATGCTCATTTTGTCTAGGGGAATTGGCTAGTTTATTTAAAATCGAAGCTGTACTTACCTTTTTAGAGATAGATCTTCTCCGCCGCTTCCGGGTATGGGCTGCGGGATCTGGGCGTTCCTTCTTGATTGACAGTCTTCCGAAAGGCTTCCGACTGTCGCATCCATCGCGTCACAATTTTCCGAAAGTAGCCGAACGTCGGTGCGCAGGCGCAGTATAGAGCCGCACCGACGTTCGGCTTCTTTCGGCTACTCGTGACACGATGGATGCGACCGTCGGAAGACTGTCAATCAAGAAGGAACGCCCAGTCCCGAAGACCCATACCCGGAAGCGGCGGAGAAGATCGCTCTCTACAACGGTAAGTACTGCTCGGATTTTAAAACAACTAGCCGATTCCCCTAGACAAAACGAGCATCAATCTAAGGGTAAAAAAAAATGTATGGGTGAACTCCAGCTTTAACTGGCTCCTGTCTAAATTGGCCCTACTATGTGTATGTATGATTGTGAGTTAGGGATCTTAGATTGTGAGCTCCTTGGAGGCAGGGCTGGACTGGGACAAAAATTTGGCCCTGGACTTCATCCAGACCGGCCCACTTTAATTCAATAAATAAAAATCACGCCCACCAAAAGGCCCCTACATCCATTATTTTATATCGTGAGAGAGAGGGGAATGAGAGAGAGAGAGAGGGAGGGTTGAGGGAAAGGGGGCGAGAGAGGGGGGTGAGTGTAAGAAAAAGAGAGTGAGTGTAAAAGAAAGGGGGTAAGTGTAGGACCCCTTTTTACACTGAGGCGTTTTTTAGGCACCTTTGGGCTAAATATAGCGCCTGTAAAGCGACTGAAAAACGCTTCCGCTGCAGTACCAGTGTGAAAGCCTGAGTGCTTTCACACTGGGGTGCTGCCAGGGTGTTAGAAAAAGTCCTCCAAGCAGCATCTCTGTTTTAAAAAACGGCCCACTGAGCCATCGGCCCACGGGAAACTCCCTGTAGTCCCTATGGCCAGTCCATCCCTGCTTGGAGGCAGGGACTGATGTGAATTTAGAACATACAGTATATGTAACGCGCAGCGTAAATTAACGATGCTATATTATTACCTGTGATACATAAAAAAATAAAACATCTGTGGGATTGGGTAGAAAACCTTGTATTTTGGTAAATAGATTCAGTTTTGTGACTTTAAGGATAACTATACTTTTAGTACAATTATCCTTTAAATAGATCCTTTTCCCCAGCAATTCCCTGAAGTCTCAGGCCTCGTACACACGACCGGACATGTCCGCTGAAACTGGTCCGCCGACCAGTGTCAGCGGACAGATCCGATCATGTGTACAGGCTAGCGGACAGATTTCCAGCGGACAAATGTTTCTTAGCATGCTAAGAAACATGTCCGCTGGGAAGCTGTCCGGCGGACATGTCTGCTGGTTAGTACATTTAACCAGCGGACAGAAATCCCGCACATGCGTCGAATTGATTTGACGCATGCGTGGAAGCATTGAACTCGCGCGATAGAGAACGTCGGTGTCGTCTACGTCACCGCGTTCTCTGTCCGCGCGGATTTCGGTTTGATGGTGTGTACAGCCATCAGACCGAAATCTCCCAGCGGACATGTCCGATGAAAACGGTCCGGCGGACCGTTTTCATCGGACTGTCTGCTCGTCTGTACGGGGCCTCATACTTACCTGTCCACACACAGTCTCTTTACCAAAAGCCTCCTGGATGGGATCTATACAGGACAAGCTCCATTGGTAAGGACATCTGCCATTTGTCCAAATGGGGAAAACCATCCATAAATATGAATAAGGATGTATTGTGAAATTTTAAAAAAATACTTACATCCAACTAGAAGAGCTTCTCATAGCAGCTCTCGCAGTGAACCACATCCCGATGAATAAAGAGGCTGTCAATTAAATCTCCCATTGGCTTATTGCAAATTCCACACTGTGGGGATAGACACAAAGTTACATAAGATCAGAAGTACATTTATGCAAAAAAAAAGTGGCTTGTTGCTCCATAAACAGAACAGAGTGTGGATGTAGTGCACCCAAACTTGTCACCTACTATATACAGTACATGAGGAGCCTTCACACATTGTTTTGTAAATTGGGAGACTGCTGATGAGCCCTAATCATAGCAAAGGTAATGGAGAGCCTCTGTACACAGATAACACTCAGTAATGCAAGGCTTTCTCCCTGGTGTGGAGTGTCGTGCTCGCCCCCTCCCTTGGACTACAGGAGAGTCAGGACGCTCTCTACCTTGCAGATAGAGAAAGGAGCTGTGTGTTAGTGGGCGTCCTGACTCTCCTGTAGTCCAAGGGAGGGGGCGAGCACGGCACTCCACACCAGGGAGAAAGCCTTGCATTACTGTGTGGAGTTACAGACAGAAGAACACATACACACACACACACACACACACATTATATATTATATATATTGTACAGGATAAGGCGGCTTCAAGGATTGGTTGCTAGGGGGAATGGGCTGGGCCTGAGCTCTGAAAAAGTATTGCCCCAGGGAATTCTGGGTCTTTTAAGGAATGTGGTTGGAAGAGCTGCCCACCCTCCCGCCCCTTTTCCTATGGTAGGTCACAGCTTGCTGCGGCTTCTTGACCTTGCCAGCATAAAATGGCTTTAATGGGCTATGCCCTTGATGGAAATCGGAAGTAGGCAGCCTGTCCAGTACTTATGGTAAGGACGGGACCCTCCCATTTTTGGAATTGTGTGCTCACAGTACAACTGTGACTGGCACTGGTTGAAAAGTGTTCACATGTTATGTTTGGATTTAATAAAGCTGTGGCCTTGCCCTTTCCAACCTAATGGCTGCAAGTGTGTTTATTTAACAGGGTGAGGGGGCAAGGGCAGAGGCGTATCTAGTGAAAATAGCGCCTATGACAAGCACTGAAACTGTGCCCCTGTCGAAACATTTGAAACCCATCTTTGAGATAACCTTAACAAAAAAGATAGCTAACAAAACTAGTGATATTTATCATCCCTTGTGATACCTTGGGTAGTCATACAGGGGCGGACTGACAACTCATGGGGCCCCCGGGCAATAGAAGATTATGGGGCCCCTGGGCTTACAGATGACCACCAAGCCACGAGGCATTACAGAGGCGGGGCAGCTAAAATCTCAGGATTTTCACATCAAAAGCATGTCGGTTTTGGACATATCAGGGACAGATGTAAAAACACAGATTTTTACATACTGTCCCTGGTTTTAATGAGCCTGGTAACCCTGATGGGGCCCCCTAGTGGCATGGGGCCCTCGGGCAGTGCCCGAGTGCCTCAATGGTCAGTCCACCCTGGTGACATATCCTCTTTATGGAGAAATGTGGGGTTTATTAGACCCCTGATCCCTCCTCTGCCCTCCAAGGCCAGGTAAATGCAGAACCAATACTGGAAGTGATGAAATCTTCATCACTTAAGGCCTCAGTTTTCACAGAGGAGAGGGAGAAACTAATGTTCCTCCTTCTTTGTGTGCTGCCAATCCGACCAGATGGAATGGGAGAGCCTGGGCGAACATGGGAGAGCTGTGGCTGAACGCAGCAGGGATATCGCTGCCATTGTCCATTAGCAAAGGTGCTAAAAAGGAGATCCTGCCTATGCTCTGGAGGAGGTAAAAAGAGACCCTCAGACCCTGGTAAGTGCCTTGCTGCCCAGCCACTCAACAGCACCCCCTTCATATGGCGCCCATGGCACTTGCCATGGCTGCCATACCCTAGATACGTCACTGGGCAAGGGGGAAGGTTTTTCTATACATCTATGTTACAGTTAATTGTACCTGGGCTCATTGCGCCTCAGCAGTCAAGATAGATATATGTGTTGTGTCTTTCAGGTTCAGTTATTTTACAAGTTTAGTAGAAATAACAGGTATGATTACCTTAAAACAATACTCATGGCAGTAGATATTAAGGTGGTCTAGCATGATCTTGGCACAGTCTTTGATTTCACGACCACAGTAAGTGCAAGGACCTTCCTCAGACCTAAAAGGCAATTGAGTATGTTAATTACATTTTTAAAGAAAAAAAAAGTAGTGCAACTTGACTTATGTACAAAGAGCTAATGTTTAGAGTTGTTACCCAGCTCCTAAAGTTGCCTATACTGGTAGATTTATGTGCGAGAAAAATCTCATTGGTACAATCGACAATCTCTACAGACACTTGACGAACACCATTTGATAGTCCTTTAACATTTCACTTGCTTTTAACATTCAATTTTGGAATGAATATAATCTTGTAAAAGGAAACCACATACATTAGAAATTCTCCACTTCAATAATTTTTTTTCCATCCTGCCCTTTCAAATGTTTTTATCGCTGCGGTCAAAAAACGAATATAAATTTGAGCCTACTACAGATTAAGGAATTGAACGAATGTTCAATAACATATACAAATACAAAGCATTTGCCTCCAGAGTTACAATACATAAACCAGAATACTGAAATTCAGTTTGGATTGGTTCCATTGAACAGGAACTCTTGTGTCACTTCACATAAACATAAAACAGTCAACTGGTTTCCCAATGTCCCTCAGCTTACCTCCTTGGTGCACTGCTGTACATATAATTGGAACTGCTGCTGTAGGATATCTCAGAATCACCTGAGAAGTCTGGGAGACTTCTGTAAAAGAATAAGAAAACACACATCAGAAACATTACACTGGCAAGACATGCTTACAAACCAACATTTCAGAATTATTTTTCAGTTAGAACAGAGCAGTTTGCTTCAGGAAATATAAAAGTGTGTCTATTCTCTCCATTGCATTCAAGTGAAATTTATGATCATTTGCCATTATGTGTAAAGCCTGGTACGCACCAAGCCGGCGGGTTCAAAGGAAAAAAACTCACAGCTCAGATTTAAACCACTATACTAACAATCAGATGTTAGTGCAGCGATTTCCACTACTGTGCTCTTGTATTCTGACAGGAGGATGCCTCCCACACCACAACACTTCGGTCAGCGCTCTCAGCCATTGGCATGGAGCGCTCATTGGGAGCTGGTCGGCTGCTGGTTTTCCAGCAAGAAAGTCCATCAGAAGATGGCCGGCTTCTGTCGGACCAGCTGCCTCATACATGGGCCGAATGTCAGCCGGTTTTCATTGAATTGTCCAATGCTGCCTGACATTTTTCCCATGTGTACTAGACTTTAGTTTATCTAGGCACCTGCTGGTTCTGTTCTTTGCATCTTAGAGATGCTGGGCATATGCCAGGACTGACTAATGTTTACTAAAAATGGTTTAAGATTTTGGGATGTCACCAGAACAGGAGTGGAAATCTTCCAATGGGGACAATAGTTCTGGGGACAACCAGGGATTCCCGCACTTTGAAGGGATTTTTTCTCACTTCCTGTTTTGGCTCTGGGACAGGATATAAAGGGAAATCTGCTCATTGGCACACAGATGGCAAAAACACAAACCTCCCTTACTCTATACAAATGAAAAAAAAAAATAGAAGTAGGTTTTACCTTGCTGACTAGTAAAAACATCTAACAACTTCTAAAGAAAACCTAAGGTTCCACAGAAACCTGGTTGAGATAGGCTACCCTGTAGCAATCCGGCATCTTTTTAAATGGGATGCAGACCAGCAGGATCATATGACTCGGTTTTAAAAGACAACTTCATAGAACTTTATTTCATTTTTTATAAGCTGAGGTTTTAAATGCATGTACTGGGTGTTTCTCTTCCAAATTGTATATTTTTTCTAACAAAACAAAGTAGTACACCGCTCAATGTAGTCACCCTTATTTTCCCCCTATACTGTACAAGCAAAGGGTGCTGGCCCTGTGTTGTAATATTAATATATATGTGTAGGTATGTATGGCACAATATATTGTATTGCATTACCGTATTGACCAGGAATTCAGTTGAACTGTCCAAGCCAGCTGAATTCTAACATATCAAAAGGTACAGAAGACCCTTAGATGTGTTAATCTTATGCAAGACTACCTAGGTGTGTGTGAGGTATGGCCCGTTAACCTCAAAGGTTACATTGTTTACATACGTTAGGAAGTATTTATTAATGGTAATTAGACTTGAGGGGGTATTCATTCATGAGAAACATTTGGTTGGGGTCATTATCTGTCACTCTGAAAGACAGGATGTAGATCAAAGACGGCCAATCAAATTGCTCAGCTATTCAGTGAATAGGGAATATAATCCTGGAGGTGAGTTTTGTCACTCAGAATATTCTCTGTGTATTCTCTGGGCATGGCACAGGTCTAGAGCTGATCTAGTCAGATGGGACTTTGAATTACTCTGTTGGATTTGTATCATCTGTGGAATTTGGACTTTATTCTGTATTGGAAGTCAAATAAATGCACTCTCTGGAGAGCCTGGTGTGTTGCTGCGGAAGAACATAACTTTTAGTCATCATACCAATACCTAAATATCAATTATCTATTCCGGACTACACTAAACATTAATATCACTACACCCTGCACCTAGCAGACAGTCAGATACAAAGCAGAAATGTTTGGATAGCCTCACTCCAATAAAATCACCTTTATTTGAATACAAAAAGCATATAAAATGACAGTCCATACAGCTGTATTGCTTTCTGTATCTTTTTGCCCTTGCTTGCTGTATGGACTGTCATTTTATATGCTTTTTAATTCAAATAAATATGATTTTATTGGACTGCGACCATCCTGACATTTCTTATTCATATCGGTATATTTTTTCTAGACATGTGCACACCAAAATATTTTGTTTCGGAATTTCGTTTTCGTCCGAAAAATACATTTATTTAGTTACTTCCGAAATTCATTTTTATTTATTTTGTTTCGTTAAAAAATGCATTAGTCCAAAAATCCAAATTAATTAAGGTTGAATCTGTCATTGAAGGCGCCTATGGTGTCTTTCGAATGTTCTAAGAAGATTCGACGGAGCAGCTAAACTGTACATTTCCAGGCGAATGTTCCGCCTACAAGCTATAGAAGAATTCTAATGTTGTATGACACTAGTAACAATTATATTTATAAATTATTATTACTAGTCAACCAACATTCAAATTGACCGAAAATGTACGATTGCGGTGTCGTACAGTTTAGCTGCTTGTCGAATCTTCTTAGAACTTTGGACAGACATCATAAGCCTTCAATGACAGATTCAACGTTTGTATGTTTTTCGCTGCTTTGTCGAATCTTCGTCGTTTATGTCGAATGGTCTTCCCCAACACTGTCTCTATAATGTCGAATCTTTTCTCTCTATGTAGAATAATCTTGGACTAAGAGTTAAGGTTAGGCACATTCGACCGCAGATTCGATAGACACAGATTGCTATTGCCAGCGTCATGTCGAATCTCCTATCTATATCGAACTGTTGTAGCAACGAAAACGAAAATAAAGCATTTTTTTTTTTGTCGGATCTTTCGGATTTCGGATCCTGCGCGTTTGTTTTCGTTTGTTAAAACGATAACGAAAAACACCCGAAATTCAGACGAAAATGCATTCGGACGAAAACGAATGCACATGTCATTTTTTCTGATGCCTTGACTTTTACTTTTAAAAGTTAGTAAACCTGATATATGTCTGTTGTCTGTTGTCTGTTGTACCATGTACTTGAACGAAAAAAGTATCCTGTTCTCTTTGTATTGCTTGCCTTGTATGAAACCCCTGGTCCCTCTGATTTCCCAGTCAGCGTCATAATTTGGGCACAATTTATTTTATTTAAGAAGACTTTAACTTAGCACCTGCTGCTAACCCCCCAGAACAAAAAATGGTCTACGGCCCTGCCCAGGGCTTAGAACTGGGAGGCCTGGATTCAGATCATGTAAATAGGGTTATACAGCAGTAACCTGGCCATTACATCTGTATGATGAATAAAAACACCTCTCACCCAGCAGTGGTTGGAGATTTCATATTCTCACTTGTGTTGACATACTCCTTCAGAAAAAGGATTCCTTTGCTATCAGAATAAAATAAAAAATGTTAAATTTAGGACCAGTTGTCACAAACACATTTACAAATAACAATTGAGCTGTGAATACTTCAAATAATAAAAGAGGTCTATTCATAGAACATACAAATTTATTTTTCTTCTTCTGCACTTCACTCATTTTGTCTGCTAAATTCTATCATTTCTTCTACAGTTCATGAAATAAGAAGTATAACAAAATACCGTCTGTTGAAAATTGAGCCTTTATTCCGTTGTAAAGTATGCATTGTATATAAATCAAATTGTCACTTTTAGTGACATGTCAAACAGACAAAATTGCAGAGTAGCTTTATAAACAACCAAAATGATAAGGATGGACATAGGCCTGCGCACAGGGTGTGCCAGGTGTGCATATTTCCAATGTTTCCAATGTTTAGACCACTGATATTTCACCAAATAAAAGTTCTCTTTATTTCTTATTTCTCCTAAAAAATATATATTTTTTTTTTTTTAGAACATTGTAACTGCCCTACTGACACCAGTCTCTGCCCTTATGACACCGTCCACTTCTCTACTGACACCGTCAGTATATATACAAATGCACACACGCATGTGTGTTTGAGCTTTGGGCTACACACCCTAATGCAATAGGCTGCGCACACCTATGAGGATGGAAAAATCATGACTACTGATTGCCATTTCCAAAGTACCCACTAGGTGGCAGACAGGGTGAACCAGACCTGTGTCTATGATGGCTTGCACACCTGAACAGAATGGGGTAGATTCAGGTAGCTGTGCTTGATGTTACGGCGGCGCAGCATATCGCATTTACGCTACGCCGCCGCAACTTACAGGAGCAAGTGCAGTATTCACAAAGCACTTGCTCCGTAAATTGCGGCGGCGTT
Organism: Rana temporaria; assembly: GCF_905171775.1. Taxonomy (NCBI): domain Eukaryota; kingdom Metazoa; phylum Chordata; class Amphibia; order Anura; family Ranidae; genus Rana; species Rana temporaria. Next base: position 60,425,286 of record NC_053497.1, read on the forward strand.
GCGTAAATGGGGCCGGCGTAAGCCCACGTAATTCAAATGTGGAAGGGGGGGCGTGTTTTATGCTAATGTGTGATGACCTGACGTGATTGACGTGTTTTACGAATGGCGCATGCGCCATCCGTGTACATATCCCAGTGTGCATTGCTCCCAAGCAACGACGTATTGGTTTCGACGTGAACGTAAATTACGTCCAGCCCTATTCGCGAACGACTTACGCAAACGGCGTAATAAATTAAAATTTCGAAGCGGGAACGACGTCCATACTTAACATTGGCTGCGCCACCTAATAGCAGGAGCAACCTTACGCCGAAAAAGCCTAACGTAAACGACGTAAATAAATTGCGCCTAACGTACGTACGTTTGTGAATCGGCGTATCTAGGTAATTTGCATATTCTACGCCGAAAACAACGGAAGCTCCCCTAACGGCCAACATAATATTGCACACAATTATACGCCGCCGCATTCAAGTTACGTCGGCGGAGGAAGCCTATTTTTTTAGCGTTTCTGCCTTTGAGAATCGGCGTAACGATACGCCGGCGCAGATTTCAAATTATGGCGGCGTATCTGGAGATACGCCGCCGTAAAAGCTACCTGAATCTACCCCAATGTATTCTTGGTGATTTTTTTTTTTTAGCCATTTTACAAGTGTTTTTGCACATGTATCAAGCTTCAGAACTTAGTTTTCTGGACTGGACAAGGGGAGGAGAGAAGGAAAGGAATTACTTAGGTGTGAAAGCATGCAAACACGCACAGATTGCGTATTTACAGACACTCTTATTGAAGTCTATGGGACCAAAATGCCTAAATATGCTCAAAACGGCTCATGTCTACGGCATAGCATAGGACAACTGAGCGTACATCTGTAGATGGCTGAGCAGTTTTTAAGCTGCAAAAAAAAAAAAACAGGACCAGTGCGTTCTCAAGCTCCAGAGTAGAGCTGTAAAAACGGCAGATGTTAAACACTCAAAAACGCTCAATAAATAAATAAATAAATAAATAAATAAATGAATATGGACAGGCGTTTTTAAGCTGTAAAAAAGGCTAAAGAAAGTGGCTGTAAAAACGTCCATGGAAATGAAGCCTTAAAGCAGTGGTCTCCAAACTGTGGCCCTTTGCTTGCCTGTATGCGGCCTTTGGGGCACTGCACCTTACACCGATACAAGGCACTATTCCTCCCACAGTAATTAGATGGGGCTCATTCTTTCCAATGATGGAGAATATTCCCTTCCATGGACACCAATGCTGGGGCACCATTCCTCCCACAGACACCAATGCTGGGGCACCGTTCCTCCCACAGACACCAATGCTGGGGCACCATTCCTCCCACAGACACCAATGCTGGGGCACTATTCCTCCCACAGACACCAATGCTGGGGCACCATTCCTCCCACAGACACCAATGCTGGGGCACCGTTCCTCCCACAGACACCAATGCTGGGGCACCGTTCCTCCCACAGACACCAATGCTGGGGCACCGTTCCTCCCACAGACACCAATGCTGGGGCACCATTCCTCCCACAGACACCAATGCTGGGGCACCATTCCTCCCACAGACACCAATGCTGGGGCACCATTCTTCCCACAGACACCAATACTGGGGCACCATTCCTCCCACAGACACCAATGCTGAGGCACCATTCCTCCCACAGACACCAATGATGGGGCACCGTTCCTCCCACTGATACCAATGATGGGACACCATGTATCCCATTGATACAAATGCTGGGGCACCATTCCTCCCACAGACACCAATGATGGGGCACTGATCCTCCTGCTGACACAGAATGATAGGGCACTATTCCTCCTCCTACTGACCAGGAGTGCTATATATATTTTTACTCCCACTGACCATGACAGTAAACTTGCCCTTTGTTTAGAAAGTTTGCTTTAAAGCAAAACACATAAAACACGGTTGGAGCTTTAATTTCACCAACCTACATTTAGATCTCTATTAAACACTTTCTAGTTTTAAGAAAAAGCCGCATTCGGTATTGCATGCCATTGAAGTCAATGCGGAAAAAATTATTTTCGTTTCCATTGACTTCAATGGGGAAACTCGCTTTGATATGCGAGTACTCTCCTGGAACGGATTACGCCCGTAATCTGAGGTTCCACTGTACTGGAAATGGAGAGAGTGCAAGAAGGGCAAAAAAGCTAACAAAGGGTCTGAGGATATTAGTTATGAGGAAAGACACGTGGCCACTCATTAAAATTAGAGGAAAATAGGTTTAACCTTAAACAACGTAGAGGGTTCTTTACTGTAAGAGCGGCAAGGATGTGGAATTCCCTTCCACAGGCGGTGGTCTCAGCGGGGGGCATTGATGGTTTCAAAAAACAATTAGATAAGCACCTTATCGACCACAACATACAGGGATATACAATGTAATACTGACATATAATCACACACACAGGTTGGACTTGATGGACTTGTGTCTACTATGTAACTATGTTTCAGGTCAGCTTAAAGCTATTTTGTCACCAGGGTGGTGCTACAAGTATAGAATTGTGCTTGTGATAATCCCCTACAAGCATAAAAGAAGGCTTCTATACTTCAGTGCTGTAGGCCTTTAGAAAATAAATACTTTACCTGGAAGACTGAGGATCGTACGGACTTGTGTCTCCATAGGAAGAATTGTCATACCGAGTCTCCACTGTGGTAGATGTTGTACCATTTTCCCTTGAGTTATGGACAGTTCTGAAAAATAAGAATTTCCAGGTAAAACATAATTACAAGGGTATAAGCAATACATTAGCATATTCCAACACCACTCTTGGAGACAAATACTTTTTTTTAAATATATCTAAAACCAACTTTTTTCTATTTTGGGTAAAGTATGGAGTGAAAGAAAAACCCTGCCTGCTTTTTGCATATATGTGTGTGTGTGTGTGTGTATATACCATTAAAGGGGTTGTAAAGGTAAAAATGTTTTCCCTAAATAGCTTCCTGTACCTTAGTGCAGTCCTCCTTCACTTACCTCATCCTTCCATTTTGCTTTTAAATGTTCTTATTTCTTCTGGGAAATCCTCACTTCCTGTTCTTCTGTCTGTAACTACACACAGTAATGTGAGGCTTTCTCCCTGGTGTGGAGTGTCATGCTCGCCCCCTCCCTTTTGACTACAGGAGAGTCAGGACGCCCACTAACACACAGCTCCTTTCTCTCTATCTCCAATGTAGAGAGCGTCCTGACTCTCCTGTAGTCCAAGGGAGGGGGCGAGCATGACACTCCACACCAGGGAGAAAGCCTTGCATTACTGTGTGTAGTTACAGACAGAAGAACAGGAAGTGAGGATTTCTCAGAAGAAAAAAGGACATTTAAAAGCAAAATGGAAGGATGAGGTAAGTGAAGGAGGACTGCACTAAGGTAAAGGAAGCTATTTAGGGATTTATTTTTTTACCTTTACAACCCCTTTAAAAGGGAAATGTAACTTTACTTACTATCCTGTAAACAGGAGGCAAGAGGAAATTGCTACAAAATAAGAGAAATGCCATCTTAGGCAGTTGTCGCCATGGATGGAAAGATGTCCCTTCAATTCAGTGGGCACCAGAACAAATTGAGAACATAAACCCAGGGCTTTTTTTCAGGGGGAACTTGGGGGAACTCAGTTCCACCACCTCTGGCTCAGACCCTTTGGTGCCTGCTCACCACAATCACTTGTAAACACAGAAGTCTGGTTTCTGTGTTTACAAGTGACAGCTCTGCACTCTGTATGTAATGCAATCCTGGTATTTAATGCCCCTTTAAGGTCTAGTACACACAAGAGGATTTATCCGCGGATACGGTCCAATGGACCGTTTCCGCGGATAAATCCTCTCGAGGATTTCCGCGGATTTGGATCCGATGGAGTGTACTCACCATCGGATCGAAATCCGCGCCGAAATCCCATCATGATGACGTGTCGCGCCGTCGCCGCGATGATGACGCGGCGACGTGCGCGATGCTGTCATATAAGGAATTCCACGCATGCGTCGAATCATTACGACGCATGCGGGGGATCCATTCGGACAGATTGATCCGGTGAGTCTGTACAGACCAGCGGATCAATCCGTTGGGATGGATTCAAGCGGATAGATTTTAAAGCATGTCTTCAAATTTGTATCCGCTTGAAATCCATCCCAGGGGATAAAAATCCGCTGGATTGTACACACCAGGGGATCTATCCGCTGGAGCCGGTCCGCGGATCAATTCCAGCGGATGGATCCTCTCGTGTGTACGTGGCCTTAGACCCTTCTACTGTTTGTGAAATTTGAATGGGGTTGTGGTTGAGTTCCTGCACCTATTTTTTGAGGAAAAAAAGCTCTGCGATAAACCCCACTGGTAGGCACACAGACCGCAATAAAAATTTGATTGTTGTCCTAACCCTTCACCACTCGATTTAATATTTTTTTTTAATTTTTGATTTTAACAACTAGCCGACCAATTTACAAAGATTACCATCACAAGCTATTTTTTTTTTTTTTTTAGCAAACACCATTATAATTAATGTAAAAACATATGCATGCTTCTAGCCATGCAAATATAAAATCATACGTGCAACGTCATCTACTTTAATGTTCAAAAAAATATAAATTAGGTACAGGAGAAATATTACTCCATTTTGAAAATAATTCATGCATCAAAAAAAAAAAAAAAATATTTAGAAAGAGGTAGATAAGCGACTGGCATTCTTGTCTGACAGCGCTAAGGTTCATGGGATAGTTACGGTTAGGAAAAAAAAAAAACATGCAAACACAAGGAGATCATACAATCTCAATGCAAATGACGATTTCCTGTAGATTGTACATTCTTCCCGGTGTTTGCATGGGTTTTCTCTTACATTCTGAAAATAGAAAGTTAACTGGCATCTGACCAAACTGCCTCTAGTGTATGTGGAAAAAACATCCCAATACTGGGAACAATAGGAACAATGAAATCTAGTCATCCCCATAAAGCTCTTGTGCAATTCTAATCTTTCTCCTTGAATATATTCCTGTTTACAGGCTTGCTATGGCATTCAGGACTCGTTTTACTTTAAAGAGAAACTGCAGTCTGCTCACACAATTTGTAATAAAAACATCTTTGCCATTCTGAAGCTTCCCTCCGACCACTTGCATGGGCACTACGCTAAAGTTATTGGGGAATGGGAGAGTTACCTTGCTCCCACTCATGATTTGTTCAAATTTCGGGACCTCTGTCATTCCAGAATTGTCCACTGGGTCAGTCTGTGGTCCAGGGATGCAGTGCCATCCCTGGCCAGCAGTTGGCGCTAGAGGGGTTCTGGCAGAGCAAGCTTTCTCAGCAGCCAATTAGAAGAGTTTTTCCCTCGCAAGGCATGCTGGGGGAGAGTATATCTGGGACAGGTGTCATGTGTTCCAAAGTTCTTCGCGGGGTCCCCGTTCCAGGTGCGGTACCCACCTTCAGGGTACGCGCATCCATGGACCCCGCCAGCGCGGCCCACCTGGCCAAAGCTCAAGGCTGCATTGAACCTCATCCGGAGGTGAGGGAGGACCCCAGTGTTTTGCTGGGTTCCAGGACCTATTGAGAGAATCCCAGTCTGGGATCGGATGTCCGGACCACTGACAGGTATGCTTGCTGTCATCCGGGGGGCCTGTTTAATGAAAAGTCTACTGGGAGGAGGTGCTCTTTGTTCACCTAAGTCTTTTATTGAAATTGGCCTGTGGCCGAAGCCCTGGAGCCGGGTCTGTGAGACAGACCTGCTCCTCCCAGACAGTTCAGAATGACACTTTGGCTGCCAGACCCATCATAGGGGTCTGTCCGGGGGCACTTTACCCACTTCAAGTAGAGTGGCGACGAGTTACAGAAGTTGGTGCTATACAGAGCAGTACTGACTACTCCATTGCTATATAGGCCTGATACTGCAAAGTTCTCTCCTTCTATCCTTTCATCAACCTTGTCCTTCCAAAATGATGTTGATGTTGGCCGTGTTGGCCTAGAAATAAAGCATTGAAAACCTTCCAGTCACTGTCTGGACCGTCGCTCACTATTTGTTCCACCCCTTCCCCCCCTCGAGCCATGTCAGGGTAACTTAATTTGCCGATCCCAAATCAATCAGCGGCTCCTTCGGGGGTGAGCGCTACAGTTATAAATGTATGTGCACCCTCTCCGCTTGGGTTTCTGCCCTTTATTCTAATTACAGATGGCATCAAAGGAGTTTTTTAGTGTGCTAAGAAAAGGTTACAACCCTTGCATATTTTTTGCCTACTCTTTTAAAATTACTGATCATATGCTAATTATTTTAATTTGTATTTAGTTTGTTTTTGTAGCATTGCAATAGAAAAAAAAAGTGAAAAAAATGCCTTTATTTTATCTGTAAAAAATATATTTTTTGGGAGGAAAAATTATTTTAGTATTGTAAAAAAATAGACAATGCACAGTAAAATTTACACCCATAGGAGGTATACAGATATGGAAGAGTAAATGGTTTAATACATACAATCCAATTCATAATTTAATTGCTTAATTATGCATAGGTATTAACTGGATTACATCTACATTATTTAAAAGTATTTTAAGAATGGAATTTGTTCATATAGACTTCTTTATATACAGATGAATGCTCTTCTCCTACCGTGTTGATCTGGTATTGCGGTCTTCTAGATAATCTGTGTACACAGGATCTGTGGTGCGAGTTGTAGTGACTGTAGTACGTGAGCTGGATCTAATTCAAAGATAAAGTCAAGGCTGTTAAAATATTCATCTATGGTATGTATGTGCTTATGTAACCATCAACCATATTGTATACAGTATTGATTTAAAGCAGTGGTCTCAAAGTACCGGCCCGCGGGCCATTTGCCATTAGAACCCCCAAACATTATATATATTTTTTATCCTAACACCCTAGAAAATAAAATGGCGATCATTGCAATACTTTCTGTTACGCCGTATTTGCGCAGCGGTCTTACAAGCGCACTTTTTTGGGAAAAAAATTACACTTTTTTTCATTAAAAATAAGACAACAGTAAAGTTATCCCCATTTTTTTTTAATATTATAAAAGATAATGTTACGCCGAGTAAATTCATACCCAACATGTCACACTTCAAAATTGCGTCCGCTTGTGGAATGCCGACAAACTTTTTTACCCTTTAAAATCTTCATAGGTGACGTTTAAAAAAATCTACAGGTTGCATGTTTTAAGTTACAGAGGAGGTCTAGGGCTAGAATTATTGCTCCCGCTCTACCAATCGCAGCGATACCTCACATGTGTGGTTTGAACACTGTTTACATATGCGGGCGCTGCTTGCGTATGTGTTCGCTTCTGCGCGCAAGCCCGTCGGGACGGGGTGCGTTTTCTGGCTCCTAACTTTTCTAGCTGGCTCCTAGATTCCAAGCAAATTTGTCAAACCCTGCCTTACACCAGTGCTGGTGGTAATAATGCGCTCGCTGACACCAGTGCTGGGGGTGAATAATGTGTTCGCTGACACCAGTACTGTTGTTTTTGAAGTTTGAAAGTTTGCATGCGGCCCCCCATGGCATATGAAAACTTGTCTTGTGGCCCTCAGGTAATTTGAGTTTGAGACCCCTGATTTAAAGGGTCTGTGTTATGAACCAATACACCCCTTTTGATTAGGTTCTGATTTCCTATTGCAAACTGACCTTGCTGGACATCCTTACCAGTGTAGTCAGTATTCTGACTGTGCTAGGAGCACAGCCTGCCTGTCCTCCAATGGCCAAGACCTGCACTGACATCCCCCTGCACAGCTCTTCTCTGGGAAGATCAGTGTATTGCTTTCTCTGCCTTCTGCTAACCCACCACCTCCCTCCCCTGCATCTCCACCCCTACATCTCCAAGGCTGCATTCACACCTGAGCGTAGCGTATTTGAGGGCTTTTCCGATTTTTTTTTGCATGTTTTTGCGCGTTTGTATGCAGCGTTTTTGGACTTTGGCATTTTTTATTAGCCAACAGAGAAAACTATTAGGCCCCTTTTACACGGATGGCTGTTCTGCTGCAGTTAAAAGCATGTTTATTTTCTGTTGAAATTCAAGACTCCAGGCACAGCGATCAGCTGCATTTGTACAGTGCGATTAGCTGCGGTTGCGTTTAGCCGCAGCACGATATTGAATGGGGAACCAACTTGGATCCCTGCCTATACCAGGCACAGTGTATGGTATGATTCTTGAGGGGGAACTCCACGCCAAATTTTAAATAAAAAACAGGCATGGGTTCCCCCTCCAGGGGCATACCAGGTCCTTGGGTCTAGTATGGATTTCAAGGGGAACCCCGTACGCCAAAAAAATGACATGGGGGTCCCCCAAAATCTATACCAGACCCTTATCCGAGCACGCAGCCCAGTCGGTCAGGAAAGAGGGTGGGGACGAGCGAGCGCCCCTCCCCTCCTGCACTGTTCCAGGCCGCATGCCCTCAACATGGGGGGGTAGGTGCTTTGAGGCATGGGGGGCGCCCTTGTCCCCATGTTGATGTGTCCCCATGTTGATGGGGACAAGGGCCTCTTCCCGACAACCCTGGCTATTGGTTGTCGGAGTCTGCGGGCGGGGAGCTAATCGGAATCCGGTAGCCCCCTTTAATAAGGGGGCCCCCAGATCCCGGCCCCCCCACCCTAGGTGAATGAGTACCCCTACCCATTCACCTGGAGAAAAAAAATACACACTAAACAGGTTTAAAAGGACACAGTGCTTCCCCAGTGACGTAGCAGAGGGTGCGTCAGAGGGGGACGGGGTCACGTGACGGGTGGCCCCGCCTCACCTATAAAAAATGTCACAGCTTCAGCAGCATCATTCGCCGGGCTGTCTCCGGTGGAGACAGGCGGCCGGCGATGCTGCGCTCTGGATCCCGGACGATCTTCACATCACTGGACCGAAGAGGAGATCACCCTTCGCTGGATACCGACAACGTTGGAGCGGGGACCCGGGACCGAGTGGATTACCACCGCTGGATTTATTTATTTTATTAAATTTTTAATAAAGGACTTTTTTCCACGGTGTGTTTTTTTACAACTATTTACACTTCCTTTGTGAAATGGTAGGGGTACAATGTACCCCATTACCAATTCACATGGGGGGGCCAGGATCTGGGGGTCCCCTTTGTTAAAGGGGTCTTCCAGATTCTGATAAGCCCCCCGCCCGCAGACCCCCACAACCACCGGCCAGGGTTGTGGGGATGAGGCCCTTGTCCCCATTAACATGGGGACATCCTCCCCATGTTGAGGGCATGTGGCCTGGTATGGTTCAGGAGAGGGGGGGGGCGCTCTCTGCCCCCCCTCTTTTTTGCGGCCGGCCAGGTTACGTGCTTGGATAAGGGGTCTGGTGTGGATTTTTTGGGGAACTCCACGCCATTTTTTTTTTTAATTTGGGGTGGAGTTCCCCTTAAAATCCACACTAGACCTGAAGGGTCTGGAATGGATATTTGGGGGGAACCCCACGTCTTTTTTTTTAAATTGACAGCGGGGTCCCCCTTAATATCCATACCAGACCTGAAGGGCCTGGTAACTTTTTTTTTTTATGAATGAATTCTCTCTGAATTGCCGGGAGCCGACAATTCATTATATAAAAGTAGGGGTTCTGCGCAAACCAACACACTAACGTGATAAGTGACAATGGTGAATCACTAATATGTGTAAATAATCATAATAATAGTGATGTAAAAGACAAAGCTCACAGCATATAGAATAATAATAAAAAGATTATGCGAACAATAATGATCAGGAGAGCAGAGCTCAAATCATGTGAAATCAATATAAAGTAGAAAACATAAAGTGCAAGAATGTCCCAATGATAGCCCCAGACGAAGACACGTGACCCCGTGTCGCAACGCGTAGGGATTGGACGGACGTACACCTGGAGTGACGTAAGCAGGCGCTGTGGGCGCCGCTCGTGAATATTAGTGATTCACCATTGTCACTTATCACGTTAGTGTGTTGGTTTGCGCAGAACCCCTACTTTTATATGATTTCTGTACTTGTGTATTGTAAACACGATTAGGTTTTGCTGCACCCTATTTTGTTTTGGGTTATCGTCACTAATACTAGCGCGAAGGCACTTTTCATTTTTTTGACAATTCATTATAGCCGCGAGTCCGGTTTTAAATGACTTTTTTTCCTTCAGAAATTACACTTTGTGCAGAGACAGTTCTAAGTACGGGAAACAAGCGCTATTACACATGCTTACTTTACACCCCCACTAGGTACAAAATTTAAAAGAATAATTCACTTTTATTGTTTCATTTTAAGCATTATTAAATTCACTGCTCCCGAAAAAACTTCAGTTTTTAAAACTTTTTTTTGCATTGATACATGTCCCCTGGTGCAGGACCCAGGTCCCCAAACACTTTTTAGGACAATAACTTGCTTCTAACAGGGGGATGCCCCCTCCAACAAAATAGTACAGTCACCCAATCAGCAGACCTTTTTTGGCCAGGCTCTATCAACAGGTAGGCGGAAACATTTTTAAGAATAGGTGTAGATAAGCTTTTTTTTGTTTTGCTTTAATTTTTCTTTAGGTTTAGATACATTTTAAAATCACTTCTGGATGATAAATGCTGAAAAATAGCAAACAATGGATGACAACTTTCCTATATCCCCAATGTCAATCAGTAAACAGACAGAAGTCATTTAATAATTTGCAGTGTTTGGAATCTTCTGTTTCCCAGTCTCCAGGATGATGTGAGGGGGTCACACGAGTTAGAGTAATTGGAAGGACAGTGAAGCAGTGGAAGACGGGCAGACTCCTAATTACTGGTGACAAGCTGGAGACAACTGAATAAAGAGTCCTGGAGAAGAGCGCATCCGCCCCTACTCTACATTAACCCCTTGGCTGGCTTGGAAAACCTAACCTACATTGGTCTTCATTTATCAAAGCATGAGAAAGAAGAATTGTTCCGATTCCTCATAGCTTATCCCCAGTGCAGAGAAGAATCCGATTGGTCTATGGGTTTTGAACAAAGTCGATCTTTCCCACCCCCTTGAGGCTCATGGCTTCTCTCAGAATTATTCCAGTGAACAGTACAGGGATATCTAGAACTAGGTAGTCATATTTTTCCAAACCCAGCACAGGGCTGTATCCGATTTCTGGAAGGGTGAATCTGAAAGTTTGACTATGCCGACTAGGATACATTGGAGCCAGCAGATAACAACGATGAACAACTAATCACAGATTCAAATGATATATTGCCCAAGAAAGATTGTTTTATACAAAAATAAATTTCAGTTGGATATTCTGTTATCACCAATTGATCTTTTGCAAAAAAAATATTAGTTTATTGATCAAAATGATCACTTTGCATAAATCGAAGGCCTCATTCACATGAGCGCTGTAGTCTGTACAGCATGAAGGAGTGACGTATTTATGCAGCTGGAGCTGTGTGCAGGCATCCCATGTTTCCCTATGTACAGACACAGGGCGTGATTTACTAAAACTGGAGAGTGCAAAATCTGGAGCAGCTGTGCATGGTAACCAATAAGCTTCCAGGTTTTTTTTTTTGTCAAAGCTTAATTGAACAAGCTTAAAAGGAACACTAAAGGTTTGTTTTTTTATTAGATCAATTGATTGCTGTAAGCTAGAGCATTTAAATATCACTTGCCTCGTTTTTCCTTTTGACCTCCAAAATACAGTAATCCAGGTTTGAAAATACCATTTCCTGTCACTCCTCTTCTTGCTTTCCACCAGCATCTGAGTCGTTTTGCATGGTGGAAAGCAGAATGTGCTCACCCCCTCCCTATGACTACAGCCCTGCGTGAAGATGCTCTCTTATCCCTCACAGGCATGGAGGCTAAGCCTAATGGGAACTGTAGTTCCCATTAGGCTGGGATGTAGCAAGAATGAATGCGCACTGCAAACCAGGAAGTCAGTGAGAATAATGATTCAGGAGTGACGGAGGTGAATAAAACAGCTCGATTTCAACAGGTATCAAACTAGTTATAATGCAAAACATTACTTTTTACTTTATCAGCTACTGTCAGACTTTAATTTAGGAGGAAAATATTTTTGTCTTTACAACCCCTTTTGCACTCTCCAGTTTCAGTAGATCCCCCCTGCAGTCTTTTGTCCTAATATGACTGGTGAAAGGGTGAGGCCTCGTACACACGTCTGAGGAACTCGACGGGCAAAACACATAGTTTTGCTCGTCGAGTTCCTTGTGAAGCCGCCGAGGATCTCAGCGAGCCGAAATTTCCCATTGAACAACGAGGAAATAGAGAACATATTCTCTATTTCCTCGCCGAGATCCTCGTCGGCTTCCTCGGCCAAAAGTGTACACCCGCCCTGGTTTCTCGGCAGAATCCAGCTCCGATCGAGTTTCTGGCTGAATTCTGCCAAGAAACTCGGTCGTGTGTAAGGGGCCTGAGAGTTTGGTTCCAGACGACTTACCTGCCCCTGCACGCCTGTGACATTAGGACATGTCTTTATTGGGAGATCGTCCTTCACCTACTGTTCTGGTATCAACTACTACAATTTTTTTTTTTTTTTAAACAGCTTTAAATAATATTGGTGTTCATACAACATGAACCTTTAACACTGTATTACTAAATTCAAAAAAATATTGTAGGATAATTTTTTCATATTTTATAGTCGGATAAAGAATTCATGCCATATAAATTTGAAGTATAAGGCCCCTTTCACACATGCGGACTGTTTAGGTCCGCCTCTCAGTATTTTAGGCAGACCTGAACGGACGCTCCATACAGTTCTATGGAGCGAGAGATGTCAGCAGTGACATGTCAACTGACATCCACTCCACTAAATTCAGACGGATGGAAACCCTATTTTACTCTCGTCTGGAAGATCAGATTGGATGAAAACGGACAGGCGGATCTGTTTTCATCTGATTCCACATAGAGGAGAGTGGAGTTCCAACAGGTCCATCTGCATAGTGAGCAGAGATGGACCTGTCATCCGCTGGCTTAGCGGGGATCAATGGAGTGATCTGTGCTAAGCAAGCGGAGTCCGTAAAACTGGACAAGCGTGTGTGAAAGAGCCCTTAAGCTAAATAGCATATGATAAAAATCTCAAGAAGGTTAATCAGACACTATATTACAGATTTCTGGCCAAACTGGTTCTTGGTAGCAGCCTCCCCCTTCACAAAAAACGAACCACGCCAACCAGAAGCATGCTGGGAATGTGGACAACCCACTTCTATCTAGATATGCCAAAACACAAGTAAATTGTCTTGGGGCCAGTCACCTCCCTTGACAAATAATGAACTTCAGACTCTTGATCTGAGGTTAACCAACACTTTTTTTTGAGAGCATTACCCATCAAATATAGTGGGTGAATGCATACCATGATAATACAGATGCAATATGCATTTCACATAACAAGGGTGCATTATTAGTCAGAGATGACCACAATCAACTCCCTCATAAAGGAATTAGAAGTCCGATTGGCTGCCTGCATTAAAATGGTGGCAGATCTGGGGTCCAACACAGAAACACACTTCTGTCCACAGCCCACACTGCATATATTCCAAATGCTGATAAGTATCATAAAATGAACCTGTTGCGAGGCTATGGGAATTAAAGTGTTTTCATATTAAAAGCAAGCAGTATAAACATTTTAGTCTCTGGGAGTGTAAGAGGACACAGGGCCACACAACGAGATTGGAGGAGAAGTGGTTTAACCTTAAGCTGTGTATTGGGATTTTCACTGTCAGGGCAAGAAGGGTGTGGAACACTTTTCCACAATTGGTGGTGTCAGCAGGGAGTATTACAATTAAAAAAAAAAAAAAAGACTCTTGGGCATGCATCTTAGTGAGCACAACATACAGGGATATGGGAAATGATTAATCGACATTGACACACATACACCTACACAGGTTGAACTGGATGGACTATTGTCTTTATTCAACCTTACCTACTGTGAAACAGTATGTAGCTGCAGGCACTGTGGTGCAATTTTGCAATTTATCAAAGTTGATAGCAGAAGTACTGAAGGTATCCAAGTCCTTCTCACAGCACCTCAGTTCCCCCGCTTTCCCTTCCAGAACTCCTACTCTGGCTTTACATTTAGAAGGCTGAAAGGCTGCCGAGTTAAGCACTTGGACAACTTCAGTGCCTTTGCTGTGAGGTTTCATGATGAATTTCTCTGCAGTGCTTGCAGCTACATAGATCAGTGAGAACTTGTCGCTAAGCTCATTTACTGCTTGCTAAAAAAATTGAAAACTTGAATTTCTGTAGAGTGGCCACAAGTTAATTTTAAAGTACCTACATACACTCACAATTCAACTACTAAAAGATCTTTCCGATAAGAGATTATGGTCCAGATGGAAATGTCATCATATCCGGTTTACTTGTGCCTATGGAGAGGAAGCACTATAGTCATCTCCTGCACTGGGAAAAGCAATGGTGATCGGCTGGGTAAAATCCAACCTAGGTTATGAACTTTGCTTCTGAAAATCTTGGGTCAAGAAGATGCCCTCCATTGTTGGGTAGGGCCTACGAACCAGAACATTCTCTACTTGTATATAGAACAGGCAGATGTTTTCTGCTAACTATAAGTACCTTAAATGGCAACAGCAAAATATGAAACAGTGCAAATGGTAATGATGGCAAGTATCCTGATAATAACTATGCCACATATAAAGTCACATAAAATATTTTTTTGGAATAACGTGGTATCTGCATCATCTAAGGTGGAAACATTTTGTCCATTACTATTGTTGTCCTTGATGAGACTACATGAAGAGATCCTGTAGAGCCGCACAATTCTCATACAATCGCTATATTTAAAGAGATCCTGTCATAAGAAACAAAAGGGAGGTTGATTTACTAAAATTGGACAGTGCAAAATCTGGTGCAACTCTGCATAGAAATCAACCAGCTTCCATTTTTTTTGTCAAAAGCTTAAAGCGGAGTTCCACCTAAAAATGGAACTTCCGCTTAACCCACTCCTCGCCCCCTTACATGCCACATTTGGCATGTAATTTTTTTTGGGGGGGGAGTGGGGGCTTCAGGAGAAGGGGACTTCCTGTCCCACTTCCTCCTTCTGCCAAGGGGCTGGAAAGGCGATTAGCTTAATCCCACCCTGTAGGCGAGCGCCTGTCCAATCGGACGGCGCCGCGCCGCTCGCGCATGCGCAGTGGGTGCCCAGCCGTGAAGCCGAAAGCTGTCACTGCCGGGTGCCCACACTAAGAATGAAGAGGGGGGGCGAGGAGCGGAGCCCCGGCCGGTGCGTCACTGGACCCGTGGAGCAGGTAAGTGTTTGTTTATTAAAAGCCAGCAGCTACACTTTTTGTAGCTGCTGACTTTTAATAAACTTAAAAAAAAGGTGGAACACCCCTTTAACTGAACAGGCTAAAGATACAAGTCGATTGGTTACCATGAGCAGCTGCACCCAATTCTGCACTCTCCAATTTTAGTAAATCAACCCCATGGAGTCTGCCATTGCTGGTCCCTCTCTCCTACTAAATGCTAGATGCCCTAGATATTCTGGCTTTTTGTCTCAATTCTTTGAACCCATATCCAAAACAAGTCTATAGATGCATTCTGGCTGTACTTCGGCTTTGATGATCTGCATCCCTGTTTTGGGAAATTGATGCAAACAACTGGAGCCGGTTCGTCAAAATAACAGCCAGGCAACTAGAACTTTCAGAAGCAATCCAATGCCAACACAGGGGCAGGTTTCATGTAACAGAATGAAACAGTCATGTCAAAAGTATTTAAGCAAACCTGTAAAAGTGTGCATGTAAAATGCCAATGTCTCATAACCTAGAAAACCAGTTATACTATTTGCGTTCTAAACTGGCTTTAGTGACATTTCTGTAACACTATAATGGCTGCTTTAAAGGGCACACCTAGTGAAAGTTTCCAATACCTACAAAATACTCAATGCTCAAAAGGCAAACATACAAGTATAGGGGCATTCCACACATTCACCTATGGTGTGTACACTGGAACTGACACACATTCATGAGCAATTACTATGATTATGATCTATCACTGCCCTAAAAGTCATATCCAACCAAGCACAGCTGTATTTTACTCAGGGTCAAACAGGCACAGCAAATAAACAAGCTTATGTTACAATGAGCTACAACTTATTTTTTTATTGAAATATGACCAGTGCTTAGACTTCCTATGTTATTCAGAAATTGTGATTAATTACGCTCATGTTAATAAGGTGCACCAAACATCAAAATAATTATGCAAATACAACATAAAATAAATTATGCGTATTAAAATGTCCAGCCGCTTCCCCAAATTTTGTTTAAGTATGGCTCAAACTCCCTGTGCAATTCAATAAGATGTAATCATTTACACTTGTATAAAGTGCAACAAACATCAGATGATTGTGCAAAAAAAAAACAATAACGTACTTATTTTGCGATCACAGGCCCAGATTCTCAAAGGGCTTACGACGGCGCAGCGCCATGGGCCGTCGTATCTATGCGACTGATTCTTAGAATCAGTTACGCATAGATATCCATTAGATCCGACAGGCGTAAGTCTCTTACGCCGTCGGATCTTAAATGCATTTTTTTTTTGCTCGCTAGGTGGCGCTTCCGTCGATTTCCCCGTCGAGTATGCAAATGATCTAGATACGCAAATTCACGAACGTACGCGCGGCCAACGCAGTAAAGTTACGACGTTTAGGTTAGGCTTTTCCCGGCATAAAGTTGCCCCTGGGTCTATGAGGCGCAGTCAATGTTAAGTATGGCCGTCGTTCCCGCGTCCAAAATTTATAAAATTACGTTGTTTGCGTAAGTCGTCCGTGAATGGTGCTGGACGTAATTTACGTCCACGTCAAAATCAATTACGTCCTTGCGACGTCATTTAGAGCAATGCATGCTGGGAAATTTTAGAGACGGCGCATGCGCAGTTTGTTCGGCACGGGGACGCGCTTCATTTAAATGAAACACGCCCCCTACCCGCTGAATTTGAATTCCGCCGGGTGATTTACGCTACGCCTGCCGCAACTTTACAGGCAAGTGCTTTGTGAATAAAGCACTTGCCTGAAAAACTTGCAGCGGCGTAACGTAAATCAGATACGTTACGCCCGCCCATTTTTACGCCGATCTACGAGAATCTGTCCCACAGTGTCCATCATCACTGCAAAAGTGTCCAAACAAAGTGACACACTCCTTAAAGTGAGAAGTGCAAAGCTTTTCTAAAAGGCCAAATTCTAATTCACCAGAAATATTTGACCTCTTTTTTCAAAAGAAGGTCAAACAACGCTTTGTAAACCCTCAGATCTCTTCCACCCCCTCTCTCGAACCACCACAGAAGCGCCATTGGATGGTTCCAGATGTGGTTTTGGATAAAGGGTTACCTGCAAGTGAGGGTGTTGAAGACCCTACTCAGTGGAATGCTATAGTTCTTTACAAATGAGATGATTCTACGAACCAAGGAAATCACCTTTTACAACCTATGGACTGCCTTCCTTCACATACTCCTCTGTATAAAAGAGAACCAATTTTTGGTGACCCTATACTGGTACAGAGAATACTCACTGATTGTGTTCCTATGAGTTTAGTTAGGCAGACATGTAAACAAAACTAGTGTAGCTCAATATAAAACACATTCACTATATGATCAAAAGTCCCAACAATGTGAAAATTCCACCGTTTTGCAACTCTGGGTGATAGTTCATAAAAATATAAAAAAATCATGATATCTGGTGACTTCCGTGACTACCACCTCTAGCTAGAATGCCTGCTCTCTGTTGAGCTTTTTTAGCAGGTTGACCTGCTGAAGAAGCTCAAAAGAGAGCGCAATGCGTACAGGTGTGATGTGCCGCTATTCAGGACGTTTTTTTTTTCGTTTTTATACCAACATGGAATGTTGATGATATGCATGTTTTTCACATTTATGTGAGTATTTTAATCCCTGTGTGTAGTTGTAATAAATATTCAAAACAGAGAGCACTATGGTTTCCCCTTGTTACTCTATGGCCATACATAATTGTTTGAGATCCCAAGAGGAGGTCAGCGAGGTCCAGGGACGCCAAGAGGAGGATTTATCCCATGGCATTCTGAGAGACATACTATCAGGCATTTGGGACTCAACATTTGGAGGTGAGCAGGCATTCCTGCTAAAGGTGGTGGTCACTGAAGTCACTGGATATGAATTTTTTTATATTTTTATGAACTATCACCCAGAGTTACACAACGGTGGAATTTCCACATTATTGAGACTTTTGATCATATAGTAAATGTGTTTTATTTGGCTTTGCTACACTAGTTTTGTTCATTTGTATTTTATTTATTTATTTTGTACCAAGTTTTTCCAATACTGTGCAGATTACATTTTGCTTCACATTCCCCTGCATGTATTACCGACATCTGAAAGAATAAGGATAACAGAATGAGCCATACCTGCTGGGACTTGATTCAAGCATTGTATCTCCAAGTGTCTCTGGAACTCGGTATCTAGATTCTGTGACTTTGGTTGTCATGGTGCTTTCTCTGGAACGTGGACTAGGCCTGAAAAACACATTTGAGCTTTTAGGAAAAACTAAGTTGAGATAGGTGATAAATGGGTGCCTTGAGTTCTTTTATATCATTGTGGGACTTCAGAGGTGACAACTCAATCCCCAGCCCATATTGTAGTTCATAAGATCAGCGCTCCCATACATCTGCCCATGACTGCAGAAAGTACCTGAGACCCTTGGTGCAGCCCCTAACTGTGGAGTGACCCTTTTAATATCACAGATAATCACCTTGGAGAGCTGCTTCTCTCTGCTTTGGGGGTTTCAGTTGTTTTCGGTTGCTCAGATAATGTCTCTATTGATATCTTGACATTTCTGTTTGAAGAATTTGAGGGTATGCTGGAGATACAAAAAAGAGAAATATTGTTGAACTCTGTATACACTATATTTCTTTATACCTTAGGCTGGACTGACACCTGTACATTCCACTGTCTTGTGTTAACGCATGTTATTTCGCCCATAAACATGCGTTGCTTGAAGGCGGCCTATTCAAATTAATGGCCTGCCAAAGCACCAGAATTGACAACAAAAATGGACATGCAGCATTTAATCCAACGCGGTGCACCACAATGCACAGGAAGCATGCTTTAACACGCATTGTGGGGAGATGAAAATAGACCCTATAACAACAACATCTAAATGCCCCTTGCATTTGAAGTGAACATACAATATAACACCAAGGTTGGAGACAACTAGATCTGGGAAACTCAGGTGCCAACAAATATCAGTTGATGAACAGACCCTTTTTTATGATAGATAATCACCTTGGAGAGCTGCTTCTCTCTGTTTTGTGGGTTACAGTTGTTTGTGGTTGCTCAGATAATGTCTCTATTGATATCTTGACATTTCTGTTTCCTGAATTCGAGGTTATGCTGGAGATACAGAAAAAATAAATATTGTTGAATTCTGTATACACTGTATTTCTTTGTACCATGGGCTGGATTGACACCTGTCCCAGTGCCTTACATTATTTCGCACATAAGCATATATTGGGTTAAGGCAGCTTATTTAAATAAATGGCCTGCCAAAGCATCAGAGTAGACAAAAAACGGACATGCACCATTCTTTCCAATGCAGCGCACCATGATGCACAGTTGTGTGTGAGGCCCCGTACACACGACCGAGTTTCTCGGCAGAATTCAGCCAGAAACACGATCGGAGCCGTATTCTGCCGAGAAACCCGGTCGTCTGTACACTTTCGGCCGAGGAAACCGACGAGGATCTCGTCGGGCCAAATAGAGAACATGTTCTCTATTTCCTTGTTAGTCAATGAGGAAACTTGGCTCGCCGAGATCCTCGGCTGCTTCACAAGAAACTCGACGAGCAAAACGATGTGTTTTGCCCGTCGAGTTTCTCGGATGTGTGTACGGGGCCTTGGAGGATGTTGTCATAAGCTTCAGAGCATGTGCACTGGAGGTGTGTTGAGTTAGTGCATTGGAGTGCCTTTGACAATAAATGGCACCACAACCTTCTACTAAGGGCAACATGCATTCTGGAGAGACGAGAATAGACAGTAAGTGCCGGTTTCACAACATGAAAGTCGGCACGACTTTGAGGCAACTTCGAGGCGCCTCCAGGACAGGCAACTTTGCCAGTGGCCAATCAAACAATAATCAGCTCTGTGGGAGGGAGGGGTTTGCCTGAGAAAACTATTTTCTCTTCCTGTAAAGTTGTTTCAGTTAAGACACTGATGGCACCTTCCATTGAAATCAATGGGTACAAGTCACCTAGAAGTCTGTTTGAAGTAGTACAGGAACCTTTTCTGAAGTCGGAGCGACTTTAGTAGTGTGCATTAAGACGGCTCTCATTCACTTTAATGTAATTTCTCATGTCGGGCGACTTGGGGCGACGCAAGTCGGATCACAAATTCTCGGTGATAGCATGAACGGGCACTAAAAGAACAACCTCTAAATACTACTTGCATTTGAAGTGAACATACAATATAACTCCAAGGTTGCAGCCGGCAGCAAGACCTGGGAACGCAGGTGCCAACAAATATCAGTTGATGAACAGACCCTTTTTTATGATAGATAATCACCTTGGAGAGCTGCTTCTCTCGGTCTTGTGGATTTCAGTTGTTTGTGGTTGCTCAGATAATGTCTCTATAGATATCTTGACGTTTCTGTTTCCTGAATTTGAGGGTATGCTGGAGATATTGAAAAGAGAAATATTGTTGAATTCTGTATTCAATATTTTTTCTTTGTACATTAAAGAAGAACTCTAAATACAACTTGCATTTAAAGTGAACATTCATAGCCTAACATAACAAAAGGTAACACCAGGAAAAAAAAAGTAATGCAAATGGAAAGAACAGACAACATTAGCACCTTAGTGTGCCCACTTCTAATACCGTACAATATAAGTTGTTTCCTGTGTCAGTCGTGATGATAATATGGGTGAGACAACCCGAGACGCAACAGGTCTCCTACTAATTGTAAAGTAAGAGCCGGTTCACACAGGGGCGGCACGACTTCTGGGGCAACTCGGCCAGGCGACATGAAGACGACATCTAAGGCGACTTGCAAAATGACTTCTGTATAGAAGTCAATGCAGGTCGCCCCGAGTCGCCCCTGAAGTAGTACAAGAACCTTTTTCTAAGTCGGAGCGACTTGCGTCACTCCTATTAGAACAGTTCTATTCACTAGAATGGGACGCAACTTGTCAGGCGGCTGCGTCGCCTGACGAGTCGCCCCAGTGTGAACCGGGTCTAAGAGGTGACCAAAGAAAACCATTTATTCGGGGTCTTTGGTTTTAGGGAATCAACTAATTTGCAAATTAGGAATCAAAAACTGAAAACATTTTGAAAGCTAATTTCCAGGGAAATATAAAAACACCTTTACGCTTAGTATGTAATATTTGAAAACTACTGAATTTTCAAATACAAGTAATATAAGAAGCTAAACAAGTGGTCTGAAGAAATAAAAAGAAAAAAAAAAAAACTAACAGATTCCGGCATCCACAAGCAAAGTGCATGCAAGAATCCCCACCACTGTGCCATTGTATTCTGACAGCAGGGACTCCTAAGCTGTCAGAATACACTGATCAGCGCTGCAACCAACTGGATGCAGCCACTGATTGCTGAAGGTTTTCCAGCGGGACCAATAAAAGCAGACCCAATGAAAAAGGGGGCATTATTAGTGCCCACTACATGGGATTGTGGCTATCCCTAAGGAAGTTAAGTTAAATAAAAAAAATAAAAAAATAGGGGGTTTCATAGTTTTAAATAGGAATCAATAGGCACATGTTTTTGAGAGGGAAAAACGTGAATTTAGGCGGGATTTGCACGTGTTTTTTGGGCGGGAAGCGCGTGTAAGTTCAGGCGGGAAAAACACGTGTACTGATGACTCACATGTGCTACGAGGTGTATATAAAGCCCGCAGGTATAGAGGTCAGGTCACAATTTTACCTTACAGGTCAAGAGCTCCCCATCCCCCCCACCCTTGTCGCAGCACCTTGTATGTGGTTTGTCACCCTTGATTCAAGGGGGGACTTGGTTGATAATTTATTTATGGCACTCACTTGAGTCTTATGACTGAGTGAGAATTTTTTAAAGATTGAAAAAGAAAATATATTTTAAATTAAAGATTTATAGATTGATATTTTAATAAAGATTATTTATTTAAATATATTTAATGTTTGTATTATAGATTATACCAATAAAGGTGCCGCGGCCGAGTTATCACCATCTTTGATGGTCTTGTTTGGTTCTCTTATTTTAAGATTTTAATAGCTTGGTATAGCCTACATTCCCATGATGGCTTCTGTCAAACAGGGAGGGTCACACATGGATTGAGATTTGTCCGGCCCCTGCTGCACCAAGCAAATTTTGTTCTGTGTGTACATGGCTTGCAGTGCTGTCTGTCAGCAGTATGTGCATGCTTACAGAAGAAGGGGACAATGAATTAACTTTGCAGGATGCTGTTGTTTTCTAATTGTTCAAACACAGGTATACGTGCACCTGCACTGAATTCTTGAGCAGACTTCAGTGCATTCTGTGGAGAAGTCACAGAGCTAGCTGTGGTGTCTGGCTGGGGAGCCAGGATAACAAAACTCAATGCACATATTTGCCAGCACACCACAGATCATCAAGCATCATCCAAAGCTTTTATTGAAGAACGATCACATTACAAAATGCCAAGTGCAATATTTCAGGACCAAGCAGAACCTGGAGAAGGGGTCCTGCGCGGCTCTGAAATGTTGAACTTGGTCCTTTGTGATGGGATTGTTCTTCAATAAAAGCTTTGGATGATTCTGGTGTGCTGGCAAATATGGGCATTGATCTATGATGTCTCTAGTCTCCACCTTGTAGTTGCTGCAGCACCCGCTACTTTTGAGCCTATTCCAGGAACGTGTGCAATGGTAATACTTACAAATCTTAGGATCACAAGACTGGCAACAGAGCTACAAACACTTTGGTATTTTAACTGTGTATTTAGCTGTTTGACCTAGCAGCTGCAGCAACTTTACATTTGAAGGTACTAAAACCGGAAGTTCCTGTCAGGCTGGAGCTGTCTTTTGGGAGTTCTATAAACCGGTCAGATGCAAATAATAGAGATAAGTCCAGGAGGTGGTATGCACCTCTTTGGACTTAACTCATACTATGCCTTCACTTTTTACAAAGGAGCAAAATTCCTGGAGTTCAGCTTTAAGCTTACAGAACCTCCTACAATGTCACCCCTGCTGGGCATATTTCTAAAGGTGTAGATTTGATCATGGTCTGTGTTAAAAAAAAAACACTGACATCATCTCTTGCCACAACAATTATTGATAGAACAATGTAATTTGTCTGCTGTTCCGAGCAGCCAATTGCAATACAACAACTTTGTTACATTTTAATTAGTCACAGCAATTCTTGATATTAGCCTCTAATTAATCCTCAATTTTAATATCTTTTTTTTTTGTTTTTTTACTTTTCATAAGCGAATATTGATTTGGTATACTTTTTTGTTTAAAAAACATAAAGCAGAATATATATATATATATATATATATATATATATATATATATATATATATATATATATATATATATATATATATATATATATATATATATATATATATATATAAATAAATAAAAGTCTTATTTTGTAATGATCTCCTAAATATATTAGTAAAAGTATTTTATATCTGTTGAAAAGTAAAACAAATACCTGATGATCCTGATGAACAAATTACTTTTTTTCCAGCTTAAAGCGGTTGTGCCACGGGAAAATAATATTAAAAACCAGCAGCTACAAATACTGCAGCTGCTGACTTTTAATATTAGGACACTTACCTGTCCTGGAGTCCAGCGCCGATCGCAGCAGAGGACGACCGATCGCTCGTCTCTCTGCTGCTCCCCCCGCCATCCACGCTGAGGGAACCAGGAAGTGAAGCGCTGCGGCTTCACTGCCCGGTTCCCTACGGCGCATGCGCGAGTCGCGCGGGGGCCCGCCGATTGGCTCCCGCTGTGTGCTGGGAGCCGAGTGTTCCCAGCACACAACGGGGGACAGACGGGATGTGACGGAATGCCCGTCTTTTGCCCGTGAATGCCGGGCCGGAAGTGGGTGCAAATACCTGTCTTTAGACAGGTATCTGCACCCCCCTCCCCCCTGAAAGGTGTCAAATGTGACACCGGAGGGGGGGGGAGGGTTCCGATCAGCGGGACTCCACTTTAGGGTGGAGAACCGCTTTAAGTTGGCAAAGTTACAATTTCTCTCTCTGGACTACAGAACACCTCATCCCTATGTTATGGAGGTGACAACGCTAATCATCCCTAATACAGTAGGGCGAGTGTCGTCACTCTAGGACAGAAAACGGGCTGCTGACAGGGGGCCAGATTCTCGTAGATTTGAGGCGGGCGTAGCGTAAGCCATTTACACTACGCCGCCTCAACTTACAGGAGCAAGTGCTGTATTCCCCCAAACACTTGCTCCGTAGTTTGGGGCGGCGTAGTGCAATTGGCCCGGCGTATCCCTGCGTAATTCCAAGGGGGCGGCTTGTATTTAAATTAAGCGCGCCCCCGTGCAGTTCGAACTGCGCATGCGCCGGGCTTAAAATAGCCCAGTGCGCATGCTCCAGTTCTCGACGGAAAACGTCAATGACGCCGACGTGTGCGTCATTGACGTAAAGTCGTATTCAAGAACGACTTAGTAAAACGACGTACTCGACGGGAAAAGACGACGCGGACCCACGCCATACTTAACATGGCATACGTGGGACTGGCGTAAGGTTACCCCTCATATAGCAGGGGTAACCTTACGCAAACGACGTAAGCGACGGTTACGCCACGCGATTTTGTTCGGGAATCGGCGTATCAGGCTCATTTGCATAAACAAATGAGACCTGAACATAAACGCCACCTAGCGGCCGGCGGCGAATTACATTTAAGATCCGACAGTGTAAGTGACTTACACTAGTCGGATCCTAGCCTAAATCCGGCGTATCTTGTTTTGTGAATACAAAACAATGATACGCCGGCGGGAAATTTTTTCGATTTACGCCGGTGTATTAGTAGATACACCGGCGTAACTTGTTTGAGAATATGGCCCAGGGTCACCAGGAAAAAATGAAATAAAAAAAAAAAAAATGAATTCAACCACCACATCTAACAAATGGTAAGCTGACATATATTACATTTTAGGTATTGGGCCAATATCTACTTTAAGCACAGGATTGGAAAACATATGACATTTGCATGCAGTATGCACACACTGGAGAACCATTAGGCCAAACCAAAGCTATGTAGAGAAACGTTATGCTATTGCATTCTATAATAATGTTGTTCAGCTTACTATTTCCTAAGGTCGGGCTCAATTTTAACCATATGTGTAAACACATGACAGAGAAACTTTTGTAAACTTTCTATCTGTCTAGTCCTTTGCCATGTTCACTTCTTTTGCAGTTATCTTATTTTCCCATGATAAGTTTAAATAAGGAATGATAGTACAAAGTGATACTTTACACAAAAAAATGATATATTTTTAAAATGTATAATCATAGGGATGATCACTTCTTAATGCAACACAATACAATAGCCATGTGCATGAGTCCTAAAGTAACGCCTTACTGATTACTGCTGGGAATCAGCTCAGGGTCATCCAAGGACTCTGAAACTTTGTATCTTGCCTCCGTGCTGATTGTCCCAGGTCTGGAGGGCTGAGTAGATCTGAATCACAATTTAGAATACACGTATAGCAGCGCAAAAACCATGACACAGCAAGAGGGGGTATTCAGGAGTGGGCAGGATTGTGGCGGATAATCACATGCTATATCATATAAACTATATTCCCAAAAGTATTGGGACGCCTGCTTTAGACGCACATGAACTTTATTGTCGTCCCAGTCTTAGTCCGCAGGGTTCAATATTAAGTTGTCCCACCCTTTGCAGCTACAACAGTTTCAACTCCTCTGGGAAGGCTGTCCACAAGGTTTAGGAGTGTGTCTATGGGAATGTTTGAGTGCATTTGGGAGGTCAGGCACTGATGTTGGACAAGAAGGCCTAGCTCGCAGTCTCTGCTCTTATTCAACCCAAAGGTGTTCTATTGGGTTGAGGTCAGGACTCTGTGCAAGAGGTCAAGTTCCTCCACCCCAAACTTGCTCATCCATGTCTTAATGGACCTTGTTTTGAGCACTGGTCCAAATCATTTGATGGAGGGGGGATTATGGTGTGGGGTTGTTTTCTTTTTAGTTGAGCTTGGCAGTGAAGGTAACTCTTAAGGCGTCAGCATACCAAGACATTTTGGACAATTTCTTGCTCCCAACTTTGTGGGAACAGTTTGGGGATGGCCCCCTCCTGTTCCAGCATGGTCCATAAAGACATGGATGAGCAAATATATATATATATATATATAATATACACACACACACAGCATATATATATATATATATATATATATATATATATATATATATATATATATATAAAAATGATTTCATAATATATTCATTCATGTCAAAGAAATACCTCTTATTATCGAGCTCTGGGGAGATCACAGCCAAGGGAGCTTCATTTGCAGGTTTCCCACTAATAACGAAGGCAAATAAAAATAGATATACAAAATAAACTATACACACCAACTAAACCTAAAAGAGAAATGTATGTTATGTGCTGCATGATGGGAAAATATACATGTATAAAAATATTTAAAGGTTTCAGAGATTAAGGGAGGTTTGCCCTGTCCCAAAGCCCTCTTTTCCTCTCCCCCTTGTAACCCCCTCCTACCCCTAACCTGCCCTTTTCTTTACTTCCTCTCTAATTTTACTTCCTTTCTTTTCCCATGGCTCATACTCTTCTGTACCTTTTGGTATTCTCCAAGATGGCAATGACTTTGCAGTTGGGTTGCCCCAATATGTGTGTGGCCATAATGTGATTTGGGTAGTGAGGTTTCTAACCTGTAACTGTACCCTTGATCAATGCCAAGTCTCTTGCTGTCTTTGTATTCATCTAGTATTTTGTAACTTGTAAAACGATATTTATATCAGAGTATGCCATTTACTGCTCCCTCTGCCCATGCAAGAAATTCCTATATAGCCAAATCTAAGGTCCATGAAGTCTGCCCATGTACAATGATATCTCATACCTCTTTTCTCATATGATTTATGTTTTTATCTTTTCTCTTGGTTAAAATCAATCTAATGTCTTTAACATACTGACATTCAGTAGGCCTAATCTAGGTGGAAGCTGATCAACCTACCAGTATGTTTTTTTTTTTGGTAGCAGCAGAAAAACACACATAAACATGGGAAGAACAAGCTAATTATGTAAAGTTGATTCCTTGACAGGAACTGAACCAAAGGACCTAAAACTACAAGGCAAGTGGTCTAACCACTTGGCTACGGTGATGCCTGGTAATACCTTCTAAGGGACTAGGCAGCTTTACTAGTTGCATCTTACATTCGTTCATTCAAAATGCTATTAATTCGGCCATTTCATTTAAACATAAACATGTTCAAAGGGATCATGTAAATTATAGCTAAAATAGGATAAGCTATCCTCAGATGAATTTAAAGACATGAGATCATTTGCAACTATTACTACTGCTACTAGCATTTCACATCCATCTCCGTAAACAAAATTTATTCAACAGTTAAGATCCCCCCAATCCATTCAATAACATCTAAAATCCACCCGCTTTCAAGTAGAGCCCCAATCATGGGACGTCCATAACTGGACTTTACTGGGACTTCTGGGACAGTTTGGTTAAAGGCATTGCTTCTTAATTCAAGCTTACTCCAACAATTGTCTTTATAGCAGGAGTGTTTATAGACATTGCTGTGGGATAATCAGCTGTTGGAAAGTTTACATTTTATTTCTTCATTGTAGCTATGGATTTATCAATAGACAAAAAGCTGCCCATACAAATTAAAGATAAAAATGCTTTAAAATAGTAAGCAGGAAAGAAAAAGCTGCAGTGTTAAATACTTGCCTGTCCTTATTGGTGATACGGGGAACTGGTGTTGGGGCTGTTGCTGGTTTCTCCTTTGGAAGTCTGTAAAAATACATGTATAATTAGCTCTATGACCAAACAAACATTTTTTTGAAGCACTTCCTCCATACATTGATTAAAATGCATCTATACCCAGAACTTTTTTTTTGTTTTGGATACAGTAGGGAATAATTCGAACCCATGTCAGGTTACATAGTTACACTGGTTAAAAAAAAAGACAAGTCCACTCAGTTCAACCAATAAAAAGGGAAAAAAAAAAAAAAACTATTATATACACAATCCTATACCCACAGTTGATCCTGAGAAAGGCTAAAAAAATAAATAAAAAAAAAACATGCAATGATCCAATTTGCTCTAGCAGAGGAAATATTCCAAGAGGCAATCTGATATTCCTGGATCAACTTTACCTATAAATATTAGTATCCAGTTATATTATGTACATTTAGGCAAAATCAGAATTCAGGCCTTTTTTTCAAAGCAATGAATGGGAGCTGGACATAACCAGCACTTGAGAGAGTCTATTTCACATTTTCACAGCTCTGATGCCGTGTACACACCATCACTTTATGTGATGAAAAAAAATGACGTTTTTAAAAACGTCACTTTAATTGACCGTGTGTGGGGGAAAACGTCGTTTTATGTCTTGTAAAAAACGACCAAAAAAAATTGAAGCATGCTTCAATTTTATGTGTCGTTTTTCAAAAGTGCACTTTTTACTTCACAGAAATTGACCGTGTGTAGCAAAAAACGTCGTTTTGTAAGACGTTTTTTCATCCACGCATGCCCAGAAGCTACTTCAATGGTAAAACGTGGTGGAACGTAACCTCACTTTGCAAGAACATTGTGAGAAAAACGATGGTGTGTAGGCAACTTCGTCTTTGAAAATTGAAGTTTCAAAAACGTCATTTTTTACTTCACAGAAAGTGTCGTTTTTTTTCATCACATAAAGTGATGGTGTGTACGGGGCATTACTGTGAAGAAGCCTTTTCATATTTGGAACATAAATCTCCTTTCCTCCAGATGCAAAGAGTGCCCCCTTGTCCTCTGTGATGATCTTAAAGTGAATAACTCAACACCAAGTTCACTATATGTTCACTTATGTATTTATACATGTTGATCATATCCCCCCATAATCTCCTCTTCTCAAGAGAAAATAAATTCAGTTGATTCAAGGTAATACTGCAGTCAAAGAGATTTTGCTTTACTTTCTGTTCTGGGGACAACATTTTACCAGACAGGGGGTCTGGAAAAATCTGTAACAGGGAAACAGCGTGTGCTCTATGGTGCAAGGTATATACTAAGCTTCTACAGAGCCCAACATCTGCTTACACCAACCCACTACTACTAGTACTGCATGTCTTCAGTAGGTTAAAACAGAGCCTGACTCATTAAAAGTTTGAATCCCATGCTTGTCACATTTGCTATGCTAACCATTAACTTTCTCAAAAATAATCAATTACTGTATAGAGTCTTAAGATTTGAAAAAAGTTTCACTTAAAGAATAGTGAACATAAATGCATGGTTGGAGTCTATTTCAATTTAATCCATAGTAATGATATCTGACTTCCATTTGAGGTTATATCTATAAATGAATAATTTTGATTAGATGCTGTGGGTCATATCTTGAAGAATACGCTATTGTATGGGCCTGTATGGTAAAAGCCTAACCAATGATACACGTGT
The DNA here is from genome assembly GCF_905171775.1 of Rana temporaria. Taxonomy (NCBI): domain Eukaryota; kingdom Metazoa; phylum Chordata; class Amphibia; order Anura; family Ranidae; genus Rana; species Rana temporaria. The sequence continues at coordinate 60,454,773 of NC_053497.1, forward strand.
AAGAAAAAAAAAAAACAGTGCTACCACTTAAAGCAAAGCCTACAAGTCCCCAACAAGTTGGCAACAACTATTTAAAGATCCAGTAGCCAAGAATATAGAGATATGAAGGTGCCCATGAACATCACAAATAACCCCCAAAGCCTGCCATTGGGTACACTAGTGTAAAATGCCCTTATACCTCTTGACCATGCAGTTTTATATCAGCTGGAGATTAACATGTCAACTAAGTGTAGGTAAATGGCTGTCCTGTCCTGTGCAGTCCAGTGTGTGGAATCTGGTGCTGCAATGAATCCAGCAGCTTGGAAAGCATTGTTGTTATGGTTCATATCGACCGATAAAGCAAAATTCCAATGGAAAATATTAGGCAATCGTTGACACACTCAACACACAGAGAGAAAAAGGAGGATCCCCAGTTAGGCATTAAATTGTTGTTATAGATGTTGACTGATAGGGGGATCATCCAAGAGTCTGCTTCTTCAAAAATGTTGATCAGATTCCTGCATATATAGCCAGCCTAAAATATTCTTCCCAAGCATACAGCTTATAGGATTTATGGATCCATGAAACATGAAATGGCAATGGTTTCCTCCTCCTACTCGAAACCTAAATATTTCCTTTCTTACTAGTGCTAACTTTCCTCCCAAGATGAAACCTTACCTGGCTTCAGTGGCTGTGTCAACCTCCCCGATCAGTCCAGTTCTGTCTAATACAGCTTCTGCAGCTTCTCACACAGCCAGTTTACTGTTTTAACATAACCTGGGTCATATATCACTGACATTGTCTAGGGTGTGTCCTGTCCTAATGTTCTACTCCCACAGCCCAGGGAATTTCATGAATTAAGTATTGTTAAATTCTAGTGATGTTTCATGCTTTGTGTCACACACTGCCAGTCCTTAATACTTAAGAACATAATGTTACACAGGATAGGAGAATAGTTTTCAAGGCACAATAGTAAGTTCAAGTGTAAGATATTAGGTCTCGTACTCAGAGGGAATTGACATGTGCATGCCTGTCTTTATCTGGATGTTCATGTGGACAGCATTAAAAATGATTGCATGTATTGCCATGATATACCAAGCTGACTTTTTAGTTACGTCAAGAGTAGGCAAATTACTTTCAAATTGAGGAATTTGTCAGTCCAAGCTAAGAGCACATAGACAGATTTATAGAGCTGGCCAGTATGTGTTAGTATTGTAAACAATAAGAAAAATGGGTGTTTAAGAACTATGGCTACATATATATATATATATATATATATATATATATATATATATATATATATATATATATATATATATATATATATATATATATATATATATATATAAAAAGGCAAAGACTGGATTTGTCATAAGGCATGATTAGCCCATGTCAAAGTACCACTGCCAAGGGTTTGTTGCTCTACTGATGGCAACATGTCCCCAATACATTGTTAGTACAATGACCCCCCCCCCCCCCCGACCCGCTGATCTGCAGTCAGCGCTCGTTGGCCTGTGTGCTAAGTGCCAAGTATAAATAAAAATACATATAATTAACAAACACTGTACAGTAGGTGCTAGCTATCCTTGTGATTAATGTCAGAAAAATGCCTACTTTCAAGGTACAGAGTTAATTATTTTTTTTTTTATACTTTTTATTTAATAAGTCTGCATTTACAAAAATTGACAATATCACATTTCATCGTTATCCAATCCTTTGTTTCTTTATATTGATCAATGCAAACCAAAAAAATAAGAAAAATCAATATATTAAAGATAACCAATTACCCTGGTTGCAGCGCCCTCTTCCCCTACTTTTCTAAGATCCATCAATTAAAGTCCTCTCCTATCTATGCCCCTCTTATGCATTAATTTCCACTAAGAGTTAATGATAAGTTCAACCACCTATCCCAGATTCTGTGATATTTCTGAGGTGTTCCTCTATGTTCATATGTAAGTTTCTCATATGGAAGTATTTGGTTTACCGCTTTAAGACATTGTTCCCTTGAGGGGGGTATTTGTTGCATCCACCTAAGCACAATTTGCTTGCGTGTCATAAATAAAGTTTTCTGTATACAGGTCTTAACATATCCAGTCCGATTCTGGCTCTCAGCCAGTCCTAACAAAAAAACTTCTGGAGTGAATGGGATGCATTCTCCCAGCACTTTGATAATATATCCAAGACCTGTCTCCAGTATCTACTACTGCCTGGACAGGACCGCATTAAGTGCACAAAGTCAGCCCCTGGTTGATAGCACCTTTTACATATTCTGCGGTTGCCGTTCGTCCCATTAAACTTAATTTGCATGGTGTGAGATAGGCTTGATGTATTATATACAACTGTATCAATCTGTTATTACTTGCAGGGGATACTACCAAATGTGATTTACACGCCTCCTTCCTGGTCTCGTATGTCATAGATGTACAAAACAAATTGCCACTTCCTCTTAATCTGTAATGGGGCATCCCATATCTTAACCTGCATTAGATATGTGTATAATTTAGATACTAATCCCCTTGGTTCTTAGTATACCAATAAGAGGGAATTTTTATTATATTAACACTTTTACTACCAAATTGAGCATATAGTGTGTGCCTTAACTGTAGGAATCTATAAAAAAATATATCTGCTAGGTTATATTGTGTTTTTAGAAAGTCAAATGAGCATATATTCCTACTTTGATATACCTGATCCAATACTAGTATTCATTTTTGCGTCCAAGTTCATTCTTTAGGTAAGAAAAAACAGGAAAAAAAGCGCCTCTGAGTCATCTGATTTAATAAAATGATTAATGTAGATATCCAACACTTACATTACATATAGCAGGAACAAGGGTGCAAGTGAGGATCTATGGATAGGAGCCAGATCGTGTATCAATCCTGATGAGCCAAGTCCGTGGCTGTGTATGAGCGGTCTTACACAGCCACGGACTTGGCTCATCAGGATTGATACACGATCTGGCTCCTATCCATAGATCCTCACTTGCACCCTTGTTCCTGCTATATGTAATGTAAGTGTTGGATATCTACATTAATCATTTTATTAAATCAGATGACTCAGAGGCGCTTTTTTTCCTGTTTTTTCTTTTCATGTATGCCCGAGTTGACTTCACTCTTGGAAGAGCAGCCCTTGGTCATCTACTGATAAATTGTCCAGAGAATACAGCTTCAATGCATGGACTGATTGTATTCCCATTGATGAACTTTTAACTATTTGGTTCTAATTTTATTCATAATTGCTGCTGTCATCCTGCATTTTAACCTTTTTAACCCCTGCTACTGATTGTTGTCACTTGATCACTCTGAGCGCTGTTTTCTTGTAATTTTTTCTTTAGGTAAGATTGTGAGCCAGAGCAATCAATGAGCGTTAAATTCCATATATCTCAATTTATATTTATTCTTTTTATTACAAATATACTGATCTTTAATGCAGTACATATCACTGTGGATCTTAAAGTGACTGTAATCCTAAATGTTATCCCCTACACTGAGTTGTTAAAAGATTCTCACAAATAAAATCACAGATACTCAAGTATCAAAAAAGTGCTCTTAAATACACTTTTTCCCCTCATAGGTCACATGACCTCATCATAGAGTCTGCACTGCCTGGGTGATAGGTGGGACCTTCCAGTTGTGCAAAATCCGGAATGGGGTGGGGCAGACTAAGCTATAGATGTGACTTTTTTTCATGTATGCATATTGAGGTGGCAGGCCTGCAAAGGGTAGACAGAACTGCACATTGTTGCCAATGCAGACAAGAAATGGAAGGTCACTGGCAGAATCAAGAGGACGTTTCATCAAAAGGAAGATTATGTAAATATAAATAAGTCACACACTGTTAGCAAAATGTATTAGTACGGTTATAATGTGATATTTTGGGGTGCCAACAATAAAGCAGATTTAGGGACATTTGTCAAATCTGTCACATTGCAAATCACTACTAAACAGGAGCAGTGAGGCACATTGTCGGACAGAAAATGTCCAAGGTTACAACCAAAGTCATAAATTCCTCATTTGGCTGCGACTGAATGAAACCTGACCCTGATCACGTCCTAATCTTATGTTTGTTTAGAGTGAAAATGGGTCTCAGCTTCAGTAATAAATCTGTCTTAGAACTTTCCAAACTGTCGCACTTGGCTGCCCAGGAACACAGATGCACAGGTCTGTAAACCTGTTGCAGAGTGTTTGCTGTAGGAGATACAAACTCTTGCAAACCCACATCGCATAATAGCTTTAGAGCAGACCTTTTCATTGCAGCCAAGAATAGAATTGGTAAACTGAAGGTCGGATGTATCAATGACATACACTGGATCAGCTTATGTAGGCAATGTTATTCTTTGTTTTTGTCTCACAGTGAGAAGATAAATTTGCATGGTGCACCCTTGTTTATTTACACTCTTAAGCAATACAGCATATTGAATGAATATCTTATCTGTGACAAGGGTTAAAAGAGAGAAGTGTCCCATATTACATCACGAGGATCACAGGGAATACCACTACTGTTGTCTTTGGCGATGTTCTCCCTTATTGTTCAAAGCACAATTCATATGTGTCTTCATGAGATGGAAACTAGCATCTTTAACCACATTAGAGCTCAACCACGGGAAGGTAAATAGAATGACAGGCTATATATATATAATGCACCTTTGTGTAAGAATTGGTTGTCTCAGTTCTATTTAAAGACAACAAAAATATTCCCTAAAATGACATATGACAAACTCCTTATTTGCCCAAAACACTTCTTATATTTCTATTGCATTCTTTATTAAAAAGGACTTGAAACCTAAAGTGGTTGCAAACCCACTCTTACAACTTGCACCTACAGGTAAGCCTAGATTAAGGCTTACCTGTAGGTGCAAGAAATATCTCCTTAAAGTGGAGTTCCACCCTGTTTTTTCTTTTTTCCTAAACCCCCCCCCCCCCAAAAAAAAAATAATTATATACTCACCAGAAAGGGCTGTTATGTGGAAATCGCTCTTCTGCCTCTTCCTCCACTGCAGTCGTCTTCTTCCTTGTCCTCCATTGCTGTGTCTTCTGGTGAATGGGGCGTGCTGCCTTTTGGGAACTGTGTGCATCCCAGGAGGCAGCCGCCCATTCACAAAGTTCCGTGCGAGTCGCGCATGTGCAGTAGGAAACAGGCAGTAAAGCCGTAAGGATTCACTACCTGTTTCCCTTAGTCAGGATGGAGGCGCCAGGACCGAGCGATCGTCGTCGGGGGCCCATTATCGTGGGCGCCTAGGACAGGTAAGTGTAAAAAATCAGTAGCTACAGTGTTAGAAGCTGCTGACTAAAAAAAAAAAAAACGCGGGTCGAATCCCGCTTTAACCTACACGGTTAAGGAGATATTTGCAGAAAACACTGAACCGATGTCTACGGCGCATACACGCCATAGACAACGGCGCAGGTGCACTGAGAGTCCCGGCATTATTATTGAGATTATGCCGGTCCCACACGCATGCGCAGGAGTGACATCATCAGAGCAGCGATACCCGGTAGAAGCGTGGAGGGGACATGCCGGTGGCGGAGGAGGGTAACGAGAAGCGATTTGGGGGCCTCGATCTCAGGTAAGTCATTCATAATGAGCTAGTATGCTATGCATACTAGCTCATTATGCCTTACTTCCTCTTAAGGAGGCTTCAGCAACTTGGAACTGGTCAACCTGTATAAAGGGTGAAGGAAAGATGTCACCAGCACACCATGGACCTTTGTCATCATGTCAAAAATCTCTGAAAAGAGATCATATCACAGTGCAACTAGTTCTATATTTCGGGGCACTCAGGACCCCTGCCTCAGTCATGTGCCGATTGTTACATGCCTGAAAAAGGGTTCTGGGTGGTGTCATCTTTTAATAAAAATGTGCACATTATAACAAAGATTAATGTTGTGTTGGTGACTTATTTCCACATACTTATCCAAATGTACATTTATGTGCGATATCTTTCATATAACAAAACCAGGCAGATATGCTTTAAACAGGGTAAGGACTCCCTGGGACCATGGTCTGGTAGAATTGTTTCCTTTTGCTACCCTGTTTCTATCCCACTGCTTATATGCCAGTTCTTCTAACTGAAGACTAGTAAACATGCCATGCAACATTTAATTTATTGAGGTATTTATATTCCAATAATGAAAAGGTTTTTTTTGTATTATTATTATTGAAAAAAAAGGCCATTCATATGCAAATCCACCACTGGTTAATGTACGTGCAAATCATATGCGGGTCCGTCTATATGTAAAAGAACTCACAATTTGCCCATTAATAAGCAGTGGACAACATGTACAGGGGCACAGCCTCTGCAGGACACAACCCCTGTAGCATAAAAATCCAGGAATCTTGGGAGGCATTTAGGGCTGCAACTAACGATTATTTTTATAATCAATTAGTTGGCCGATTATTGTTTCGATTAATAGCCATAAAAAAAAAATTGCATTTTTAATTTTTTTTGGCCCAATTTGTTGTTGGGCAGATTACAAAACACAAATTGCCACAAAAACACATTACATGCTTTTCTGCAGCTTCTCCATTGAAGTATATTGAACCAAAAAAAATAAATAGCACCGTTTTGCGTTAAAAAGTTCTTGCCCTTTCCAAATACGTAGCAGCTGGAAAAAAATCATGGATGTGAACGTGTCCCATAGGAAAACATTTAAATGAACTGTAGTGTGTTTCTGCAAAAAGCACCAAAAAAACAGAGGTGTGAACCCAGGCCTGAGAGGTTTAGCAACATAATGGGCTTAAAAAAACAAAAATAAGTACAAAAAGAGCAAATAATCGCTACTGTGCTACTTTTTTTATTGTGGGACAGTGAAAGTAATATTTACAGTAGCAATTTGCTTTTTTGTACTATAAAGGGCTAATTTTTTTTTTTTTAACCCCATTATGTTACTGGCCGATTAATCGACTAGGAAAATTGTAATCGATTAGTTGACGATTAATCAATTAGTTGTTTCGGCCCTAGAGGTATTATTGTGTTCATATTTATATTTCAACAGCTCTGCACTTTAAATACCGTGCAACAGTCCTGGATGGTGCAGGAGTATCCTTCATTTTCACCCTTCTCCCGCTGTCCTGTGTACAGGGTGTCATGCAATTGCTGTGCCCCTGTACATGGTGTTCCCTGCCCATTCACATGCAAATTGTGACTTAATTTGAATTTATATTCACCCACATATGATATGCATTAAACACTTGTGTCATTTGCATATAAATGAGCTTCACCTGCGGCTTGTTCATAATGAGAGCGAAGGGAAGCACCTCCTTGGCTCTAGTCAGATTGCACCTCTTGCTTCCACTGCATCTCACTCTTTCTTCTGGTGAGTGATCTTAAGGGGGAAAGAGGTCTGTACTGGTCGGGGAGCAGGAGTTCGGTACTGGGAAGGGGGGGGGGGGGTCTGTACTGGAAAGGAGTGGTCTGCACTGGTGGGGAGGGAGGAGGTCTGTACTGGTGTGGAGGGAGAGAATGTATACTTGAAGGAGGGGATGGTAGGTACTGAAGAAGGGGAGGGGGGTCTCTACCAGAGGGAGACCTGTACTAGTGGGGAGGGAGGGGGTCTGTGCTGATGGGTATTATGGCCAATGGGGGGGGGATCTGTACAGGGGGATATGGATTTAGGAGGGCTGTTTTCTGTACACTAGCATGTGTGTTATGTACTTCCTATCACTGCACTTTTTGCATTATGCACTCCTGACCACTGTACTCTAATTGTCACCGATTCCTGCCCCCTGCACTCTGATCATCACTGATTCCTGACTCCTGCACTCTGATCTTCACACATCCTGCATCATGGAAACTATGATTATTTTTTATTTGCTTTGACTTTTTTAGACCTGTTTCAGTGACTAAGAATAGGAATAGTGATGGCCACACAAGTAACTGAAAGCTGGGGAAGTTAAGAGCATTGTGTTTAAAATGAAAAGTGAGTATTTCACAAAAAGGCTTAAAGTTTTTCTTATATTTTAATAAATTTCATCCATAATTTGTATGCAGTTTGCTACTTGCACTTTTTATTTATTTTACCCCGCTTTGATGTGCAAGCATAGTATAGACAGAGTCATCTTAGTTTAGCTCCTGACTGCCACCTAGTGGAACTGCTGTATATTACAGTGTATAATTACACGTTTAGGGCTCACTCATACTAAAAACAAGCCCTTTGGTGTGCATTGTGTAGGGATTGTGCAATGTATTGTTAAAACCTATCACTTTTTCTTTTTTTTTATTTCACCGAAATGTCACAAAATTGTATTTTATTTAACCCTATCCACAGCAGCGCGTTGCAACCCACTGCAATGTGTTGACATACAGTGATGTACGTTGACTTATACAGACATGTTGCATTTATACACAATACACACATGTATAATGTGAACAGGGAGCATAGATCAACTTTTGAATAGAGTGGGAAAGTCAAGTTTTATTCTTGTTATTTATTCTTGTTACTCTCGCGCTACAACTGTGTATAAATGGTGCAAATTATATGAGTCCGCTGCTCTCTCACTAATAGCTAATCCGTGGCTAATTGGTAAGAAAGTAAAAGGTGGGCAGTGATGTGCTGTCAGCCAAAACAATAAAACAACTTAACATATGTAATATTTATTCTTGTTTCCGTCACCACTCAACACATTTCCTGTCACTGCCTGTCTATTTGATGGGTAAATCGAGGAGAAATTTTACCCACTAGAACACAGACTTTTTTTTCTTTTTTAGAGTTAGAAAGAATCAGAACTTCTGCAGGTTGTAGTTGATTTTTAGTCATGGCTGTTATGCTCTAATTTGTGGTGTACCTACCCGGGGGAAGCATGAACTTCCCCAACAAATGTATCACAATAGCTTTTTCACTGGGTCAGACTTTTGAGTTCTTTTTACAGTGGAACCTCGGATTACGAGCATAATCCGTTCCAGGAGAATGCTCGTAATCCAAAGCACTTGCATATCGAAGCGCGTTTCCCCATAGAAGTCATTGGAAACAAAAATAATTAGTTCCGCATTGACGTCTATGGCAAGCAATACCGCATGTGGCCAGAGGTGGGGGGGGGCACCGGAGAGCCTCGGAAATACTAGGGGACAGCTCGGTTGAACTCAGAAAGTTTTTCCGAGTATTTCCGAACGCCTCAGAACAGCTCAGATCAGCTCAGATCAGCTCCGATGCCCCCACTCCTCTGGCCAAATGCAGTACTGCACACCGCTGTGGCTTGAATCCTGCTCGTATTGCAAGACAACACTGGTTAACGAGCTTTTCGCAATACAAGCTTTTTTTTATTTTTTGTTCTTTTTCATTACTCACAATCCGAGGTTTCACTGTAACTAACAATATACATGTGCATGATTAGTAACTCTTAATATTGCTCATTTACTAAACCGGGTGGGTGTCACATCATGCTCTTCACCTCATCCAATCATAGAACAATATTCACTCATTCAGAGAATGCTTTGCATTCTCTGAATGGCACTTGTGCTGAGCAGCCCACCTCCTGTGTTCACAATGCATCCAGCTGGCCACTTAGCAGGGCCCTGCAAGCTAGTGGGGATATCACTAGTAGCAGTGTCTACTTCAGTGATTTCCAGCTTCTAGGGTCATCGGTCCAGATATGGTACATACAAAGTTACATTGGTCCATGCTAAACAAATGTAATTATGCATAACATTGTCATACCTGGAATTCTTCTTCAAAGTGTAAGTATAGTACCCCTGTTAGGGGTTTATTGCTGTTTGTGTTATTCACCATATCTTCTTTGTCCTGATGCCCATTGTCACCAAGGCAGAAAGTGATGGGAAATACAAATTGTTACAGTTGCCACTAGACGATGAAGAGGGTTCTTTACTGTTAGAGCAGCAAGGATGTGGAATTCCCTTCCACAGGCGGTGGTCTCAAGCTTTTTGGATAAGCACGTGAATGACCACAACATACAGGGATATACAAGGTAATACTGACACACAGTATAATCACACACATACAGGTTGGATTTGATGGACTTGTGTCTTTTTTCAACCTCACCTACTATGTAACTATGCAAGGGCAATTCTTCCAATGGAGACTCCGGTTTTGGTGACAACTTTCCAAGATGAGAATTTCTCTTACTCGGTTGAGGTTTAATCTCAGTTATGTTGTGTCTTTGGAGCAGGAAGTCAAAGGAAATCTTTACAACAAAGCAAAACTGAAAGAGGTTTTACCATCCCTACTTGATCCATCAGTGAGAGGACAGATTAGAGAATGCATACTGCATGCATGTAATCTGTGAATTACAATACTTCCCATTAGCTGCTATGCCTTACCTGTTGTCATAGTTGTTTTCCAAATCAGTCCAGCTGATCAGATCAAAAGGTTTATTACTGCAGAATGAAAAACAGAAACTGATATAAGCAACACCACATAAAATCATGTTGTTGAGGTACTGCTGGCCAGACACAATTATTTTCTATCCATTCCGAATACCATATAAACATTCATAAACAATGATCGAGATAGCCATTTGTATTGTAGCCATGAGCCATGACTAAGCACTGACTGCCAGTGCGAAACGCGTCGGCCATACTGAATGTTGTTGGTTTGCAGTGACTGTATGTACAGTTGAAAATAAAAGATATTTCTTTTTTAAGTGTTTTTGGAGTGCGGCAGTCCAGTTTTTCGTCCTTTCCATTTTTGCTACTATTTGTATTGTAGGTGTTCAACAAGACTTTTATTTACCAAAATTTAGATGTTGAATTATATCCATTAACCTTGGTCAGTCAATTTTTTTTTTTTTTTTTAAACAAACTCAAAAAGTTGTGTACCCCTACATCTGCCCAGGACACCAAGCATGCATCTCAATATCCATAATAATAGGGGGCTTGGACACTCACTGGCCCTCTAGATGTGGTGATGCTAGTCCATAATCCTCTTGTTACAGTTTATTTTTTAGTTAACAAAAATGGTAAATAAGAAGCAAGTGCTGAATAAGAATCGACAAGCTGGACTGCAGATTAGGCATTTTACATAAAATAAAAAATAAAATAAAAAAATAAATAAAAAAACAGTACGTTATCAAGTATAATTATTTTTAGTAGTTTGATTTTTTAACTGCTTTTTTGTTAATAGCATCTTCTATAAATTTGTTTTTTGGTGGCATGCTTACTTTGAGGTGTCTTTTGGCTTTGATTCTGTTCGGGGGACAGGTTTAGGAGGTAGGCTGGTAAAAGAAATATGGTATTTAAATAGATATAGACAATGGTACTTAAATAAATCTAAATAAATTAAATTGATATTAAACTTACAAGGACTACAAAAATTGTTTTGATTATTTAAGGTTTTAACCAATCAAGAAGAAATAACAAGAGAAACTATTTAGAGCAATGTGATCTACCTGTGCCAACTCCTTCCAGCTATGGTTATATGACCCACACATTACAGTATATAAAAAGAAAGTCGACTCCAATACTCAAGGAACTATCAGGACAACAGTTTATTTGAGCTTTCTTCCCTTCACCACTCTACGGTTATTCTAAGGGAACTACACATTTAGCATAAACAGTCATGTCTAAAGGCAATCTACCAGAAGTGCCATCTGTGGGCAAAAAATGGCAAAAAAAGGTAACAACCCCCCTCCCCTCCAATTTTTTTTTTTTTTTTTATTATTAGGATACCTTATGTTGATACATCATATTCTCCAATGCTCTACAACAGGGTGTATGGTAAATATACATATGCTCTTAGGGCTTTATTTATCAAAAATTCACTTGTTAATGTTTGCTGGATAATCGTCCATCTGTATTTTACGTGCATTTGGCTCACTTTCACAGGATTCCTAATGTATGTAACGCAATGGCAAATCTTGTTTGAGTTTTCAAATATGAAAAGGAGAATTTTGTTTGCAAATTTAATCTCTTATGTACTGATATGAAAGGGGAAATCTTGTCTGAATTTAAAGCCCAATGCCGCGTACACACGAAATTCCGAAACAAATGTTTGATGTGAGCTTTTTGTCGGAAATTCCGACCATGTCAAGGCTGCATTGGAAAGAAAAATTTGAGAGCTGGTTCTCAGTTTTTCCGACAGCAAAAGTTCTTGTTGGAAATTCCAATTGTCTGTATGCAATTCCTAAGCACAAAAATCCTACGCATGCTCGGAATCAATTCGAAGCATGCTAAGAATCATTGAACTTTTCTCGGCTCATCGTAGTGTTGTACGTCACCGCGTTCTTGACGTTCAGAATTTCCGACAACATTTGTGTGAACCGTGTGTATGCAAGACAAGTTTGAGCCAAATAAAAAATTCAGTTTTGTTTTCGGAATTTCCGATCGTGTGTATGCGGCATAAGACTGGCCATACATGAACTGAAATTCAGCCAGTTCAGCAGGGACCAACCAAGTTTCAATCCATGTATGGGCAGGCTGGTTGTACTCAAGTCAATCTATCGATCGACTTGTGAACAACCAGCCTATTGGACAATTTTCACGATCAGTGCAGCCTGCTATAGCTGGCAATGCAGATAAGTGTATTCTGACGGCAGGGAAATCTTCTTGCTGTCAGAATACAAAGCCTTAGTGTGTGTGGATGGGGTAATGGAGTCATTTTCTTTCATTCAACCCACTGATTGAATGAAAGAAAATGACCGGTGTATGACCAGTCTTAGTTTAGTATTTTTTTTTATTAGCAGATATAACAGTGTTTAGATTCAATAAGAAGTGTCCCTTGTGCCGCTCGCTGCACTCTTGGTGGAAATCCTCAGTCCCCTGCCCACACCATACCCCCAGGTGGTCCCTGGTAATGGGAGGTGGGAAACCTTTAAAATGGCCACAAAGTCTCTATTTACCTCTAAAAGGGGCTTCTTTTCCTATTACAACAATGATCAGAGGCGATTTATTAAAGCGGAGGTTCACACAAAAAGTGAACCTCTGCTTTTCGGAACCCTCCCCCCCTCCGGTGTCACATTTGGCACCTTTCAGGGGGAGGGGGGTGCAGATACCTGTATACTACAGGTCTTTGCACCCACTTCCGGGCATAGATATCCGCAGAATCTGCGGATAATCTACGCCACTTCCTGTCCCCCCCCCTCGCTGTCTTCTGGAGATAGAAGACAGGAGGGACCATTTCGATTGTGCAGCGCGACTCGCACATGCACAGTAGGGAACCGGGAAGTGAAGTCGCAAGGCTTAATTTCCTGATTCTCTTAGCGAAGATGGCGGCGGCAGGAGCATCCAAGGAACGCGTTGGCCTCGGATGCCGACATCGCGGGCGTGCTGGACAGGTAAGTGTCCATGTTTTAAAAAAGGCCAGCAGCTGCAGTATTTGTAGCTGCTAGCTTAAAAAAAAAAAAAAAAAGGATGTAAGTTACTGTATTTGCTGGCGTATAAGACTACCTTTTACACTTAAAAAAACTGGCAAAAAAGCAAGGGTCGTCTTATACGCCGGGTCAGCTGCTTGGATGCCTGCTGGATGTGCGGTAATACTGTATGTAGCTTCGGCTACATACAGTATATACTGCTTAGCCAATCCCGGTGAGCGATGTATTCAAATGAATACAGAGCCTGCTCGGATTGGAGTAACAACCTCTGCCAATCCGAACAGGCTACATACAGTAGCCTGCTCTGATTGGCTTTGAGAGTCAGAGAGGCGTGGGCTGATGATGTTACAGCCTCTGCCAAGCCAAGCAGGCTTTGTATTCATTAATAGAATACATTGCTCGTGGTGATTCGCTCCAGCAAGAATGAAGAAGAATATGGCTTCAGAAGGAAGAAATATGAAGCGTCGGCAGGGGGGGTCGTCTTATACGGTGAGTACAGGCAAAAAATATTTAAAAAAAATGTAAAATCAGGGGGTCGTCTTATACGCCCGGTCGGCTTATACACCGGCAAATACTATGTACTTTATACCAGGAGATAAGCTGTCAGTGATGATATTTCTGGAATTTTGGAAATTATTTGAAGTTTTTAATCAAACGCGTCATCATGTTATATGGAGTTTATGGAATCAGTTTGTCTTTTTTTAAATTAATAAAAATGTATAGTTTTATTATAAAATAAAAATGCATGATGTATATCTGACACCTAAAAAGTCCTACAGATAATGAATGTGTAAATTGAGAATTCAAATGTGACAGAGAATGTAGTCTTTAATTGAAATCTGTGATGTTGACTGATGGGTGACTCTTATTTGACTTTAAATGTGACATAATGTGATGTGAATCTTGTATGGAATCACTACATCATTATGTTGTATGCTGATTGGCGAATCCTCTTTGAAAATGATGACCGAATACTGTAAAATAAACTCTGCTCACATTTGCTGTGCAAAATCACACAGTGAATCCTATATATACAGGATATGTTTAGCCAAAATATTTTTTTATTTTATTTTTGAATAGGGTAGGGAAGGGTTAAACTTATGTTCTCTAATAATCTGATGTTGTAAAGCGCTGCGTAAACTGTTGGCGCTATATAAATCCTGTATAATAATAATAATAATAATACAGTAAAACCTTGGTTTGCGAGCATAATTTGTTCCAGAAACCTGCTTGTGTAATCCAAAGCACATTTTTATTACAGGGTATAAAAGAGAAGAGAGTCACCTCCAAGTGTAGCAATACGTTGCTAAATGTTGTGCCTTTAAATGTAACCATATTGCTACACTTAGAGGCTCCTCTCTTCTTTTTTATACTCAGTTGTGACATGACGCTACTCTTATATCAAGACATCGCTTGTATATCAAGTCAAAATGTATTGGTTTTCTTGCAAAATGCTCTCAAACCAAGTTACTCTCAAACCACTTTGCTGTTTTACTGTACTAATTTCTAATGATTCAATTTTATTGATTTGGTTTTTATCTTGTACAGCATAAATCAAAGGAACACCTGTGTTTTAGGACTAACCATACTGTAATCAAACACTATTATACAGGTGAATTCCACAAGATGATCCTAGACTTTGTACAAACACTTCAAAGCTTCAGAAATTCACACGTTAATGCGGTCACACTACAAAGAACTAAAAGGAGAAACAAGACAGACTCTGCAAAGAAAACACACAATGAAAGCAAACCATCATCCAGACTGCAGACAGCAATTCATTGTGAATACAGGATCTGCACATGACACATAAAAACACACCATCAAGGCGGCTCTCGCCCAGCAGCACTTGTGTTCAGCTCTTTGGCTCTTTGTACACATGATCAGAATTTCCGATGAAAGTCTGACGGAATTTTTTCATTGGATATTCCGACCGTGTGTGTGGGCCCCATCAGACTTTTATTTCCGTCGGAAAATTCCGATCGTCTGTGTGGAACTTCGATGGAGAAAAAAAACACGCATGCTCAGAAGCATTGAACTTCATTTTTCTCGGCTCATCGTAGTGTTTTACGTCACCACGTTTTAGCTATGACTAAGCACTAGTTTCAGTGCAAAACGCGTTAGCAGTCAGGTTTTATTTTGCTGCGACTTGTAGTGCTGTCCTTCTTTCAATAAAAGGCTACAATTTGTTAAGAGTGCAGCTGTCCAGAGACAATCTTTGTTCCTACCACGTTTTGGACGGTCGGAATTTGGTCTGACAGTGTGTATGCAAGACAGCTTGAATGGAATTCTGACGGAAAATTCCATCAGGTTTTATTCCTTTGAAAATTCTGATCGTGTGTACAGGGCATTAGGCCAAGTTTACACATGCAGCAGACCTTACCAACGTATTTGATCGGCAATGAGAAAGCGATATGCCAACTTCTCATAGCCTGTTTAACCCGGTAAAGCCAAGACCACCGCAACTGCAAGCATTGCACACATGAGTTCTTATTCACTTGAATTGGTCACATTTGCTTGCTGAACATGATGGGGGGGTATAATTTTTGCTCTGTAGCGTATGTACAATTCTGTCCGGCTGCCTTTGCAGCTTAAAGTGCACTTAAATTAAACTAGGGTTGTCCCGGTACCGATACCAGTATCGGTATCGGGACCGATACCGAGTACTTGCGGGAGTACTTGCAAATGCCCCCGATGCCTGGTCGAATACTTAGCCCCCCCGCCGCCGCCTCCGCTTAGTTAATACGGGCGGGAAACATTACAGCTTTCATTTGAATAGCTGTAGTGTTTCCCGCTGCGCCGCGTATAGACACTGCCCCTTGCTCGGGATTGGACGGGGGATCTGTCCAATCCCGAGCAAGGGGGAGTGTCTATACGCGGCGCGGCGGGAAACACTACAGCTATTCAAATGAAAGCTGTAATGCTCCCCGCCCGTGTTAACTAAGCGGCGGCAGCGTTGCGGCGGGATGCGGCGGCGTTGCGGCGGCATCTAGGTATGGGGGACATGGCTGCATCTATGGTGGGGACATGGGCTGCATATATGGGGGATATGGGGGACATGGCTGCATATATGGGGGGGACATGGCTGCATATATGGGGGGGGACATGGCTGCATATATGGGGATATGGGGGACATGGCTGCATATATGGGGGACATGGCTGCATATATGGGGGGACATGGCTGCATATATGGGGGACATGGCTGCATATATGGGGGGACATGGCTGCATATGTGGGGGGACATGGCTGCATATGTGGGGGGACATGGCTGCATATGTGGGGGGACATGGCTGCATATGTGGGGGGACATGGCTGCATATGTGTGGGGACATGGCTGCATATGTGGGGGGACATGGCTGCATATGTGGGGGGACATGGCTGCATTTGTGGGGGGACATGGCTGCATTTGTGGGGGGACATGGCTGCATTTGGGGACACATTTAAAAAAAGTATCGGTATTCGGTATCGTCGAGTACTTGAAAAAAAGTATCGGTACTTGTACTCGGTCCTAAAAAAGTGGTATCGGGACAACCCTAAATTAAACTATTAAAGCAGGCAGCTATATTTCGCAGAAGAGACTAGCAATGTCTCTTCTGCAATGACAAACACTTGCCTTCCTGCCTGCATGGAGCCTTCTATTAAATGCACACTGAGCTGAGCATAAACAGCTTGGCGAGCATCCCCAGCACACTCCAGCTTTGTTAAAATGACCGGCTTCCATACGTATGTGCAGAATGACATCATTCAAACCTCAGCCAATCAAGAGGCTGAAACCCCAGACCCCAGAAGCAGCTGGGGAAAATATGAAAGCAACTGGTTTAGTTTTGCTTTAAGAGGAGGGCATTGGTGGGGAGAGGAGGGCATTGGTGGGGGGAAGGGCGAACTGTCAAAACCAAACACTAGAAAGTGGCAACTGTGGCAGTGGAGGGGGTTGTGAAAACGAGCGGAACTTCCCCTTTTTGGTAAAGTTCTGCTTCTCTTATTTTTGCTACCCCTCACCCCGAAACACAAGCGTTTTAAAAATCCCTAAGTGAGGGTTGAGGAGCAAGTAAAGCATTACATTTTGCTTGCCATTAAATTTTTCCTTTTTTTTTTGCCCCATGGATCTCCTTTACATTACATTTCCCATTTCAGTTACAGAAATAAAGAGAGTAAAGATTCTTAACCCATTTAGTAAATCAGCCCAACAGATTCTTATTATTGATAATTTGATATGATTATTGATAATGCGTAAAAAAGTAGGAAAACTTATCAGATTAGATTGGAATGATTATATATTAAATCGAGTAAGTAATGCATAATCACGATGCATTCTAGTGAAGGGAACGTTTCCAATCACGGAATTACATACTTATAAAAATAAAATAGTAATAATGTGAGGCTATAGTTTTACCTATCCTCTCTGATTATAGTGATTTTTCCAGGTCCAGCCTGCATTATGGGTAAATTCTCTGTGAGAGTTCTGGAGAAGGTGGAGGATGTCAGGGTTGGGATGTCTGGACTATCTTTGTTACTATGAAAAAAAGCAATTCTTAAAAGCTGCATTTTACAAGGCAAGACAGGAGCAGATTAAAGAATACCCGTCAGAAATGTTGGTCATTTAAATTAAGAAAAAAAAAAAATGCATAGGCAGGAGGTTACCATCAGTGAAATCATCGAATTATCAGCAAATCCACTTTTCTGGTGAGAGTTAAACTTGGATCAAACCCCTTCTCTCCTGCCTCCTGAATCTCTTTATTGGTCCCTTAATGTTATGAGCAGTCCCATTGCCCATTGACCAATAAAGCGACTTGGCAGGTATGAAGGTGTGAAACCAAGCCCAACTTTTATAGGTAAAATCAATATTTGCATATCACTGTAGCCGCCTATATTGTTGCATCTCCTTATCATTTTGACATGTGGTTTTCATGAAAGGTTACCACTGATTATGTATTTTTATCATTCAGTTTGAATTTCCCAGGTTTGCTTACTTGGAGTATTAGGCACCATTCACACTTGTGCAACTTGTCATGCAACTTTTGGACATCAAAGTTGCATGACAAGTCGTTCCCCATGTTTTACAATGATAACCATTCATATATATGTGACTTAAGCCTCGTACACACGACCAAGGAACTCAACTGGCGAAACACATCGTTTTCCTCGTCGAGTTCCTTGTTAGGCTGTCGAGGAACTCGACAAGCCAATTTTCTCCATTCCCGTCAAGGAAATAGAGAACATGCTCTCTTTTTGGCTCGTCGAGTTTCTTGACAGTTTCCTCGACGAAAATGTACACACGACCGGTTTCCTCTGCAAAAAAATTTGTCCCAGCAAATTTGTTGCTGGTTTTTGCCGAGAAACTCGGTCGTGTGTACGAGGCCTGAAAGTTGCAGCAATTTCAAAGTAGTTCATGCACTACTTTGGTCTGATTTTCATGCAACTTGAGGGCCATAGACTTCAATAATAACCCTCAAAAGTTGCATGAAAGTTGTACCTGAATGTTATACAATGCAACTTGTGTGGAACAGTTGTCCATTATCACTGGCTGCCAAAGTCGTATCCATGTTGGACCCATCAAAAGTTGCGTCAAAGTTGCACTCCAAAGTCAGCACAACTTTGGAGTCGTACAAGTGTGAATGGAGCCTAAAGGCCATAGCCCCCTGTATTTCATAAAACCACGCTTTCATTATTGTTCAGCTATAGGGCTGCTAATTTAAACTCAGATTTCTTCTTTGTTAATGTACCCAAGCACACCAGATGATAGCCTTGGCTTGATTAGGCAACCACTGTATGTCCATGGGGCACTACAGTAACTGCTAGTCAAGGCTTCTCAGGGCGATGGTGACCGAACAGGTTAGAAGGTTTGTCCAATGGATTCTTTTCCCCCTGATAAGCCAATGCAGATGTCTGCAGCATGCCTCTGCTGCCTTGCTTAAACATAAATGTCTGACCAATTCAATTTGAAGATTGTACAGTTCGACACAGATGCCCTTGGGCAGATCAAGTCTACATGTCCAACCCACCTCTGGATGGTCAGCTTTAGAGGTTGGTCAGATGTGCAAACCAACATCCCAGGCTAAACTGTCTGCAAAGCTCTTCATAAACTTGGACACTTGCCTTAGCCAAACATACATGTTTGTGTCAATGGAGAATGGAGGGGCAGAAGAAGTACTGTATACTATCCAATTGTAAGCAGTTTCCCAGTGGGTATGTGCTGCGGACATAAACATTAGTGGCATCCGGCTAATGTCACCTCATGTCTATTTGTAGTTTTAGTAAACCTAATAAAAATGCTAGACAGTGTAAAATAGAAAATAAATGGGGATTTAAAATAAATAGAAATAATGTTGGTAAATGATGTTCAACTAGGTGAAACCGATTATTTTATAACAATGCAACACTTTTTCAAATGAAAAGTGTTAAATAATGAGTAGATTCATCACAGGTGACTCCCTAGCCGATGTAATTTAAAGAGGAGCTCCAGTCTGGAAAAAAATATAAAAAAAAACAGCAGCTACAAGCTACAGCTGCTGACTTTTAATATAAGGACACTGTTACTGTCTAGGGATCCCCTAATGTCCTCACCCCGAACCTTTATTCATCAGTCAGCGTCGGGTGCAGGTGCCGAGTTATTGTAAGTACGGGAAACCGGCAGTGAAGCCTTCAGGTTTCAGGCTTCACAGCCAGTTTCCTACTGCGTGAATTTTGCTGCACTTTCTGAATGGTCCTGTTATTTTCTGGGACCTGTGTGTGGGCTGGAAATGCTCGTAGATTGCCACGCCAAAGTGAGAGCGGGTACCTGTCAAAACCAGGTGCCCGCTCCCCCCCCAAAGTGGCAAATGTGGCATTGAAGGGGGGTGCTTCCCCTTTTTGGTTGAGCTTCCGATTTAACATTCACATAATTAACTATTTAGGTCTACAGCGAATGCTATATCAGGTTTCAACAGCAAGTGGCACTGCAGGTAAAATCTGGAGGTGGATGCTCTTAATACCAGCAAAAACCACAAGCTGCTGAACCAGGGAACCTTCTGCATTACTGTACTAATGCAGAGATAAGAGCCACAAACACAAAAAATCTCTAAAATGCACTAAAACTCTACAATGGTACTTACTATTGGCCAGTGACAGACCAATAGTAAGACAGAAATGGTGAGAGAGGGCAGGCCAGGGACACCGATCACAGAATTTGGTTGTTGGTCATATTAGGGCCTCTGCATGAAATCCATCAGGTGTATTGTAGTCGGGCAACCATAAAACACACCAAAAACACACACGTACATCAAAAATGCAGCAAAAACACATATGCGTTTTTACTGTATTTTTTGAAAGTAGCAAAGTGAAGGGGTCCTTGGATTCTGGAGGACACTCTGCTGGAAATCCTTTAAAGCGGAAGTAAACCCAAAGGTTTAATAGTTTAAAAAAAACAGTCACATTCCCGGCATGCCAGAAGTGATAATTGTCACATTGGATGTGCTCCCAACCAAACTGTCAAACCATCCAATGGCTATTGTCATAACTGATCACATGTGCAGTATCATGGCAGTTGAAGATTAAACAGTGACCAAGACAGCCTCCAAACACACCTCTATGTTAGCCTGTATGGCCATGCACACTGAAGAGCTGAAAAAAAACTATCACTTGTGCATTCAGGAAAGCAGCATTTGGGAAAAAATAAAAACACTAAAAGGCGTATAAACAAATCTAAGGGCCGGTTCACACCATGCCCATACATGAATCGCACAGGAATGAGCTGTACGTTCCTATGTGATTCAGACTGCATGCAAAACACACTCCATTTGCGATCTGCAGTGGGTGTCAATAGAAAGTCAACACCACCACCAAACACAGTGCGTTTGCCTGCACCTGTTCGCACTTTTGTAATTTTGTACCATGTGATCCGAGTACAGTGCATGCACTACTTTAATGAGGTGCGGTGCTATTTTAGCCCATTCAAAAAGAAAAGGCTGAAATTGCACCACACAGAACCGCATGTGAATCGCACAGTAACGCTTGTCGCAGTCCTGTGTGATTAATGTGCGGGCATGGTGTGAACCGACCCTGAAAGGGCCTAAATGCTTTGAGTGTTTAGCACTTGAGCGCATGCATTCATTCATTCCAGAATACATTAATACTGTCCAATGGAATGAATAAATGGCCAAATGTTTAAAGCGCCTAAATGCGTTTGCAAAACGCAGCTTTAGGAGCATTTTTTTTTTCAAGCTGCTTTTTTCCTGCTTAAAAGCAGAGGTGTCCAGGGAAGGAAAAAAAAAAACACATTCTGTGTGCCTGAGGCCTAAGATGGCCGTAGACAATATAACCAGGTCCTTGCCGAGGTTTCTAAGATTTCCTTCTGCTGTGGCTTATTGACCTACCATCTAATGGCATCTGCATAATTCTGGGCCAATGTCACTTGGCAAAACCAGCGGCAAGACCCAATGATCTCATTAGCTGTCTATGAGGCCGGCATTCTTCCTACTGACCACTAAGGGGCATTTTCCCCATTGACCCCCAATTCATTGATTTAGTAACCTAAAAATCATTTTAGGGTTTCCTCTGGGGTATTAAGGTTAGGAGAGCCTGCAGTAGAGGGTTGTCTGACATGAACACACAATTTGATCATTTAGTAATCTCTAATGGTCAGCACATGGGGAGGTAGGGGAGCTAAAAACACCTCTGACACCAATTTATTGGGGCAAACAACAGTTTCCAACCTATCTCATTAACTGACCATACATGGGTCGAAATTCGGCCAGTCCAGCAGGAATGTCGATGTATGGCCAGGCTATCTATCTATTGATCGACTTGTGTAGAACCAGCCTGTCGGGTATTTCCTGAACGATCAGTGCCGCTGGTTAGAGCCGTCAACACTGATCATTGTATTCTGCTCGCGGGGATATCTCCCTGCTATCAGAATACAAAGGCTCAGTGTGAGTGATTCATCCATCCACATTGAGAGTGTGAATGGGGGAAATCAGCTAATTTTCTTTCGTTGAACCCACTGGTTGAACAAAAAATATGTAATGTATAGCCAGCCTTACTATTTCCCTTAGAGCCCCAGCTGGTAGTGTCTTTCACTGACCATATATCATACTGACTGTAAAATCTCCTTTTGATCTACTGTGTGATTGGATACAAATAGAAAGAATTGTTCAGGTTTGTCCTCAAATTATATACTTTTGATCAGTTTAAAATTGATTGCACAGAAATTGTACAATCAGATTGTAGTGTGTACGGCCACTCCTAAAGCTGGCCATACGCATAGAGATTTCTTTGCCTGCAGGCTGATTAAAAGAATTCCAAGAGATTCCTCCATCCTTGTCAACAGCGAATATGGACTAATCTCCCCCCGAGGGCTATTGTTTTCTGACAATTGGTGCCTCCAGTTGTCAGAATATTTGAACAGTGGCTGCATCTGATGGGATGCAGGTGTGTTGTTTCCACCTGGCTCCTTTAACAAGAATCGACTTTTATTTACCCGGTTGTTGCGGACAGGGCTACCCTACGGATCAAATTTTATTGCGTGTATGGTCAACTTTAGACATTGGTTTGGTGCCAGATGACTATAGTTGGTGGTGTCTAATGCGTCTGGACACCTTAAAAAGAGGTGACCTTTTTTGAACTTCTAATTGATGGGATGCAGGCATGTACTGGCTATCGGGACTACTGGGAGTTTCCCGGTGGGCTGATGGCTCAGTGGGCCGGTTTTAGCAACAGCGGAGGTAGAGCAGGAGTGGACTCCCAAACCCTGTCCACCAATAAGCTAATCTCCCGCTGTGTGGCTGTTTAGAAAAAAACATCTCCAGGCCCCCTGTGTTTAGTGGGGGGCCAGGGGAAAGAAAGCAGACTATTTTATCACTTTCTGCTTTGGGCGGATTAATCCGTAGCAGCGCACTACTCAATCGAAGGCCGGCCTGTGCTATATCAGAACACTGGAGCCGGCCGGGAGTGCTGCTGCGAATGAATCCGCCTAAAGCCAAACGTCATGAAATAGTCTGCTTTCTGGCCCCGGGCGCCCACTGAACACAGAGGAGACCCAGGGAAGTTTTTTTTTTCTAATCAGCTACACAGCGGGGAGTCGGGGAGATTAGGTGGACAGGATTTGGGAGTCCCTGCTCACCCTGCCCCCCCCTTCCAGTTTCTTCCAGCCCTAGTTACCCAGCTCTGTGGTGCCCAGGAGGAAGGGAGAGGATCAGATTTACCAGCAACCCGGGCTTCCAGCTCCAGAGAAACCACCTGCAGGACAAGCACTGCAGCCGGAACCTAAGTAGAAGAAGCTGTGCAGACCAGGTACTGGGGGGACGAACATCGATGGGCACTTATGAGGCTAAGCTGATGGGCACTGATCAGGCTGCAATAATGGGCACTGATCAGGCTGCATTAATGGGCACTGATCAGGCTGCATTATTGGGCACTGGTGTTCTGTCCTATGCCCAATAGTGAAATGTTTTTACTTATTTTTTTGGCGCAATTGCGTATAGTTTATATACTGTTTTTGTGTGTGTTGGCAAAATCAAAGTGAGCTGGTTTGGAGGAAGTCCAGGGCCAAATTTTAGTCCCAGTCCAGCCCTAATGGGATGTCCTCAGGTCTGTGAGGTCACTAGAAGATAAATGTATGCAGTTGGTGAATGAACCAAGTAGAAACCAACGTCAAATGAAATACCAACTTTGGGTGAAGGCAACCTTTAATACATACATTCCCACACACCTACCTTTCATGAGAGGTTTCCACAGTCCTTGTAGTGGAACTTGCTTGTGTCGTCACTTTTGGAGGCTCCCTGTTATATAATGACAATAATAATTGTAAACATTGTTACTTATATAAAAAACAAAAAAAAAAGTTTGTAGCGCGCTCCCACTGCTGTTGATCAAGTCCAGTAACGAAGGAGTAGGGGTGGGGCTTAGCCACGCTCTGTGTGTTAAGGGACACACATAGCCGACTCAAAAACGACCCTACATGAGTGCCCCCATAGAGGGTGGCTTGCTATGGGGTGCACTCAGCAGAGGGAAGGAGCCAGGACCACCCGTGGGGGACCCCAGAACAGGACAATCAGGCTGCTCTGCGCAAAACCATTGCACAGAGCAGGCACGTATTACATGTTTGTTATTAAAAAAAAAAAAAAAGGATTACAATCACTTTAACATTAATAGATCAAGCAATAGCAATAGAAACAGAATTTGTCTGGTGAACACAGGAGGTCGCTTACTTAGTGCCAATCACAAAATTTACTAAGCTCTGACGCAACTGCAAGTGTACCAGATGTCTATCCAAGCATGCATCCCGGCAGGTCAGAACTATACCAGGCCACATGGCCCTAAAAATAGGGGGCTGGGTGCTTTGGGGCAACGGGGGCTATGCCCCCCACCCAAAAGCACTTTGTGCCCATGTTGATGAGGACAAGGGCCCCCAGATCCCATCCCCCCAAAATGAATGAGTATCGGGTACATGGTACCCCTACCCATTCACCAAAAAGTGTCACATGGTAATAAAAACACACACAGTTTTTAACAATTCTACCAGGTGACCTAGCCAGGTGGCCACGCCCCTTACCTATATAAGAAGTGTCAGATGGCGGAGCCTGTCGTAGGCAGCCAACCTTCACCGATGGCAGGAGCATCTTTGTTTCCTTTTTGGGTCCGGTGGGTGCCGTGATTGATGGTTAATTTACATCAGGGGACACAATTTTTTTGTTTGTTTATTTTTTAATAAAAGAATTGTCAAAAACTGTTTTTTTTTTTCTTTTACCTTGTGACACTTTTTTGGTGAATGGGTAAGGGTACTATGTACCCGATACTCATTCACATGGGGGGGTGGGATCTGGGGGCCCCCTTCTTAAAGGGGGCTTCCAGATTCCGACTAGCCCCCTGCCCGCAGACCCCAGCAACCACTGGCCACGGTTGTGGGAATGAGCAAACAGATGTGATGGGAAGATGGTGTCAACTGTGTTAGAGTGCCATCAACAAATGTGGGGCTGATCTATGCCCCGTCTCTGCCTCTATCACTCACAGGGAGATATCTGCAGCACGCTCCACCCAAATCTTAAAGAACCGCCTGATATCTGCATCAAAGTTTCCAATGCCTTCTACAGTCATTCCAAAGAGCCTGCTGCATTCTCCATTAATTTATATATTTCCTTTGATTGCAGAAAAAGAGTGAGACTCACTTCCTTGAATTCATAGTGGCTACAAGTGAAGCAGTAGACAATCAATCCATCACTTGTATAACATGGATGGAATGGCCTGGTCCAGTTTGCACTTACCTTTCTTCTCTAAGGAGAGTGATCTTCCCAGGTCCTGCTTGTACAGTTGAGCTTCTTGTCTCAGTGTTATCACTGCAAGATTTCAGCTTAGGGATGTCGGAAATGATGTTTCCACTATAAAGAGGTTGATAAAATGTTATATTTTCTTTGATCTTACAAGAAATCCAGAGAATAGTTTAGAATACATAGTTTGTGAAAATAAAAAGATAATTTTGGTGGCCATGTGTGCCCTCTCTCTTTGGTGTAAGAACCCATCAGTCAATAGTATAGAAGCTGATGAGTTCCTAGCAGTTTAAAAGTCAGTGTGGCCACCAACTGGAGCAAGCAAGTGATGCTCCAGATTTTGTGGATTACTTGTGGCAATCAAGACTTTCTCTAATGCCGCGTACACACGATCGGAATTTCCAATGGAAAAAGTCAGACAGACCTTTTCCATCGGATATTCCGATCGTGTGTAGTGCCATCTGAGTTTTGATGAATTCCATCGGAGTTTAGATATAGAACATGTTCTATTTTTCTCCGATGGAATTCCGATGTGATTTGGCCAGGCAAAAGCCCGATCATGTGTAAGCGACATAAAGTGAATCTGATCCCCTTCTATGGAGGAGAATGAATGTGGTGTTAAACCAAAAAAGATTTATTGTTAATTCTTAGACATGGTTGCATTTGTTTTCTATTTAACCACTTGAGACCCGCGCTATTGACAAAAGACGTCAACAGCGCGGCTCTCAGGTGCCAACTGGACGTCTTTGGACGTCATTTCAAATGCATTACCCGGGCGCGCAGCGGGTAAACACTGTCACGGCGCATCGCTGGGGAGCCGATGCGTGTACCTGGCGGCCGCGATGTCCACCGGGTACACGCGATCGTCGGTAACACAGCAGATACGTGGAGCTCTGTGTGTAAACACAGAGCTCCACGTGCTGTCAGAGGAGGCCAATCTGTGTCTCTTGTACATAGGGACACAGCATCGGTCACCTCCCCCAGTCACCCCCCTCCCCCCACACAGTTAGAACACACCCAGGATACACATTTAACCCCTTCCTCACCCCCTAGTGTTAACCCATTCACTGCCAGTCACATTTATACAGTAATTAGTGCATTTTTATAGCACTGATCGCTGTATAAATGTGAATGGTCCCAAATTTGTGTCAAAAGTGTCCGATGCGTCCGTCGCAATATCGCAGTCCCAATAAAAATCGCAGATCGCCGCCATTACTAGTAAAAAAAAAAATCATAAAAAAATCATAATTCTGTCCCCTATTTTGTAGGCACTATAACTTTTGCGCAAACCAGGCGCTTATTGCGATTTTTTTCTTTTTTTTACAAAAATACGTCGAAAAATACGTATCGGCCTTAACTGAGAAAAAAAATATTTTTTTTTTAAAAAAAATTGTATATTTATTATAGCAACAAGTAAAAAATATATATATATTTTTAATTGTCGCTTTTTTTTGTTTATAACGCAAAAAATAAAAACCGCAGAGGTGATCAAATACCACCAAAATAAAACTCTATTTGTGGGGAAAAAAGGATGTCAATTTTGTTTGGGAGCCACGTCGCACAACCGCGCAAATGTCAGTTAAAGCGACGCAGTGCCAGAAGCTGAAATTTCGCCTGGGCACGAAGGGGGTTTATGTGCCCAGTAAGCAAGTGGTTAAAGCTTTTTTTCCCTTTATTTTCACTTGCCATATTATCTTTCAACTTCTTTTAACAGACTAAGCTTTCCAGACAAAATGACAGTTAGACGCCTTTCACACCGAGGCGCTTTGCAGGCGCTATAACGCTAAAACTACCGCCTGAAAAGCGCACTGAAAGAGCCACGCTTGACTCCAGTGTGAAAGCCCGAGGGCAATGTCCTGCAAGCAACATCTTTGGAGCGGGTAAGGAGCAGTGTGTATACCGATCCTCCACTGCTCTTGCCTGTTGAAATCAATGGGCACCGTGGCCATACATACTGCAGTAGATGCCTATCGAGGATCGCCAACCATTCCATTACATAGCACACTCATTGAAGGATGCAGAGTTACCCAGCCTTGTAATCATTATCAAGATGGTATCTGTCTATGGCCAAATTTCACTGTTTCCCACTGTTGTGTAAAACCCTGGCATCATTACATGAGTATGAACTGTCCAAGACCATAATCTGCTCAGGGGGCATCCCAGCCTGCTGTACTAAATCAGAACAATGAGTGGGGTTTTGATACCTACATCATACCATATACCACATCGGCAACAAATGAAAACGCACAACCTTTGCTACCATAAGCATATTCCCATCCAATGAATTAGATTACCTGTCAACTGTGGTGGTGACAGTTCTGGTGGATGTTCTGTTCTCGGTAGGTTTGGGTGTCAAATTGTCACTGCAAAAAAATTAAGTTTAAAAATGTATCTGTGTTCTAGATTTGCTGATAATAAACTACACATGATAAGTAGTAGCAGGAACAGTATTGTATTATTCACACAGGAGCTCTATAGGTTAATGATGGATAGATAGCTTGACAAGACTTTGCATGTAGAGAAAGGTCTGCTAGGACAACTATGCGCAACACACACTGGACCCCCCCCCCCCCCCATTATCCACTGGCTCATGCCAATTTCAAGGCACTGATGTCAGCCTGTGAAGAAAACTCTTATTTCAGAGTTACAACAGATCAATCTTCCCTAAAATGTGGCAGCTAAAGGTTACAGCCAAACTCCAAGCATAGGTGTGGGCACAGGGTGTGCCAGGTACACCCTAATCAACATGTGTGGCACAGATTCCCCCCTATTTTAACCCCTGATTTTTCACCAAAGCCCCAGATGTGGTTCCTACAAGGCTGTCTTAATGAGAGGGCACACCTGGGCACTGCCCAGGGGCCCCAGCTGCATGGGGGGCCCCTACACTTTCCCCAAAGCAGCTGTTCCTTGAGACCACGCTGCCCCGGAATGAGAGTGATGGATACACAGGGGAGGCAGGCTGGCAGCGGTGCGTTTTGCTGTGCAGAACAATACCTACTATTTCACAACCAGCAAGGAGGGGCGGCCGGAGCGCCAGTGATGCTCTGACCACACCCCATGCAACTTGAATGCTCGGGACTCAAAGGCTGCGGGGTAGGAGCTGGAGTGGGAGCTGCTGAGTCGGCAGCACTGAGAGCCTACCTGCAGAAGTGGCATTGTGGATGGTGTCATGGTGAGACCAGCTATCCAGCACTGTTTGCACTGAAAGGCTTGGAATGCCCGGAGGGATGCTCCCTCCTCCACCCCTCCTTCTGCCTGCTTGATTGGTATAGGTGAGTGCAGTGCTGGAGGTGGGCACAGAGCCAAAAGTTTACATCACTGTATCTCCACTGGAAAAGGGGGTACTACATGGCTGGAATAACGGTGCTGGGGGATATCAAGGGTGTATGGGGAAAAACAATGCTGGGGTAGTTTGGGTGGCTATAGTGCTAGAGGTATCAGTGAAACAGATAGGCCATAGTTTAGGGGGTATCAGGGATGTAATGGGGTCACAATACAAGGGGTATCTTATTGTATATGGTTACAGTGCTGGGGGGATTATCTAGGGTGTAGAGTGGTCAGAGTGCTGGGGGGATATCTGGTGCGTAGAGGGGTCAGAGTGCTGGGGGAATATCTAGGGATGTAGAGGGGTCAGAGTGCTGGGGGGATATCTAGGGATGTAGAGGGGTCAGAGTGCTGGATGGATATCTGGGGTGTAGAGGGGTCAGAGTGCTGGGGGGATATCTAGGGATGTAGAGGGGTCAGAGTGCTGGATGGATATCTGGGGTGTAGAGGGGTCAGAGTGCTGGGGGGATATCTAGGGATGTAGAGGGGTCAGTCTTGCTCAAAAATGAGCTGCTTCAGTTTGAAGCCCTGTACACACGATCGATTTGTCCGATGAAAACAGACCGATGGAACATGCTGCATTTTTTAATGTCGTTTTTTAAAATGTCATTTTTCGGGTTGTAAACAATTATCGTGTGTGGGCTAAAATTACGTAAAAAACCCGCGCATGCTCAGAAGCAAGTTCTGAGACAGGAGCGCTCGTTCTGGTAAAACTACCGTTCATAATGTAGTAAGCACATTCATCACGCTGTAACAGACAGAAAAGCGCGAATCGTCTTTTACTAACAAGGAATCAGCTAAAGCAGCCCAAAGGCGAATAGAACTTCCCCTTTAGAGTGCCGTTGTACGTCACCGCGCTTTGCTAGATCATTTTTTTAAAACGATGGTGTGTGGGCAACGTCGTTTTTAATGATGAAGTTGGAAAAACTTAGTTTTTTTTCATGATGAAAAACGACCATGTGTACTCGGCATTAGAGCTTGTGAACTCGGAAGGAAGATCGGGTGAAGATGGAGATGCCTGGGAGCCGTGACAGCGCTGCGTTGGAGGGCTCCGTGTCCAGGTAAGTCTGTCATAATGTGCTAGTATGCGATGCGAAGTGCTTTACATACTGTGCATTCAGTGCTCTCAAGTAGCTTACAATCTAAGATCCCTATCTCCCAAACAAACTAGCATCATTTTGGAAAGGAGCAAATTAACCTACCAGCATGTTTTGGAGTGTGGGAGTAAGCAGGGGTACCCAGAGAAAACCCACGCAAGTATGGGAAGAACATGCAAGATAATGTCCTGATTGAGATTCGATCTGAGGACTACAGTGCTAAAAGGTATGAACAAACTAAGCCACTTTGCTGCCAATAATATACAATATTGTATTAGACTGTAGTGTTTTATTACATAAAGTTTACAGTTATAGTGGCTTTTAGGTCTCATTCACATGAGCGCTGAGGCCTGTAGTCCGTGAATGGGATGCGTCTCCTTGTGGCTTGAACTGTCAGGTGCTGCATGCAGGCTTTTTCAATTACGGGGGGAGGCAGTGGGCGCTTTCCCAATTTGACTGGCGTGCGAGTGAGCGGCCCCCAAAATGCGCACTGTCTGTTTAGGGCCGCTCATCTGCACCCACATACCCGGCAGATTGGAACACAACTGTTGTGTCCCCATTGACGCGAATGTCTGCATGCAGCACCTACCAGCTCACAGTCCAATCATGGACTACAAACCTCAGCGGCTGGGTAAATGAGGCCTAAAGTATCTTTGACACGATTAGGAAAGGTTTAAACACCTGGGGCCAGATTCAGGAACGTTTTACGCCGGCGTATCTATTGATACGCCGCGTAAGTTAAAAGATGCGCCGTCGTATCTATGCGCGGTATTCTTAAAACAAGTTACGCCTGAATTTTGGCTTAATACGACCGACGTAAGTCTCCTACGCCGTCGTATCTTAGGTGCATATTTACGCTGGCCGCTAGGGGCGCTTCCGTTGATTTACGCGTCGAATATGCAAATGAGCAAGATACGCTGATTCACAAACGTACTTACGCCCGGCGCATTACTATACGCTGTTTACGTAAGGCGTACGACCGGCGGAACTTTACCCCTCATAAAGCAGGTGTAAGTCATGTTAACGTATGGACGTCGGAACACCCGTCGAAATTTACGTTGTTTATGACGTAAGTCGTACGTGAATAGGGCTGTGCGTAAGTTACGTTTACGTCGTTGGCAGTGTTCGACGTATATTAGGCATTCTAGCCGACGTGATTTTGAGCATGCACACTGGGATATGTCCACGGACGGCGCATGCGCCATTCGTTCGGCCCCTAGTTTGCATGGGGTCATGGCTCATTGTAATACAACACGCCCACTGCCTTGATAATTTGAATTAGGCGGGCTTACGCCGGCCCATTTATGCTACGCCGCCGTAACTTAGGGCGCAAGTTCTTTCTGAATACGGTATTCGCCTCTCTAAGTTACGGCGGCGTAGCGTATATGAGATGCGCTACGCCCGCCTAAAAATACGCCAGCCTTTCTGAATCTGGCCCACGATATATTTTTTTTGTCCCATTGAGGAGATTCTGCTTTATTTCCTGTCTTGAGACACAACAAGAGGAAAGAGCAAATCTCTTTAGAGTAAGGGAAATCCTTGTTGGACCATACGTTCTAATAAAGTTAAGGCTTTTGATGGACAACAAAGCTTACAATGTGACCAAAAGATATTCTACCTTTCTGGTCTTAGAACTGTGATCTTTCCAGGTTCAGGTTTGATGGTGGAGCTCCTCGTCTCTGTATTCCAGGATGTCAGCTTGGGGCTCTCTGAACGGTCTGATGCGCTGAGATAAAAATATTGTAAAAATTATTTTTTACTCGTAACAAATGCCAGATCTGAGGAAAAAATTCAACAAAGCATTCTTTCTACGATACGTGTTTGAAATAAGAAAACAAGCAACAGCTTAAAAGCTCCTAGACTTGCTGTTTATATAATTAATGAAATGGGATTTAATAGTTAAAGGAGTTGTAAACCCTGTTTTTTTTTTTACCTTAATGCATCCCCCGAGCCCCTGTGTTACTTACCTGAGCCCCGAATCTCCGAGGTCGCGATCCCAGGCCGTTCACTCCATGGCCGATCGGCTCCTCATTGAATAGATTGATAGCAGCGCAGACATTGGCTCCTGCTGCTGTCGATCAAATCCAATGATGCAGCCGACTGGGGGTGGGGCCAAGTCACACACTCGGCGGCTATGCACACCAAGTGTATAACATGGAAGCGCGCCTGCAAGGCAACCCCCTCGGGAGAGAGCTTCCCAGAGGGGGTTAGCTCTTGCGGGGAGGAGCTGAGACAGCCGCCGTGGGTTCCCAGAAGAGGAAGTTCACGCCCCTCTAAGCACATGCCCAAAATAGGAATAGTGTGAAATCAAATAAAAAAAAAAAGGATTGGGCACCTGTCACATCAAAAATACAAAGCTTTTTACGTTCTAAAATGATAAATATGCACTCCTCATATAAATAAAGATATTGGACACCGCTAACACAACAAACAATTTTAAAAAGCAACATTGTTTTGTTAAAAAGTTACACTACGCCAACTAACCCGAAACCTGCCTAAATTACACTTCCTAAACTTTGCAACTATTAAGACAGTTGTAATGCTACAGAGGACTGTCAGAGACAGCAGGCATACTACAGAAGATGACCATAGACAGCAGGCATACTACAGAAGATGACCATAGACAGCAGATATACTATAGATAATGGTCAAATATAGTAGGCATACTATATGAAATGGTCAGAGACAACAGACAAACTACAGGAGATGGTCGGGGACAACAGACAAACTACAGGAGATGGTCGGGGACAACAGACATACTACAGGAGATGGTCAGGGACAACAGACAAACTACAGGAGATGGTCAGGGACAACAGACAAACTACAGGAGATGGTCAGAGACGAACAAACATGCTATAGGAGATAGCCAGAGGCAGCAAACATACTTCAGGAGATGGTATGGGACAGCTGACATACTATAGAGCAGGGATATGCAATTAGCAGACCTCATGCCTCTGCCTCTGGGTGTCATGATTGTGGCTGTCAGAGTTTTGCTATGTCTCATGGAACTTGCAGTTCTGCTACAGCTGGAGGTCCGCTAATTGCATCTGTTGTCAGTTGGCAGTTGTCGCCAGATGAGGAGGTGAAGCAAATCTTTTAATAAACAGAGAGGATATTCATTTACTTTGGAGGGTTTTTCTCGCAGTCACCTTTGTGTTCCTGGAACAGGAAGCAAGAACATCGCCCCAAAAAGACATTAAGAAAAAAAAAAAGTTTTCGCTTTACATACTTTGAGTTAATGTTGTATTAAACCAAAAAACAAGAAATGTATATATTGCAGCCTACCAATACTTAGACATGTGTAGATATGGTGGCTGCATTGTTTTTCTTTACGCTTAATGCCAGGATCGTCATTTGAAAAACAATGCAGATACCACATCTTTAAAATTCGTGAGCTGCAATATAAGTACTATTTGTTTGCTTTTTTATTTAATACCACTTTGGGTTTAAAATTAAAGCCCTGTACACACAATCGGTTTGTCCGATGAAAACAGACCGATTGACCGTTTTCATCGGACAAACCGATCGCGTGTGGGCCCCATTGGTTTGTTTTCCATCTGTGAAAAAAAATAGAACATGTCTTTAATCTTTCCTATGGATAAAAACCGATAGAAAAAAAAACGATCGTCTGTGTGGAAGTCCATCGGTCAAAAATCCACGAATGCTCAGAATCAAGTCGACGCATGCTCGGAAGCATTGAACTTCATTTTTCTCAGCACCTCGTAGTGTTTTACATCACCGCGTTTTGGCACGGTCGGATTTTTGACTGATGGTGTTGTAGGCAAGACTGATGAAAGTCCGCTTCATCGGAAAAAATCCATTGTATTAGATTTCATCAGATATCCGATCGTGTGTACAGGGCTTTCGAGTTTGTGTTTGGAAAGAATCAAACTGGCTATACATTATACAAGATTTTCGATCAGCGTGTGGCAGTCCTTAGGGTGAAGTGTAAACTAAATGCATTATATCTATTTTTCTCTTGATATAGTCAAACAGAATGCCAAGGTGAGCTCTCTGATACAAACCTGGCAGGTGATGTCTGGAAAGCTGGCTGTAGTGCTTGCATTGATTTCCAAGCATTTTCAAACCTGTAATAATAGATATACAACATATACCTTTATGTTATGGCACTTTAAATCATAAAGAAAAACTACTGTAAAATATTTTATCACAAGCATATAAAAAGTGATGAAGGATGGAAAGCCACGTTTATTACTTAGATCTTTTAGAGCAGACCTTCGCCTATTACATGAACCAGTTTTCATTTAGTTCCTTCCGCCTCTCTATTACAGAACAAGGACACATTTTATTATTATTGGTAAAGTATAGTGTAGTTTTTCTGCTGCAAGGCAGCACATCCAGCTTATTTGCCTTGGAGCGAATTGGGTTTTGTGCTTCCCTAGGCCTGACTAAACTCGTGCACCCCTAATTTAAATATGCCCCACCCCTTCCTGTCAAGGTCACACCCCTTGCCGTTTAAGACCCGCCCTGAAAATTTACAGTGGGGATACTAGTTCTGAGGGCCTGGGGGGGCAATGGAGTCCCTTAAATGGTTTTCCTCTCGCTTCCTGTTTGCCTATGGGGCAGGAAGTACAGGGAAATCTCTAAAAAAATAAACTGACCGGGGCTAAAACTTTCCCTTACTCTATCCAAAATGAAAAAAAAAAAAAAAGCATTGCCTATAGTTCTACTTTAATCACAAATTTTTGATCATTTTATGGAGAGGACTAAGAAGATATAATGGTGCAGCAGAAAACATATAGCACAGTGAGGAAGGTTTGTAGTCCAGGATGATAGGACAGTCAAAATTAGAAGCACCACCTCTCCCCCACAGTTGCGGATGCTTGACGCCTGCATACCAGAAGCAGTGTGGCCGCTTTATGGGGGTGCTAGACTAATTTGCCTCTCTGTCCAGTCCGCCCTATAAGACTGGCACTACACCAACAGTGTAGTGCAAGCCGGCTTGGACTCTTTTGATGCTGCCCCCCTGCAAAGTGCTGCCCTAGGCCTCGGCCTTGTTGGCCTAGGCCAGGATACAGCATTGTGTGTACCCCTTTCTGCCTCCTGGAATTGCCACAACACACATTTCTAGGAAGTAGTTCAATGAGGGCACATGGGTTCTGAAAAACTGCCAATTTTTTTTTCGAACATGCTCTATTTTTCACGACGTGTTTTACGTTGTCATTTTTCGGGTTGTAAAAAACGGTTGTGTGTGGGCTTTAACGACGTTAAAAATCCGCACATGCTCAGAAGCAAGTTATGAGACGGGAGCGCTCGTTCTGGTAAAACTACCGTTCGTAATGGAGTAAGCACATTCATCACGCTGTAACAGACAGAAAAGCGCGAATCGTCTTTTAATAACACAAAATCAGCTAAAGCAGCCCCAAGGGTGGCGTCATCCGAATGGAACTTCCCCTTTATAGTGCCGTTGTACGTGTTGTACGTCACCGCGCTTTGCTAGAGCATTTTTTCACGATCGTGTGTAGGCAAGGCCGTTTTAATGATCAAGTTAAAAAAGGCTGTTAGTCGTTTTATAATGGGAGAACATGATTTTTTAGAAACTTCTGGAAGAACTTGCATCCGTGAATAGGCATTTTTCTTATCTATGATCAAAACTGTCACAATTTGGACTGAATGTGCATATAAACATAGAAATAAACATAGAAATAAACATAGAAATAAACATCATAGAAATAAACCAGTCTTTCAGCATTCAGAGAAAATTACCTGCTGGCATCCTCAAATAGGTATGAATCAAGGGATTTCGACAGAGATTCATCCTTTTTGTCTTTGACCTCCACCCTGTGCAGAGAGAACAATCACGGTGATATATCGGTCTTTGCAGTTCATGTTTTCATGTTTATCATGCAGTGAGATACATCTACAGATAGAACTGGTTGGAAGGACTTATGCCTCGCACACGATCAGGCTTTTGCCCGACCAAACTCTCATCGGAAATTCCGATGGAATTCAATCGGAGGAAAGGAGAACATGTTCTCTATGTAAACTCAGATGGAATTTCTTGGAATTTCCGATGGAAAAACTCAGATAGGCATACACACGGTCTGAATTTCCGATGGAAAATATATACACAGTACAGACCAAAAGTTTGGACACACCTTCTCATTCAAAGAGTTTTCTTTATTTTCATGACTATGAAAATTGTAGATTCACACTGAAGGCATCGAAACTATGAAGTAACACATGTGGAATTATACATAACAAAAAAGTGTGAAACAACTGAAAATATATTTCATATTCTAGGTTATTCAAAGTAGCCACCTTTTGCTTTGATTACTGCTTGGCACACTCTTGGCATTATCTTGATGAGCTTCAAGAGGTAGTCACCTGGCGCAGCACCCCATCACTCTCCTTCTTGGTCAAATAGCCCTTACAGCCTGGAGGTGTGTTTGGGGTCATTGTCCTGTTGAAAAATAAATGATGGTCCAACTAAACGCAAACCGGATGGAATAGCATGCCGCTGCAAGATGCTGTGGTAGCCATGCCAGTTCAGTATGCCTTCAATTTTGAATAAATCCCCAACAGTGTCACCAGCAAAGCACCCCCACACCATCACACCTCCTCCTCCATGCTTCACAGTGGGAACCAGGCATGTAGAGTCCATCCGTTCACCTTTTCTGCGTCGCACAAAGACATGGGGGTTGGAACCAAAGATCTCAAGTTTGGACTCATCAGACCAAAGCACAGATTTCCACTGGTCTAATGTCCAATTCTTGTGTTCTTTAGCCCAAACAAGTCTCTTATGTTTGTTGCCTTTCTTTAGCAGTGGTTTCCTAGCAGATATTCTACCATGAAGGCCTGATTCACACAGTCTCCTCTTACTAGTTCTAGAGATGTGTCTGCTGCAAAAGGTGGCTACTTTGAAGAACCTAGAATATGAAATATATTTTCAGTTGTTTCACACTTTTTTGTTATGTATAATTCTACATGTGTTACTTCATAGTTTTGATGCCTTCAGTGTGAATCTACAATTTTCATAGTCATAAAAATAAAGAAAACTCTTTGAATGAGAAGGTGTGTCCAAACTTTTGGTCTGTACTGTATATATACACACACACACACACACACACACACACACACACACACACACACACACATATACATACATACATACACACACACTTGTTTTTATAAGATGCAAACTAGCATTGCTGAAACCTTCTTCCCTTCTTCTGAAAATAGCTTGGAGGATGACATGAGAAATGAGAGTATGATGTTCTGCAATCCATTTCAGTTAAATTTTAAGTGCCCATAGCTAGGGATGACCTTGGGTTTGGCTCCAGGTTCAGCCGAATACAAGTCATATGTCAATGCTGGGCCAAAGAGCTGCTGGTGGGACCAGATTAGGTAAATTATGTAACGAGCATCTATGTATCCCAGCCACAGCCGTTTGGCCCAGGTATGACAGTTGCCTTCTGGGTGTGGCCGAATCCAAACGCTTTACTACATAAACACTGAATTTGCACAGCTCCCAACTGTCCCTGATTTCGAGGGACTGTCCCTGATTTGGAGAAATGTCCCTCTGTCCCTCATTCCTCCTCATTTGTCCCTCATTTTGGTCTGATCTATATAGTTGTATATAAAATGCACTTTTTATCTATTCCAGGTCTAAACCTTTCATCCCATTTCTATATTGCAGCATTTGTAAATTCCAAAAGCCAAAATGAAGGAATAGTAGTGATAAAAAAACAAACAAAAAAAACAACAACACTTTTTTTGTACAATTCTCCTTTAAGAGGGTGTGTCCTATGTCTGCATACTTTTGCCGATAGGTGTCCCTCATTCCCATCTCAAAAAGTTGGGAGGTATGGCATTTGTCATGTGTTCATTTTTTGAATAGCTATATACTTGTCTATATTCTCCTTTCTTCTAGAATTCATCATGACATGAGAACCGGTCCACTTTATTGCATAATTAATTTATGTGGTAGTGGACAGTGTGCTCATGTAATGCAATAGCAGGTTGCCTCTTCTCAGTCACCCTCAGCACACTTAGGTCACTTTTTTAAAACTGTGGTGGATTTTGACTTGTGGACTTTGCCATAAAAATGCAAAGGAACCTACAGCTGATTTGCACCCAAAAAGCTAAATTTTAAATATAAGCAGATACCATAAAGTTGAATGTAATGCTAACTTATGTACAGTAACTTGAGCATTCCAGCTTTGACATTTGT
Organism: Rana temporaria; assembly: GCF_905171775.1. NCBI lineage: Eukaryota > Metazoa > Chordata > Amphibia > Anura > Ranidae > Rana > Rana temporaria. Next base: position 60,492,863 of record NC_053497.1, read on the forward strand.
GGAGTTCCCATCTTTATCCCCCCACTTTAGCAATATAAAACAAGACAAAAAAAAAAAAAAAACTTGCTCTGCTGCTTTGTTTGCAATTTGCAAAAGTTGAAAACCAAATTTGAGAATTAACAATTTTGTGGCTGCAGCAATCAGGTGGAGCTACAAACTTAGGTACACAAATCTCATTACTCCCCCATGCTCCTCTGTCCTCCCCCTGCTTCTTTGTCCCCCCAGGTGAGCGCTGCGGGGAGGGAGAGGAGGGGAGCGCTGCGGGAAAGGGAGGGAAAGAGGAGTGGAGGGGGGCGACGGTCTGCTGTCATTGAAGCTGGCCCACTGAGCCATCGGCCCACCGGGAAACTCCCTGTAGTCCCAACGGCCAGTCCATCCCTGGACATACTACAGGAGATGGTCAGGGACAACAGACATACTACAGGAGATGGTCAGGGACAACAGACATACTACAGGAGATGGTCAGGAACAACAGACATACTACAGGAGATGGTCAGGGACAACAGACATACTACAGGAGATGGCCAGGGACAACAGACATACTACAGGAGATGGTCAGAGACAACAGACATACTACAGGAGATGGTCAGGGACAACAGACATACTACAGGAGATGGCCAGGGACAACAGACATACTACAGGAGATGGTCAGAGACAACAGACATACTACAGGAGATGGTCAGGGACAACAGACATACTACAGGAGATGGTCAGAGACAGACATACTACAGGAGATGGTCAGGGACAACAGACATACTACAGGAGATGGTCAGGGACAACAGACATACTACAGGAGATGGTCAGAGACAACAGACATACTACAGGAGATGGTCAGGGACAACAGACATACTACAGGAGATGGCCAGGGACAACAGACATACTACAGGAGATGGTCAGAGACAACAGACATACTACAGGAGATGGCCAGGGACAACAGACATACTACAGGAGATGGTCAGAGACAAGAGACATACTACAGGAGATGGTCAGGAACAACAGACATACTACAGGAGATGGCCAGGGACAACAGACATACTACAGGAGATGGCCAGGGATGAACAAACATGCTATAGGAGATAGCCAGAGGCAGCAAACATACTTCAGGAGATGGTATGGGGCAGCAGACATACTATAGAGCCGGGATATGCAATTAGCGGACCTCATGCCTCTACCTCTGGGTGTCATGCTTGTGGCTGTCAGAGTTTTGCTATGCCTCATGGGACTTGCAGTTCTGCTACAGCTGGAGGTCCGCTAATTGCATATATTGGCAGTTGGCAGTTGTCGCCAGATGAGGAGGTGAAGCAAATATTTTAATACAACACAACAGAGAGGATATTCATTTTCTTTGGAGGGCTTTTCTCGCAGTCACCTATGTGTTCCTGGGACAGGAAACAAGAACATCGCCCCAAAAAGACATTAAAGGGGTTGTAAAGGTTTGTTTTTTATTTTCTAAATGGGTTACTTTAATCTCACTTACCTTTTCCTTCAATTTCCCTTCTAAATGTTTTTTTCTTTGTTTTCTTTTTCTGAATTTTTCACTTCCTGTTCCTGTTCAGTAAGCTGTTTTAAATGACTTTCTACCGCTCGGATGATGGTGGAAAGCTTACTGAGGCGAAACAGGAAGTGAGAAATTCAAACAAAGAAAAAAAAACATTTAGAAGGAAAATGGAAAGAAAAGGTAAGTGAACCCACAATGCACGAGATTAAAGGAACCTATTTTGAAAATAAATGCTGAACCTTTACAATCCCTTTAAGAAAAAAAAAAAAAAAAACGTTTTCGCTTTAGATACTTTGAGTTAATGTTGTATTAAACCAAAGAACAAGAAATGTATATATTGCAGCCTACCAATACTTAGACATGTGTAGATATGGTGGCTGCATTGTTTTTCTTTACGCTTAATGCCAGGATCGTCATTTGAAAAACAATGCAGATACCACATCTATAAAATTGGTGAGCTGCAATACAAGTACTATTTGTTAGCTTTTTTATTTAATACCACTTTGGGTTTAAAACTAAAGCCCTGTACACACAATCGGTTTGTCCGATGAAAACAGACGGACCGTTTTCATCGGACAAACCGATCGTGTGTGGGCCCCATTGGTTTGTTTTCCATCTGTGAAAAAAAAATAGAACATGTTTTTAATCTGTCCTATGGATAAAAAAAAACGATAGAAAAAAAACGATCGTCTGTGTGGAAGTCCATCGGTCAAAAATCCATGCATGCTCAGCATCAAATCGACGCATGCTCGGAAGCATTGAACTTAATTTTTCTCAGCGCCCCGTAGTGTTTTACGTCACCGCGTTTTGGCACGGTCGGATTTTTGACTGATGGTGTGTAGGCAAGACTGATGAAAGTCCGCTTCATCGGATATCCGACGAAAAAATCCATCGGATTCGATTCCATCAGATATCCGATCGTGTGTACAGGGCTTTAGAGTTTGTGTTTGGAAAGAATCAAACTGGCTATACATTATACAAGATTTTGGATCAGCGTGTGGCAGTCCTTAGGGTGAAGTGTAAACGAAATGCATTATATCTATTTTTCTCTTGATATAATCAAACAGAATGCCAAGGTGAGTTCTCTGATACAAACCTGGCAGGTGATGTCTGGAAAGCTGGCTGTAGTGCTTGCATTGACTTCCAAGTATTTTCAAACCTGTAATAATAGATATACAACATATACCTTTATGTTATGGCACCTTAATGACAGTAACAACATAAATCATAAAGAAAAACTACTGTAAAATATTTTATCACAAGCATATAAAAAGTGATGAAGGATGGAAAGCCACGTTTATTACTTAGATCTTTTAGAGCAGACCTTCGCCTATTACATGAACCAGTTTTCATTTAGTTCCTTCCGCCTCTCTATTACAGAACAAGGACACATTTTATTATTATTATTATTGGTAAAGTATAGTGTAGTTTTCTGCTGCAAGGCAGCACATCCGGCTTATTTGCCTTGGATGAGGTAAGTGAAGGAGGACTGCACTAAGGTAAAGGAAGCTATTTAGGGGGAAAAAATCCTTTACAACCCCTTTAAGTTGGTTATTCAGCATAATGCATAATTCCAAGAATAAATAGGCAGTACAAAGAGACATAGCAAAAGCAAAGCACACAATACATTTTGTTGAGATTTTCTGAAAAAATTATAAAGCCAAAATGAACGAGCTGCATGGAATGTGATCCTATAGAAGTTTACACGCTACTGGCTTGACTCTGAGATTTAGTTCTCTTCATAGATTAAAATAGGACTTCTGAAGCATTTTCTTTTTAGCTTCTGTGACTATGTTACCGTGTACTGATGCCAACGGCAAGATGTGAGCCTGGTGAGTGAGTGGAAAGCTGTGTAAACATTGTGAAAACCACTGATGAGTGAATCACACATTTCCTGTAATGCCAACTAAAATGCAATTGACCAAGAATACTTTTATACGATAGCTACACATACAGGCCTCATGTACAGGAGTGAGGACTCTATCCCCACCTTATGTAAATGTTCTAGGTGCACAATCGCCAGTGCTGTCACATGATTCGCTATACTCAGAAGTAGGGGGTATGTCACTGCCTGGGCTAGTGTTGGCCAAACAAAGTGGCACAAAGGTTAGGCACGTATGTGTTGCTGGTGGGCAGCATTAAAGTGAATCTGTTGATTTGTCTTGAATTGGGAAAGAACTTGTTTACTTTAAGATAATCATGTACATATTATTACAAAAAACACACTAAAAGGCTGTTAGTCATTTTATAATGGGAGAACATGATTTTTTAGAAACTTCTGGAAGAACTTGCATCCGTGAATAGGCATTTTTCTTATCTATGATCAAAACTGTCACCATTTGGACTGAATGTGCATATAAACATAGAAATAAACATAGAAATAAACATAGAAATAAACATAGAAATAAACATAGAAATAAACATAGAAATAAACATAGAAATAAACATAGAAATAAACCAGTCTTTCAGCATTCAGAGAAAATTACCTGCTGGCATCCTCGGACAGATATAAATCAAGGGATTTCGCCAGAGATTCATTCTTTTTGTCTTTGACCTCCACCCTGTGCAGAGAGAACAATCACGGTGATATATCTGTCTTTGCAGTTCATGTTTTCATGTTTATCATGCAGTGAGATACATCTACAGATAGAACTGGTTGGAAGGACTTATGCCTCGCACACACGATCAGGTTTTTGCCTGAGCAAACTCACATTGGAATTCCGATGGTATTCAATCGGAGGAAATGTAAACTCAGATGGAATTCCTTGGAATTTCCGATGGAAAAACTCAGATGGGCATACACATGGTCGGAATTTCCGATGGAAAAAGTCAGACTTTTTTCATCGGAAATTCCGATCGTGTGTACGAGGCATAAGAGGCATATCATAGGTGAGAAACACTCTGGAGATAAAAACACATTCTGAAATGTCTACAGATATATTCCAGTCAAAAACTAAAACAAATATTAGGCAACTTATCAAATCGTTACAGAGAAACCAGTTCTAAATGCGTTCTGTGCCGCCACTGTATATATACACATACACACATACAGTACAGACCAAAAGTTTGGACACACCTTTTCATTCAAAGAGTTTTTTTTTTTCATGACTATGAAAATTGTAGATTCACACTGAAGGCATCAAAACTATGAATTAACACATGTGGAATTATACATAACAAAAAAGTGTGAAACAACTGAAAATATATTTCATATTCTTATTATTAACAAAATAAAGAAAACTCTTTGAATGAAAAGGTGTGTACAAACTTTTGGTCGTCTGTACTGTATGTATATATATATATATATATATATATATATATATATATATATATATATATATATATATATATATATATAGTGACAGGAAGTCAGGTAAATCTGTGGGTGTTGTCACTGATGGGACATACATTTCTGCCTTGTTTAGACAATACACAGATTGTTATCGGACGTCGGCTACAAACGTAGCCAGAGGAAGGCTAGAGGCCGTTAGAAAACTTCAGCTGTTCAGAATGAAGCAATCAAGGCCTTTATAAGTAGCCAGAAGGTTACCACTTGGTTGCTGCATCACTCCTAAGGCTGTGTGAGTAGGAGAGCAGTGCCAGAAAGTCTCCTGATGAGGTGAGGAGACCATTGACTTTTTCCTGTGTTATCAATGTCAAAAGACTACTGTTTGTGCTGTATGACCAGCATTGTCTGCCCAGCGCTAGGCTGAGCCAGACTCCTTAGATAGGTTCCTGTGTGGAAGGTAGACGCCCAGAGTGGCTAGGATTTATTTTATATTTGATTTTGTTTATGCTGTTTGGATGCTTGCAATTATTTTCCAGCAAGATGGAAAAATAAACAAAAACATTTATTTTTCAACTGTCTTCGACTGCCAGTCTGTATAAAATCAGTGTGTGGTGAACCCAAGTAAGGGGTCACACACCCCGCTACCGAGCTAACCCCTCACATATGGTGGAGAATGCGGGCAATTAAAGTAAACCCAAAATGGAGGAGATACTGAAATCAACAACAGGCAAATGCAGCTCAACAACAGACGAATGCAGGTTTGCAGCGGAGCCTTGCAGCTCAACAACAGGCTCAACAACAGAGCCTTGCAGCTCAACAACAGGCTCACCAAGAGAGCATTGCAGGCTTGGAACAGAGACACCAGCAGCAAATGGAGGCCATCGTGAAACTACTTCAGAGACAGCAGACCGAGGCTGGGAGTCAGGCCAGTAACGTACCGACTTTTCAGGTGCGAAAATTATATTTGATTTTGTTTATGCTGTTTGGATGCTTGCAATTATTTCCAGCAAGATGGAAAAATAAACAAAAAAACGTTATTTCTCAACTGTCTTCGACTGCCAGTCTGTATAAAATCAGTGTGTGGTGAACCCAAGCAAGGGGTCACACACCCCGCTACCGAGCTAACCCCTCACAATATATATATATATATATATATATATATATATATATATATTTTTTACACACACACATACATACATACATACATACATACATACACATATACACACACATACATACACGCACACTTGTTTTTATAAGATGGAAACTAGCATTGCTGAAACCTTCTTCCCTTCTTCTGAAAATAGCTTGGAGGATGACATGAGAAATGAGAGTATGATGTTCTGCAATCCATTTCAGTTACATTTTAAGTGCCCATAGCTAGGGATGACCTTGGGTTTGGCTCCAGGTTCAGCCGAATACAAGTCATATGTCAATGCTGGGCCAAAGAGCTGCTGGTGGGACCATATTAGGTAAATTATGTAACGAGCATCTATGTGTCCCAGCCACAGCCGTTTGGCCCGGGTATGAAAGTTGCCTTCTGGGTGTGGCTGAATCCAAACGCTTTACTACATAAACACTGAATTTGCACAGCTCCCAACTGTCCCTGATTTCGAGGGACTGTCCCTGATTTTGAGAAATGTCCCTCTGTCCCTCATTCCTCCTCATTTGTCCCTCATTTTGGTCTGATCTATATAGTTGTATATACAATGCAATGTTTTCCAGGTCTAAACCTTTCATCCAATTTCTAAATTGCAGCATTTGTAAATTCCAAAAGCCAAAATGAAGCAATAGTAGTGGTAAAAAAATTTAAAATAAATGTTTTTGTACAATTCTCCTTTAAGAGGGTGTGGCAGGGTGTGTTTCCTATGTCTGCATACTTTTGCTGATAGGTGTCCCTCATTCCCATCTCAAAAAGTTGGGAGGTATGGCATTTGTCATGTGTTCATTTTTTGAATTGCTATATACTTGTCTATATTCTCTTCTTCTAGAATTCATCATGATATGAGAACCGGTCCACTTTATTGCATAATTAATTTATGTGGTAGTGGACAGTGTGCTCATGTAATGCAATAGCAGGTTGCCTCTTCTCAGTCACCCTCAGCACACTTAAAGCGGAGGTTCACCCATAGCGAACACATTTTCCCCTTAGCTTCATGCTCGTTTTGTCTAGGGGAATCGGCTATTTGTTTTAAAATATGATCCGTACTTACCCGTTTACGAGATGCATCTTCTCCGCCGCTTCCGGGTATGGGCTGCGGGACTGGGCGTTCCTTCTTGATTGACAGTCTTCCGAGAGGCATCCGACGGTCGCATCCATCGCGTCACGATTTTCCGAAAGAAGCCGAACGTCGGTGCGCAGGCGCAGTATAGAGCCGCACCGACGTTCGGTTTCTTTCGGCTACGAGTGACGCGATGGATGCGATCCTCGGAAGCCTCTCGGAAGACTGTCAATCAAGAAGGAACGCCCACTCCCGAAGACCCATATTCGTTTTTATTTTCTATTTTCCCCTTAGCTTCATGCTCGTTTTGTCTAGGGGAATCGGCTATTTGTTTTAAAATATGATCCGTACTTACCCGTTTTCGAGATGCATCCTCTCCGTCGCTTCCGGGTATGGGTCTTCGGGAGCGGGCGTTCCTTCTTGATTGACAGTCTTCCGAGAGGCTTCCGACGGTCGCATCCATCCATCGCGTAGCCGAAAGAAACCGAACGTCGGTGCGGCTCTATACTGCGCCTGCGCACCGACGTTCGGCTTCTTTCGGAAAATCGTGACGCGATGGATGCGACCGTCGGATGCCTCTCGGAAGACTGTCAATCAAGAAGGAACGCCCAGTCCCGCAGCCCATACCCGGAAGCGACGGAGAGGATGCATCTCGAAAACGGGTAAGTACGGATCATATTTTAAAACAAATAGCCGATTCCCCTAGACAAAACGAGCATGAAGCTAAGGGGAAAATAGAAAAAAAAAAACGAATTGGGTGAACTCCCGCTTTAAGTCACATTTTAAAAACTGTGGTGGATTTCGACTTGTGGACTTTGCCATAAAAATGCAAAGGAACCTACAGTCGATTTGCACCCAAAAAGCTATATTTTAAATATAAGCAGATACCATAAAGTTGAATGTAATGCTAACTTATGTACAGTACAGTAACTTGAGCATTCCAGCTTTGACATTCGTGGAGTTCCCATCTTTATCCCCCCCACTTTAGCAATATAAAACAAGACAAAAAAAAAAAAACTTGCTCTGCTGCTTTGTTTGCAATTTGCAAAAGTTGAAAACCAAATTTGAGAATTAACAATTTTGTGGCTGCAGCAATCAGGTGGAGCTACAAACTTAGGTACACAAATCTCATTACTGGAAATTCCACGATGTGCAAGAAGCTAATCTGAATACAGATATCAATATCTAGACACTAGTAGAAGCTTCCCCCAATTATACACAGCTCAAGTGACCCAACATAGTGTGACCATTATGCTTCTGAAGACATCAGCCACCACATCTCCACTTCCCCCACTTTTATTGGATAAGCCAAATACTTGCTCCCCCCACTGGTCACTGTGTTTCCTCCCACTAACATGTACATCCTATATTGATGTAAGATCTTGTGGGAGAAACCACAGCGGAAAGGTGGGGGAGAAATAATTTGACATAATCAGTAGTCTAGAACACATGCAGCAGCTGAAAGTGAAGAAGCCAAGTGGCGTATTGAGAAAAAATGACCTGTGGTGACATCAATTTAGGATTATTTTCAATGATTAGATATAGTGCCAGCATTTAGATGAAGGTTAAGGCAGCGTTTCTCAATTCCAGTCCTCAAGGCGCACCAACAGGTTATGTTTTCAGGATTTTCCTCAGATGAAGCGGCTGTGGTAATTACCAATGCCCCGTACACACAATCGGAATTTACGATGGAAAAAGTCAGACGCCCCATCGGATTATTTCCATCGGAAATCCCTGAGGAATTCCGTCAGAGTTTAGATAGAGAACATGTTCTCTTTTACTCTGATGGAATTCCGTCTGTATTCCGATGTGATTTTGGTCGGACAAAGGTCGGACCGTGTGTACGGGGCTTTAGGCAGTGAAACTGATCAAATCACCTGTACAAAATAATGGAAAGCCTGAAAACATGACCTGTTGGTGCGCCTTGAGGACTGGAATGAAGAAACACTCGGTTAGGGTACCACCTAGTAAAAATAAGATAAAAACTAAAATTTATTAATTATATTTGATACAATCAAGAAGAACGCAGAGGTGATCTCTGTCATACAAACCGTGCAGGTGATGTCTGCAAAGCTGGTTGTGCGTTTTGATTTACTTTCCAATTATTTTCAAACCTGTAATAGATATGTAACAAATATAATTTCAGATACTTAATGAGAGTAACAAGGATATATCAATTAGGAGAAAAAGGATTAAAAGGATAAAAAGGTTGACATTCAGTGCTTCAATAATAAAACCTGAGTTTCTAGAAGCCATATTCCTGTTTTCAAATAATCGGTATAAAAACCCTTCAATTTGTACAATTCATAAAACGTATTTGGTTGCATTTAAACATGGTTAAAATAAAAATGAGTCATTGTTAATATTTAGCTTTAAATTACAATGTGTAAAGATTGGTAATGGCTGGTTTGAAAATAAGTTATGCTAGCTTGGGGTCCTTCTTTAACAGCTTATAACATCCTATGATTATCACTTGTATCATAGTGCCAGGTCTAAAAATTGGAAATAAATCAGAATACAATCATGAATACAAGTTCATATTTAACTGATGGCATACACATGTATATCAAAGTGGGAGTACATGATTGCATAGCTCCCAACTGTCGCGGATTTCGAGGGACTGTCCTTGATTTGGAGCAATGTCCCTCTTTCCTTATTTGTCCCTCATTTTGCTCTGATCTATATAGATGTATATAAAACGCACTTTTTATCTCTCAAAAAGTGTTTCCCAGTGCTAAACCTTTCATCCGATTTCTAATTTGCTGCATTTGTACATTTTAAAAGCCAATATAAAAGGAATAGTAGTGGTAAAAAAAAGTCCTTGTGGATTTAATGAACCTTTTTTTGGTCACTTCTCCTTTTAAGGGGTTGTAAAGGTAAATGTTTTTTCACCTTAATGCATCCTATGCATTAGGGTGAAAAAACATCCGACGGTACCGGCCCCCCCGAACCCCCATTTTACTTACCTCACCCCTCGAAAGTCCCATGCGCGTCCCCGTGATCCTCTTCGGTTCCCAGCCTGGCCGTTGATTGGCTAGGCTGGACGGATTGATAGCAGCGCAGCCATTGGCTGGCGCTGCTGTCACTCACTTCCGATGACGCGGCGCGCCGGGGGGCGGGCCCGAGTGATACAGTCGGCGGCTATGCCCGCCGCTGTATCACGGGAGCGCGCCCGCAAAAGATTTCCACCATGTAAGCGCGAGCTTGAAGGTGGAAAGCTCTTGCGAGGAGGAGCCGAGACAGCCGCCGAGAGACCCCAGAAGACAGCGTTTGGGGACACCCTGTGCAAAACGAGCTGCACAGTAGAGGTAAGTAAAATATGTTTGTTATTTAAAAAAAAAACATTTTTGCCTTTAGTGTTCCTTTAAGGGGGTGTGGCATAGTGTGTGTCCTATGCCTACATACATTTGCTAGTAGGTGTCCCTCATTCCAATCTCAAAATGTTGGGAGGTATGTGATTGCCAATGTGAATTACATGTGAATAGGCGATAGGTTATCTATCATCAAACTGTCACCAGTTGGACTGAATGCGCCCACGATCATCTTAGAAATAAACCAGTCTTTCAGCATTCGGAGATTACCTGCTGGCATCCTCATAGAGGTATGAGAGAAGCGATTTCGGCACATCCTTCTGGTCTTTGGCCTCCACCCTGTGCAGAGAGAACAGTCATTGTGATAGATCTGTCTTGTCTGATTATCATTCAGTGCTAAGTGAGATACATCTACAGGTAAGACCGGTTACAAGGATGAAGAGATATATATAGAAGGGCGAGCACACTACAGAAACATGCAGATGAAAACAATTGCCTAGATACAGTCCAAATTGTTTACAGGTACATTCCAGGTAAAAAAAAAAAAAAAAGGTAGATGCTTTTAAGCAACCTGCCTATCAAAGGGTTTTGTGCAGCCAATTCTCAGTTCTTTCTATGGCTTGCTAGAAATGCTACAGAGCTGTTGTATTCTTAAAGTGGAGTTTCCATCCCCAATTTTTTTTTTTTCATTATTGTGCTTATTAGACCTAAAAAAGTAAAAAAAAACATTTTTTTTACTCATCTGGAAATGCCTGTTGCTATGCGGTCCCACGAAATCTGCCTTTGAAAGTTCTTAGGATTCTGACATCATCTCCCTCTAATGCTCCTGGAAAATGTGTGTCATCATTTCCCAGGATGCAGTGCGGTGTCCAATTATCACTCCCCATCCAAGACTTCCAGGAAGTAAGTGCTTGTAGGCTTCACAATGCCCACAAGCAAAATGACAACGGTGTAGACATAGTTTTATAAACTATCTTTTTTTAATATCTATGCGGATCGGTGGCGGATTGTAAAATAGTAAGTGACCAGATTTATATTATAAAAACGCAGGATGAAAGGACATACATTTAAAAAAATGCTAATTGTGGTTGGAACTCCGCTTTAAAGAGACACGGTCATAAAGAAACGTTTCCAAAGGGTTAAAAAATTTTTTTAAACAATTATCACTTATGCTGCACTTGCATACCAATTAATAATGTATTTTGTCACCAACAGCGGTATCGTTTTCTTCAACCTACATGTCTGGACAACATTGCTCGCTCTGTCCCTCCAGGGGGCCTGACTGCTGCTTGCAAAGCCTCCGGCGCTCCCTTGAGCGACAGTGGGGACCAGGCCAAGTTTCCCCTGCCTGTGCTGAACATCAGAACCTACCGCTGTCACTGATAATGTGAAGGTACCCCTGTGTTTCTGAAGAGCTAAATATTTTCCCCATTTCTCTTATTGTATAGAATTATTTCACAATTACCTCTCAGTTCTTGTAGTGTGCGTAGTTGTAGAGCTCTCTTTCTCTGTTGGTGGTTTGGAAGCGTCTTTGCTTTCATTGCGGCTGGAAACACAGAGGCCATTAGCTGGTTTTGTACAAGGTGCATGAATTTTGTACCCACATTTATTTATCAAAGGTGGTTTTATGGCACCAACAATTTACGCAGTGCTTCACATATTGTACATTTATATCAGTTCCTGCCTTCAAGGAGTTATAGTTAGGGTCCCTATCCCACCTGTATGCTGTGACGGACCCTGTACTCAAGATGAGTCTGTCCGCCGTAAATGCTTCCTCTGTCCGCAACCACACCATCCAAAGACCCCTTAGCTTTCCCATTCACTAGTCGTAGCTCAGTGTAGGGTAAAACAGACAGTTTTATTAGAACCAGAATAGTCAGAAACATAAATTAACATGAGCTAATAAACTAATCCCTTACATCAGCCGATGTGACTCCCTAACTACAATAGACATTATCATACATATCAACACAGAACTCCTTAATGCAATTGCAGGGTTAATTAGCACAACCAACAATGGGTGAAAGAAGCTACACTAGACTCATTTACATTATAACAGACAACAGACAGGTGGCTGAAGGTTACATCAGCATCTTCTAACAGTATGTGTCCCAACATATGAATCAGTCACTATTTCTAATATGACATATACAGGGTTCCCAGAGTCTGTGTGTCTTGGGGGGACATGGACCCAAATCCAAAGTAACACCACCTCAAGGGTCCCCAGGCATACAGCTCACAAAGAGCACCGTTCCCCCAAATGCCAGGGCCCATAATCGCAAGGCAAGAGGCTGGCATTCAGTCCTCTCCAAAAGTCTCTGTCCCGGCTAGGTCTGTCACACATGCATTCAGGCACACACACATACTCCGGTCAATTTAGACAGTACGTTTTTTGAAGTATGGGTGTAAAACAGAATACCCAAGGGAAACTCACACAAGCACGAGGGGACGATGCAAACTGTATGCAGAGAGTGTCCTAGCAGAGGCAATCGGGTCCTCTCTCCTGCTAGACTGGGATACGAGTGAGATGGCCCCCACCCGTCCCCATAGCATAGCAGGGCGGAAGCGATGTCAAAACGTCACTTCTGCCCATGCTTCTTAAAGCAATATTTTCTTGTTGTCATTTTTTCAAATGACAATTTTTTTTTTTGCATTTTAGTCTTTTTGATCCCAGATCAAATATTTAAGAGGATCTGTCATGCCTTTTTCTATTACAAGGGATGTTCACATTCCTTGTAATAGGAATAAAAGTGATCCATTTTTTTTTAGTGTAAAATATAATCAAATAAATAAGCAAACAAAAATTTTTTTTTGAAGTGCCCCGTCCCGATGAGCTCGCGCGCAGAAGCGAACGCATACGCGAGTCTGCAATAGCTCTCTTCCCTCTTTCACAGGACACAGAGGCAGCAGTGGGAGCCATTGGCTACTGGCTTGGAAGCGTACCTGCACTACTGCCACCATATAAAGTGGCCTCCTGTGGTGGAACATGGAGAAGATGAAAAGCCAAGAGTGCTGACCCCCTACTGTATAATTAGATAGAGAGGGAACTGTCAGTGCTACCTCTAAGATTTAAGCAAAAGATTCACCACCTGTGCTTCTCATTTAGGTGTAAAGATACAAGCAATAATCTGGTGGGTTACCAGGGATGGACTGGCCATCGGGACTACCGGGAGTTTCCTTGCGGACCGATCGGCTCAGTGGGCCGGCTGTTACTGTCAGTGACATTCATAGTCTCTGAGTCGGTCTGTGTGGATGTGTCACTTAAGCGAACGCTGCTGCACCCGGCAGCGGCGCTAATAGCCATCATCGATGCCGCACGACACTTCCCTCCTATGTTTACAGCCCTGTCCCAGCGGCGCGACGTCACTCACGGCCGGAGGTGGAAGAGGATTATCATGGGAGGAGCCAAGGAGAGCTGCTGTGCAACCAAGAGGAGCCAGCACCGCTGAGGAGCCACTATTGCCAACAACTTCAGGCAGCAAAACACAACAGTCAGTGTGTAACTAGTATTGCATTCAAAAGTAAGAAACCACTAAGCTAAATTAGGCTGATGCCATACGGAATGCAGCCATCTGATTTCAGTATGAAGATTATGAACTGGGACTATCTGTCTGTTTTTTTTAATATGCAGCATGGTGGGGGAGGGGGGTAAATGTACTGCCACACACTGGTCATAGTAACTGATGTAATAATGTCCTGCACTGGTCATGGTCACAGATGAATGAATTTACCAGTCACTGATGAATGAATTTACTGGTCACGGTCACTGATGAATGAATTTACTGGTCACGGTCACTGATGAATGAATTTACTTGTCACTGATGAATGAATCTACTGGTCACGGTCACTGATGAATGAATTTACTGGTCACATTCACTGAGAAATGAATTTACTTGTTACAGTCACTGATAATTGAATGTACTGGTTACGGTCACTGATGAATGAATGTACTGGTCACTGATGAATGAATTTACTGGTCACTGATGAATGAATGTATTGGTCACTGATGAATGAATGTATTGGTCACTGATGAATGAATTTACTGGTCACTGATGAATGAATGTATTGGTCACTGATGAATGAATGTATTGGTCACTGATGAATGAATTTACTGGTCACTGATGAATGAATTTACTGGTCACTTATGAATGAATGTACTGCCACTGCTGGTCATGTTACTGATAAATTAATGTACTGCCCCTACTGGTCACGGTTACGGATAATTTTTTGTTTGCGCAATTGCGTATAGTTTATATACTGTTTTTGTGTGCGTTTGCAAAAAATAAAGTGGGCTGGTCTGGATGAAGTCCAGGGCCAAATTTGTGTCCCAGTCCAGCCCTGTGGCTGTTAATAATAATAATAATAATAAATAAAAGAAGACAACATACCTCTCCTCTCTGACCACTGTGATTTTTCCAGCTTCAGGCTTCACAGGGGAACTTCTGCCATCAACATTGCTGATCATAGAATAGGAGGTCAGCCTGGGGCTGCTGCTTCTCTCGGACACCCTAAGAAAACAATATGTTACAGCAACTCAGGAAACTGGGGGATCCTTTTTCTTAACAGACAATATTTAAAGCCATAAAAGGAAAGAGAAAGGTGCCTCTAAGTGCAGTAGTTAAAATATTTATTACAGGCACAACAGGACTAAAAACACTTAGAGTAAAAGGTCATAGGTATATATCAATTGCCTAAATATACCTGCACTGACAGAAATCTCAACTCTAGCACACTACCCAAGTAGAGGGTGCTAAAAAAGATTTATTACAGGCACAATGGGATTAAAAACACGAGAGTAACCGGTCATAGGCATATAATGATTAGGCCTCATGTGGATCACTGTAATCCTTGTCTGTCTGGGTAAAAGAGAGCTGTCCTGCAGCTGTCAGAGTCCCTGGTGACCTGGATTAGTGAGGAGGTAAAGATGGGATGAGGCGGCCCAGGTTCTGGAACCAAGCTGGAACGCACAAGGCCGATATACCATCAGGTGAAGGTGGTGTTCGGTAACGCATTTCGGACCATGCACGGCTCCTTTGTCAGATGGGGTCTATGTCACCAGGGACTCTGACAGCTGCAGGACGTCTCTCTCTCTCTCAACCAGACAGATGAGGATTATAGCGATTCGCATGAGGCCGAATCATTATATGCCTATGACCGGTTCCTCTCTTGTAAGTGTTTTTAATCCCATTGTGCCCGTTATAAATCTTTTTTAGCACCCTCTACTTGGGTAGTATGCTAGAGTTGAGATTTCTGTCAGTGCAGGTAAATTTAGGCAGCCTAGCTGACAGCTATGCCTTTTTGTCTTGATCTGTGAGCTGGTAGTGTTTTTAAAGTATTCTGGTGACTCACAGCTAGCTTCATTTTTTGATTGCCTCCCTTCTGTTTCTAGAAGGAAGGAGTGGAAGAAAGGTGGAGCTGTATGGGGTGTTCTAAAGAGCCCTGATCAATCCCCAACCTGGATTTGCAGGGGGCTGGCCTCCTTTTAAACCTAGATTCAGCCCAGCTGGGAGGACTTGTTTGGGTAGAATAACTGGAGATGGAGCATTAGGCTGTTGGGCCTTGGAGGAAGCACCCCAGTCTGGGGGTGACCTTGGGCCAGGGGCTCAGAGCTGAACAGGAATCCCACACAACCCAAGGGCTGTCCTGAACAAGAGCAAGAGAGGACAGCGGGGAATACTGCCAGGCAAATATCCAGGAGGGATTCACCAGGTGTTGGTGAGTGGCAGGCACACTCGGGAGAGGGATGCCGGAGAGGACTGGGAGTGTGGCAGTGATGTCGGGCTGCTGCAGTCAGGAGGGCTGTCAGGGTCTGCAACGGGCTGACTCGGATCAGCAGTCCGTCAAAGAGGGCAGCTAGTATCAGTACTTTATTTGCTACAGGATAGGGGCCTGAGGTCCCTGCCTGTAATAAGGTACTCTTTGCTAGGCTTAGGCTTAGCCATGTGCTAGCTGCATCGGAAGAACTGTGCTGGAGGTAAAGGGAGAGCTAGTCTGTAGAAAGTGTTGTGCAGTAGGAGAATATCTGAATTGTCCCAAACCACACAAGAATCTTGTTTCTGGGCATCCCATGAATTCCTTAACTCCATCCAAGTTCTAATCATTAAAATAAAATACAAAAACAAAGCTGACGAACTTGTTCATCGTCTTGGAGTGTCTGGAAGTGAATGCCGGGCCAGGCCGGGCAGGGTGACAGGTGGGTCACAATCACTCAACAGCCCCTACGGGGGTACCGCTACACTTTTAACTACTGCACTTAGAGGCGCCTTTCTCTTTCTTTTATGACCCTCCAGAGCTGCTTCTTCTCTAAAAATTGCTGCCTTCAGTGCCATCTCTTCACCGCTACAAAGGACTGGATATCCAGCCTCCAACCAACCTTGGCGTTGAATACATGAATGCTTAAATTGATACAAAGGCTGCTCTGTGCAACAATATTGAATAGTAAGGTTCCTTTCTTCCTCTTCTGCTTCCCTCCAGCGCCGGCAGCTTATCCCTCTTCCGGGTGCATCCTGTAGCAAGCCTGGTGCTAAGGGGGCACCTGTACATGCACACTCCCCAGCTGGGCTGTGTGTGTCCATAGGCACACACAGTACAATTAGGCCACACCTCCACTCCCTTCTCACAGGAGTTTGACTGATAGCAGTGGGAGCCATTGGCTTGTCCACTGCTCTCAGTTTCTCTTGTGAATGCAAAAAGTTAGGGAAACAGTGCTGGAGCCGGAGATGTTTAGGGACAGAGGAGGGTAGGACAGGTAGAGAATACATTAAAGTAAAAAAAAGTTTAAACTTTAGAACAACTTTAACATGTTTGACAGTTTCTATGCACTCTACACATCCCACAGTCCATATCCATAATTGGGAGTGAATAAAAAGAGGGTGACTATGTTCTTACATACATTAGGACCATGGAGAATGAGCTTTGCCACCCTGTAACAGGAAGGCAGATCAAGCAGCAGAATATAAAAGGAATCTGGAGATTTGGAGGAGGCTGAGAATAATATAAGGGACTTTTTTTGAGTTAAGAATATTGTACATACTCAAATAGAATTTTCTTTTTTTTTTAAAACCAGAGTTTAGTGTCACATTAAAGCGGAGGTCCGCCTAAAAAAATATATATTAAAAGCCAGCAGCTACAAGCTGACTTTTAATACATGGACACTTACCTGTCAAGGATGCCCGTGATGTCGGCAGCCGAAGCTGATCAGTCGCTCGGCTCTCGGCTGCCCCCGCCACCATCCTTGGTGAGGGAATAAGGAAGTGAAGCCTTGCGGCTTCATTTCCTGGTTCCCTACTGCACATGCGCAAATCGCGCTGCGCATCCTCACTGGTTCCTACTGTCTTCTGGGACCTGTGTGTCTCCCAGAATACAGCGGGGGAGGACAGTGTATGTGCAGGAAGTGGCGTAGGTGACCGTGATCACTGTGGTGATCTATGCCAGGAAGTGGGAGCAAATACCTGTATTACACAGGTATCTACTGCCTCCTTCCCCCTGAAAGGTGGTGGGGGGGGGGTTCCAAAAAGTGGAAGTTCCATTTTTGGGTGGAATGCCACTTTAAATATTGTAGACACACAACAATAGCCATTGGTAGTGATTGAAGAACTAAATATTGGCCTATATTCTCTAATACAAGTTTTTCCCAATTACCTCTCAGTTCTTGTGTGCACAGTTGTAGTACTTTCCTTCTGTGTTGATGGTTTGGAAGCGTCTTTGTTTTCATTGCGGCTGGAAACACATAGAAGGTCATTAGCTTGTTGTGCAAGTGACATATTTCACCAGCAAATCCACCAAAACGGGAAGGCTGACTCACAAAAATATATGACTAGTTTGTGGTAATTCCGTATGTCTCTCTATATACTATACATATGTCAGGCTGTACACTGCTGAGAAAGTACAGCAACTGCATGATAAGTAAATTGTAGATCCTCAGACTGCATATTTGTTGATAAATCTAATTGTCCAGAGTTTGTACAAATCAGGTTGTAACATGCATGACCATCTTACAGCATATTACCATAAATAAATGTGAATGGGCAGGTTGACACTTGGCTAACAAATACCAAAATTTCACAGTTTTATTTATATGAGAAAATTGAAAAGATATAATCCTGACCCTAAAATGTCATAGTTTCATAGTTTTATAGTTACATAGTAGGTAAGGTTGAATAAAGACAATAGGACTTTTTCCATTGGAAATTCCGACCGCGTGTATGCCCCATCGGAGTAATTCCATCGGAAATTCCAATGAATTCCATCGGAGTATACATAGAGAACATGTTCTCTTTTCCTCCATCGGAATTCCGATGTGAATTTGGTCGGACAAAGGTCTGATCGTGTGCACGGAGAATTACACTCCCTAAAACTGAATAGTTTCTTCCCTAAGATGGGACCACCATTGAGACATTTGTATATCGCTATCATATCTCCTCTCAAGCATCCTCGCTCTCTCCTTGCAGCTATCACTGGAGAACTCTCCTCTGGAAAAACTAGTTGCAATGCTAATCAATGGCTTTGTCACCTTCTATGTGACTAATCTGGAATATGCATGTTTGGTTAGACTCAGTAAATCAGAAAACATTGTGACCCAACATAACCAGGCCAAGGGCATTTTCAAAAGAAGATCAGAAATGGCCCCGTATTTCTGCCATCATAGATTTCCTTGGCCTACATTTTCCTATCTTTGCATTTTGCACATGTCTCTCATGCCCAGTAATAAATAATGTACCTATCCTCTCTGACCACGGTGATCTTCCCAGCTTCAGGTTTTACAGGGGAACTGCTGGTCATAGAATATGAGGTCAGCATGGGGCTGCTGCTTCTTTCCGTCACCCTGAGATAAAAAAAGAAAAAAAAACAATATATTGTATGGAATCAAATATCATACTCATCCTAATGGGGCAATTATGTCTGTGTGCAGAGATTCAGAGTTCCTACTGTGTGCATTCCTACCATGAATCAATGTGAGGTTATCAGGAGTATCTTATTGATCAAACCCCTGTTTTTTGGGGGGCAGTGTCTTTTAAAGGCCAAGTTCACTTTTCCTAAGGGAAAAATAATAAATGCATTTTTTTTGGCAGTAAACAAAATGTGCAATTATTATTTTTCCCCACAGAAGCCAATATTCATAGTGGTTTAAATACAATAAAAACATTTGTTTTACCAACCTAGCTGGAGATGGCTGAGTTGAAGTCTGCTTAGTTTGTGTTTCTGCCCAGTTATTTTCATACCTACAATAAATTGAACAAAGATGAATACAATAGAGCAATGAGTGAATGAGCCACATGCACATATAATAGAGCCATTTTTTGGGGTTTTTGTTTTTGCTGTCAGTGATGTTATTGGAGGATGAATCCACCTAAAAACTGGTATTTCACAAGATGGAGCACTCATAGGGGAAAGAGACCGCCACTCCAGATGAGTGCACCTCGGTGGTGAGTATATACTCAGAAAAATCCAGTGGGTGCAGGCAATGCACGAAGCATAAATAGAAGCAAAAAGGTATGGACAGCCGCACACGGAGTGCGGCTGTCTATACCTTTTTGCTTCTATTTGAGCACTTATAGGGGGTCAGATTCACACAAATCGATAGAAACAGAGTTGAGCATTACGGAAGGATGATCTACCTTATGGCGTATCCTCGACATCAAAGAAGCAAGGAACTAACTCAACCCACCAGGCTCAATCTATAGGTAAAATATAATTTTTTTTGGTGAGCCATTACTTTAAATCTTCAATAGCCTGGAACGTGCTGCTTCCCTGGCTGTGCCGTACAGGTAAAAAGGGAGCTGCTAATATTAGACTTCTTGTGATAATGCAGGTTACATGGCATTGTCTGGCTTGTTAACACACCCAGACCAATCATAACAACCAATAAAAGTTATAGAAATCTATGAATTGCAGAATGTTGGAGACACTCTAGACACTTAACCAATCACAAAACACCTAAGGCCTCATCGACACGATAGGTTAAACAGAGGACATCGGTCTGATGTACCGTATTCATCGGTCAAAACCGATCGTGTGTGGGCCCCATAGGTTATTTAACCATCTGTTAAAAAAAAGCCAACTTGCTTTAAATTTAACCGATGGATTCCTAACCGATGGGAAAAAAACGATCGTTAGTAGGCACAAACATCGGTTAAAAATCCACGCATGCTCAGAATCAAGTCGACGCATGCTTGGAAGCATTAAACTTCATTTTTTTCAGCACGTCGTTGTGTTTTGCTTTACTACGTTCTGACACGATCGGTTATTTAACCGATGGTGTGTAGGCGCGACAGACCATCAGTCAGCTTCATCGGTTAACTGATGAAAACGGTCCATCGGTCCGTTCTCATCAGATGGACTGATCGTGTGTACGCGGCATCACACAATACTTAACCAAAACAGCTCCTTCTCAATAAACCTAGATTTCTGTACCTGTTGGCATCATCAGCGAGATACGATGACAGGTTTTTGGGGAGGGTCTGACTCTTCCTGGTGGTGCCAATCTCTTCATCTTGTATATCAACCCTTTAAAATACATTTTGAAAAAAGTGTGAACAAGCTCTTGCACAAATTGCCCAATTTTCCACTAAAAAGGTGTACCTACACAATCTTCATAGTAATAATAATGGAAAACAAAGTACAAAACATTTTTACATATTCATTCAATTTCAGCAGTGGGAAATAATTTATTCTGGAATTTTTTGTTTATATTTCTGGCAGCTCAGCAAATAGTCGCACAGAGATGGGAGAATTTAGCGCTGTAGACAATTGTTGAAATCCGTAATTCTCAAAGTGAATTTAACATTACAATATAAAATACAGATTGCTATGAAAGCAATTACTATTCTGTATTACTAGAGGAATTGCCTTTGAGATTGAGATTTAAGTGGCACTGGCAGGGGGTCCCTTAATGGATTTGCTATGGTGCCCCCATTACACAGATGGAGACGTATGTTATAATGTTATCAGAATGAAGGACGCAGAAGTTACATAATGTTTTTATTGTAATTAGAGAGCTGCTGCATGTCAGAGCGTCTGTTTTTCGAAGTGTGAATTAATGGGAAAAACAATGAATTTTAAAAAATCTTTATCATTATCACAGACAGTTTCTATATCTGCCATACACATGGCAAAAGAAATCTAGCAAAGGCTTTATCCATTCCCTGTTCTGAGCTTAAAAAAGTCTTATCTAGAATTTCACTCTGAGGACCACTGTAACTATAAATATATGTGTTAGGTATAGTTTTAACATGAAGAAGGATACACCTTCATATAAAAGGAACACTCGGAAAAAAAAAAAACTTGGTTTACTAAAAGGTTTTATTTGCACTAACATACAATTTTTCAGGACAAGCTTTCGGGGTATGTCGCCTTCTTCAAGGTCCAAGCAGTAAAATTTTACTTTCAGGGAATGTGGATGTTAAATGCAATTGTGCAAGTCATGCCCAAATGGCCCTGAACTGAATCCACCTGGCTCATCTGTATTTTCCAGGTGGGAGTTCATGTAGTGCACTAAATCAGAAAAATGCTGCACGTGTGTTTTTTGGTCTGTTCTTGTGTATTGCCAACCCCATCAAAAAATAATTGACTTACCCAACGCAATGCATGTTAACACATGACACTCTGGGGTTGATTTACTAAAACTGGAGAGTGCAAAATCTGGTTCAGCTCTGCATCGAAAACCAATCAGCTTCTAGGTTTTATTGTCAAAGCTTAATTGAACAAGCCGATGATAGTTGATTGGCTACCATGCACAGCTGCACTGGACTTTGCACTCTTCAGTTTTAGTAAATCAACCCTAATGTGTGCTAACACACGTACATTAAAGCCTCGTACACACGATCAGTCCATCCGATGAGAACGGTCCGAAGGCCCGTTGTCATCGGCCAACCGATGAACCTGACTGATGGTCCGTCGCGCCTACACACTATCGGTTAAAAAACCGATCGTGTCAGAACGCGGTGACGTAAAACACAACGACGTGCTGAAAAAAACGAAGTTCAATGCTTCCAAGCATGCGTTGACTTGATTCTGAGCATGCGCAGGTTTTTAATCGATGCTTTTGCATACGAACGATCAGTTTTGACCTATTGGTTGGGCGTCCATCGGTTAAATTTTAAAGCAAGTTCTCATTTTTTGGACCGAAGGTTAAAAAACCTATGGGACCTATACACGATCGGTTTGGACTGATGAAAACGGTCCTTCAGACCGTTGTCCTCTGGCGATCCTATCGTGTGTACGAGGCCTACTGCAACACAAAAGAACAGAGATGTGTGAATGGACCCTAAAGCCTCTTACACACGATTGACAAAGCGAAAGACTTTTGTCCGAAGAGCTTTGGCCAGGAACTTGTCTTGCATACAAACGGCACAAATTGTCGGCCAACAAACACAAAGTAGTGGCGTACTACGTAGTTTTTCAGCTCTTTAGCGCCACTCTTTGGGCACCTTCTGCTAATGTTGTGTTTGAGCTGCCTTTCAAAGCACCTCAACGCACATCTACTGTGTGATGTAATACACCTTATTATAAATATTAGCACACCCCAATACACAAATGCATATATATAAAAAAAAATCATGCAACACTTATTTTTTCATGTCTTGAAGTACACTGACAGCCCATTCAAAATGAAAAGGCTGCCTAAAGCTGCACTAGAAAGATATTGCAGCACCCCATATTATGTGAGAAACAGCCCTAAATTATGGCAAAATAAAAAAATTAGATTCTAGTCTGATTGGTGGTACAAGTGATCACGGCGCAACAAGTTGGTATAAAATGTGTGTTTACTGTATAATTCACCTTTTAAAAGATTTTAGTATGTGTATGAAAGAAAATTATATTTGCGTAAATTAAATATCTCACCTTTTGGCTAAAAAAGGTGTACCTGAATCTTGTGTGACAACTCTGAAATAAAAATGAATGGAGAAATCTATTAGATACATGAAGTTTTGCAATATGTGAACTATTTTATCCTTTCATAAAGAAGCAGATGTTGACCAATGTTTACCCGTGCTTGCCAACACTCACCCACTATGTCTTTTTGCTGCAGATATAACGTATGAGCGATCTTTAGATGTAGTGTTCCTCAGCACACTGCTCGCTTGTTCAGTCCTAATTAAAAAGAATAACAATATTAGTAATTAAATTAAGACGTTTGTCAATGGGCTTTTGTTCATTTCGAATGGGTTTGAATTGCCATACAGGTCTATTATGCCGCGTACACACGGTTGGAATTTCCGACAACAAATGTTCGATGTAAGCTTGTTGTCGGAAAATCTGACTGTCAGGGATCGGATGGGAGACTGATTTGATGAGGTCGGCCTCTCTTATATCTCCTGTCCTGGCTCCGCTGAAGATGAAACAGAGGAAGCCGAAGGACAAGAGGGACACGAGTGCCTGGAGCCGGAGGTCCCTGGGGAACAGCTTGGCAGGGTTTAGCGGCCTGGAGCAGACCGTGATAAGTTGCGCAGGAACAGGTGATAGCCAGGCAGGTAACCGAGGGTTAACAGTGATCAGGGGCATAGACAGGAGCAAGGTCTCAGAGATAGCCAGGTTCGTCAGCAAGCGGGCAGTGAGGTACCGAATCATAGACAGAGCCAGAGTCAGGAACGGAGCCGGGTCAGAATACTGGGAAGACATACAGGATCAAGCAGGATTTCAGAAACAAGCTGAAGATCAGTCAGCAAGGCACAAGAGCCCAGACACCCTTTTGTCTGGCACCAAACTGAATTAGGCTCGTACGTGTGCGCGCGTGCCCGTATCTGTGCGCATGCGTGCCCGCAATTGCGAGCTCTGGCGCGCATGCGTGCGCCTGTGAGCCATTCTAAGGCAAAGGCTATGCACTTGCGCACGTCTATGTGCAAAGCGTCTTACGGGAGTTCCCTGACACCGACCGTGTGTAGGCTGCACGGTTTTGTTGTCAGAATGTCCGATCGTGTGTCCGCGGCATAAGAATGTAAAACCTAATTAAATCTGGTCAAATGCAGGTCAACTGCAAGTCAAATGCCAAAGCCATCAACCCAGACCATACACACTTTTAGGAATTTCCGACAAGAAAAGTTCCATGTGAGCTTTTGGTTAGAAATTCCGACCGTGTAAAGGCCCCATCAGACGGGAAAAGTTATTGGTGGAAATTCCGATCGTCTGTACGCAACTCCGACAGGCAAAAAAACAAGCATGCTCGGAATCAATTCGATACATTCTCAGAATCATTGAACTTCATTTTTTTCAGCTCGTTGTAGTGTTGTACGTCACCGTGTTCTTGATGGTCGGAATTTTGTATGACCGTGTGTATGCAATACAAGTTTGAGCAAAAAAATTCTGTCTGAAAAAATTCCACGTTTTTCCTGTCTGAATTTCCGATCGTGTGTACGCGGCATTAGAGTGACTTGGGGGGTTAACCAGATCCAGAACAAGGTTGGTATGAGACTGAACCCAGCTGAATAAACCTTCTTCGAGAGCAGCTTACTGTGTCCTCAGAAAAGAGTTTATCTTTGCTTAATACATTTCTATGGGCACAGGCAGCCCTACGCAGACATCCCTGGCTCAGTGACCTTGGTTATATCTCTATTCTCAACGATAACTCACATGCCTTTTTATAAACAGTCACATGAAACATAAAAGTACTTAGTATATTTAATCCACTGCAGATAATTGGTTTACTTTAAGTAAAATGTTAAAAATGTGAAGTGCCCATGGTTTTGCCAAGCTTGTGCGGTCACTGTGCATAGCAATCATTGCATAATCACGAAACTGCAGCTGCTCCCATTGGGTACATCCAATTATCTGTGAACCACAAAAGTCATCATCATTCATGTGGTCTAAAAGCAAACCACAGAACATACTTGTTCTCACCTGTCTTTTTTTTGTCTGCTTCCATGACTCCAAGCACAAGAACAGATCACCTGGGTAAGTTAGCGCCCAATTCCACCCATAGAGCAAACAGGGTTATACTTTGTTAGGTTTTTACTTTTGTCTGTGACCCTATTTGAGCGATTTTAATGTCCTGGACCAGCGAAACCAGCAAAAGAATAACCAAAAGCTCCTAATTTTTCCCTAATGCAAAATGTGTTGCCCATTTAAAGGTCACCTGTATCCAAAGAAATCTAGGACACCATTGCTGAACTCCCCCTGTGAAAAATGAGAGTAGCTTGGCTGTGTCGGATCTTTTTTGTAACAGAACGGACATTTACAAAAGGAGACTTTATTTATTCATTACAGGTACTTATATAGCGTCGTCAATTTATGCAGTGCTTTACATATACCGTAAATAATGTACATTCACATCAATCCCTGGCCCTTAAGGAGCTTACAATCTAAAGTCCCAAACTCACATACATACATACATATACTAGGGCCAATTTAGACAGGAACCAATTAACCTACCAGCATGTCTTTGGAGTGTGGGAGGAACCCAGAGTACCCAGAGGAAACGCATGCAGGCACAGGGAGAACATGCAAATGGTAGTGCCGCATTTGAGATTCAAACCAAGATCCAGGTGAAACTCGAAAAATTTGAATATCGTGCAAAACGTCATTTATTTCACTAATGCAACTTAAAAGGTGAAACTAATATATGAGATAGACTCATTACATGCAAAGCAAGATAGTTCAAGCCGTGATTTGTCATAATGGTGATGATTATGGCTTACAGCTCATGAAAAAATCCAAATCCACAATCTCAGAAAATTAGAATATTGTGAAACGGTGTAATGTTCTAGGCTCAAAGTGTCCCACTCTAATCAGCTAATTAAGCAACAACACCTGGAAAGGGTTCCTGAGCCTTTTAATGGACTCTCAGTCTGGTTCAGTAGGAATCACAATCATGGGAAAGACTGCTAACCTGACAGTTGTGCAGAAAACCATCATTGACACTCTCCATAAAGAGGGAAAGCATCAAAAGGTAATTGCAAAAGAAGTTGGATATTCCCAAAGTGCTGTATCAAAGTACATTCATAGAAAGTTATGTGGAAGGGAAAAATGTGGAAGAAAAAGGTGCACAAGCAGCAGGGATTACCGCAGCCTGGAGAGGATTGTCAGGAAAAGGCCATTCAAAAGTGTTGGGGACTTTCACAAGGAGTGGACTGAGACTGGAGTCAGTGAATCAAGAGCCGCCCCACACAGACAGATCCTGGACATGGGCTTCAAATGTCGGATTCCTCTTGTCAAGCCTCCTGACCAACAAACAACCTCAGAAGCGTCTTACCTGGGCCTAAGAAAAACACACCTGGTCTGTTGCTCAGTAATCCAAAGTCCTCTTTTCCGATGAGAGTGAATTTTGCATCTCATTTGGAAACCAAGGAGCCAGAGTATGGAGGAAGAATGGAGAGGCACACACTGCAAGATGCTTGAAGTCCAGTGTGAAGTTTCCACAGTCAATGATTTGAGGATCTGTGTCATCTGCTGGTGTTGGTCCACTGTGCTTCATTAAAGTGGTTGTAAAGCTTCATGTTATTTCATCTTAATGCACCCTGCTAGTACCTGAGTGAAAGTGAAGCTTGGACCGCACGCTACCACAGGAGAACACTTGTTGAAGACACCAGCTCCATTACACTGCTGGAAAGGCTTGGTGCCGGCTTGTGGGCACTGAAAACTGTAAGTGCAATCGTTTTTATTTTTTTAAAGTAGCAGATATACGGCGCATGATGGCTATTTATTTCTCCATGAGCTGCTGCTGATAATAATATACAAGAAGCTAATTGCTGAAACGCTGACATTGCTGATACGCTGATTGGGGAAGGCTTCAGACTGATCCTTGAGAGTGCAGTGGTTATCCCATAGATGAACCAAAGGCATACAAATAGTTTACTTCTGGTGAGTGGCCAACTTATAAGGTGCTGGTGCCATCACAAATTGGTGAACACAGATGTGCTGATGGAGGAATGGTTGATTTCACAAATCTACAGTTGAACCGCACTGTAGAGATTCACTGGGACTATAATATATAATATATTTAAGCCTATCTCTTTTAAATCTTAGACACCTTACAAATTATTTGTTGTTTTTTTGTTGTGTTTTTTGATCCGTTTGGTGATTTATTGAGATACATGCAGTGTTTAGTATTGTATCACTGAACAAGCACATAGGGAACCATTTGATTGTAGTTTTTTTAAGGATATCAATATTGAGCCTAGGTTCACACTGCTGCGAATTCAAAATCGCGGTAAAATGCGCGATTTTACCGCGATTTTGCCGCGATTTCGGCCGCAATTTAATGTAAATCGCGGCCCGAAATCGCAAAAAGTAGTACAGGAACTACTTTTTGAAATCGCAGATGCGGCGTCGCACTGATTAGGACAGTGCCATTGCCGACAATTGCCGCCGATTTGAGATGCGATTTGACATGTCAAATCGCATCTCAAATCGTTCCAAATCTTACCCAGTGTGAACCAGGGCTTAAAGTTGCATATTTATCATTTAATAATTGCACATTTATTGCTGAATTAGAAACGTTAAGGACCAGTTCACACCAGACGCGGCTCTGTACAGTTTTGTGGGCATTTTTTTCTGCACTAAAAATGCATGCAGTGTTTTCCATGTATTCCAATGGCTCTAGTTGGCTCTTGTTCACACCATGCAGCCAGTTTCCGATGCAGGAGCTGACCAGAAACTGGCTGCATGGTGTGAACTAGAGCCAACTAGAGCCATTGGAATACATGGAAAACACTGCATGCATTTTGTGCAGAAAAAAAGCACACGGAACTGAACGGAACTGCGTCTGGTGTGAACTGGCCCTTAAAATATATGAAAGTTAGCGCAGTTATCACTTTTTCTCTTTTTTCAAGTACCCCACTCTAGGGTGGGATATATATATATATATATATATATATTTTTTAAGTGTATTTTGTGCGTGTACTCGAGAGAGAGGAGCCGGACTGCAGGAGTTGGGAGTAGGCAGGCCTCCCCCAGAGGCAATCTGCCATCTTTCTCCATGCCCCGGGTGGCAATGGCGGGTGTGTGAGGGTGGGATATATATTTAACTGCAGCAAACATAATTTGAGATTGACACTATTAAGTTTTGTTAGCGCCGGTGTATTTCATACATTGTGATGATGCTTGCTGCATTTTTAGGCTGGTCATTCATAAAGTGTTGGAGGTAAGCAATAGCAGCCTACTTTTTTATTTCTTTACAGGTTTCTTAAGGCTGGGTCCACACTAGAGCACAGAGAAGCTCACAGCAGGGGGTCCGATGCATCTCCATTCACTGGTTCAGGTCTGATTTCAGGCCCAAATTTTTGGCTGAATTCAGACATAAAATAGACCAAATACGCACAGGACTGCTGTGCAATTTGCACCATAGAGACCTGATCACAATCTCCTGCTATGCGAATTGGATGCAGGGGAAACACGCATCCAATTCACAATAGAGTGTACCCAGCCTTAAAAATGATATGCATACATCTTATTTAGTTTTCTAATGTGGCAGAACTGGTTTGTGGGTCATCCATACATTTCTGAACAACAAATTAGGCTTCTATAATTCTCATTTACATTTTGCAAACTTACAAAACCATTATATGGTAATAAGACTCATAGGTTGAAACTGAATTTCTACTCTTATATGCATATGAAGAGAGTCTGCATTTCAACATGAATATATAAATAAATTAAACAGGAATATTATATGACTGTAATTATCAATCCCTTTTACTAGTCCTCAGGATCTGGGTGTACAAAAGAGTCACTCACCGTCCAGACACTTCGAGAGAATACCTTGGTTACTTATAGTGTTCTATGGCCATCAAAAATCTGTTCTGTGGCTATCATGAGCCATGAGCTTATTCTTGGAGCCTTCAATCAAACCAGTCAGCCATCGCAAAGTTTTTTTTTTTAAGCAAACATTCTACCGAAGAATGGCTACCACGAGGTACTTCCATTTACATTTGTTAGCTTGATAACCTGATTTTGGCTTTACACTCTAAGCCCAGGTTCACACTGGGCTGCGGGAGTGAAGCCGTGCGAGTTCAGCTGAACTCGCACGGCTTCACTCCCGCTGGCAGTCCCGATTTCGGCCGCGATTTAAGAGACATCTGTGCAGGCTTCTGCACAGATGTCTATGTAAATCGCGGCCTGAAATCGCAAAAAGTAGTACAGGAACTACTTTTTGAAATCGGTGCAGCGCCGCAGATGCGGCGTCGCACCAATTGGGACGGTGTCATTGCCGACAATTGCCGGCGATTTGAGATGCGATTTCACATGTGAAATCGCATCTCAAATCGAAGCAAATCGTACCCAGTGTGAACCTGGGCTTAAAGGCCTGACTTCTAAGAATTAGAACACAGGGTGAGATTTACTAAAACTGGATCAATCTGGTGCAGCTGTGCATAGTAGCCAATCAGCTTCTAACTTCAGGTGGTTCAATTAAGCTTTGATGATAAAACCTAGAAGCTGATTGGTTTCTCTCTTGCAATCTCCAGTTTTAGTAACTCAACCATACCAGTATCTCCCCACTACTGCATACAAAATTCATAGAAATAATTGTCACCTCTTAACTTGCTCCTGCTGTGTGAACGTTGTCTCGTCATCTGAATTGTCTCCCGATTTGCTTTTTATATTATATGGTGCCCTAAAAACAAAAAAAAACAAACATACAATAGATGAAAGGCTATAATATTAAAAGAGAAGTGTGGGTTTTTAAAATCACAAACATACATATTCTCCTCTGGATCAACTGTGGGTATGGAGTTGGGTGTATAGGATTTGACTGTGTTTTTTATTTTGTTTTTTTATTTTTTGTGGTTGAACTGGATGGACTTGTGTCTTTTTTCAACCTGACTAACTATGTAACTATGTAACCTTGGTGGATGCAGCATTGATCTGATGCTACATATGTCCCTTGCTGCCTTTTAGAGTGAGAACTGAGCTATCAAAGACTGCTGATTGGTCAGTGCTATGTCTTCAGTGAGCAGAGAACCAGTGACTGTCAGCTGTCACCGACTCTCTGCTCTGCGGCTCCAGTTCACTTTGGCCCTACTTTAGGCAGGGCTCACACTAGTGAGAATTGGATGAGGTTTTTTTCACATCCAATTTGCATGACAGGAGACTGTGACCGGCTCTCATAGGAGCCTGTTCACACATCTCCTGGACAGCCACGGAGCAGATTGCACAGTGGTTCTGTGAGTCTTTGGCTCAGTTTCAGGTACGAATTCAGGCAAGAAAATAGGCCTGATTCATCCCTGAAACGGAGAACAGGGACGCACTGGACCCCTGCTGTGAGCTGCGTCCGCAACAAGTGTGAACACAGCCTAAATGGTTGAGAATGGACAGTGTATGTTCTCTTTATTATAAAATAATTATTAATGTAGAACTATAGGCAAAACTTTTATTTTTTCATTTTGGATAGAGCAAGGATAACCCGTCCGTTTTTTTTTTTTTTTTTGCAATCTGTGCCCCATTATGGAGATTTCCCTTTACTTCCTGTCCCTTAGCCAAACAGGAAGTGAGAAGAAATCTCTGCAAATTAAGGGAATTCCTTGGGTTCCCCCCACGTCACCAGAACCATGGTCCCATTCATTTACTTTCGATGATAAACAGGACAAATAGAGAGGGTGCGTCTCCTTAACAGGGCACAGACAGCAATAAAACCTGACATGCATTCTAATCCCTCTATGCTCTATCCAAAACGAAAAAAAAAAAGTTTTGCCTTTAGTTTTACTTTAAAGCCAAACAGCTGTCAAAATATGATTATTTCCTAGATTGTCAGCTTTTTATTGTCATCTGTTGGTGATGGACATCAACAAAAACACATCAGCAGACTCCATTAAACAGCAATAAAGCCCTTGCAGAGCTTCCAATTCTTTCCAAAATTCAGCTCTCGCATTCCCTTATTGACCAGAGACATTTTTACATTTCTACTATGAGTGTTTTGGCAATAACTTTGTCATATATTGTTTTTTGCTTGAGACAAACACGTTTTGGTGATATTATCTTACAGAACAATATTAATTACATTTCAATATTTTTTGCTTACAGTTTCTTGTATTCTTCTGTAGACATTTTGTAGCCAGTAGCCGTTGGGACTCGTGGAAGGCTGGTTGTCCGAGCCTGGATTTGGCTGACAATAAAATAAACCAATATTTTTAATGGAAGAAAGGATTAATTTTATACTGAAGTATATTCATTTATTATGGCCATAGGTGTTGGGTTGGTTGCAGGCTCAGCACATTTACAAAGGCCACTACTTATTGATAAGTAGTCTGGCCAAAGAAAGTTACAGTTGTTTTTGCCCACTTGTGTTTAAAATACCAAAAAATGTAAGGATTTCTTAGTGGGGGTGGCTTATCATAGCTGTAGTGGGCGATGTAAAGTTGAGCTTTCCTTAGGCCCACTATACATGGGTCTATTTCCGAAATAATTTTCTTTCGAAAATCTTATTCAAGAATTTTCCGTTCGAATTTCACACCATTAGTAGGCCCCAGCAACGGTGGATTTTCAAATTAGAGTGATCGGGCATTTTGAAAGTTTTTTGAAAAACGACCGATTTTCTATTCAATGATGGGTGAATCATGTGAGAAATATAAATCAAAAAAAGAAATGCCCATTAGCAAAAGAAAAAAAAAAATTCCCAGAAAAAAAAAAAAAAAAGATTCCTAGCCATTAAAATGATTTTCTGTAGCAACATGGAGGTGAAATTGAAGGCTTGGTTGGTCAGACTTTGAAATCAATGGTGGCACCATTGGATCACAAAACACACTAAATTTCGGATTTTTCAAAAGAACATTAGTAAAATGTATGTAAAGTGGCAGCAGTTTCAGGTGTCTGCATATGCTAGAATCTAGTAAAATCTGATTTGTAAATACAGTGGAACCTCAGATTATAAAAAAAATTACCGGTAGTTCCAAAGTACCATATTAAAATTGTATTTACAGAGAAATAAGCCATAATTGTTTCATATTACTAAATTGGTCAACCTATGAGCAGTGAGACATGCAGTCAGGTTGTGACATCTGCAGGTGCCCCCTGGATTGTCTATCAAAAGAAAAAAAATATTGTCACGCAATGTTTATGGGCAATTTGAGAAATGGTAATGATTTGTCATTAACAAATTCAGAAATATTTCATGATCGCAGTTCAGAAAGTTCCTTGGTGTGGAGAATACTGTATTTTGGACCATGCACCCTTAATATAGTTCCTTTGACCACAAAATAATATTTTACTCTTCATTTTTATATTAGTCAATCAATGTAACTTTACCATATCTTTTATTAGTATTGTAAAATAAATTGTTACCTTTTCTGGTATCCATTGAAGAAAGTTGGGTTTTTCACTTGAGAGACCGCATTTACTGGCTGTCCCCTGCAAATAAGTAAAATATTATTTTATTTTCTGCCACGATTGTGAACTCATTAATAAAACTGCGGTAACTGAAGAATATTCAGTAAATGTAAAAGCAAATTTCAGTAACTTCATTATTCAAAAATTCTCATGTGATTTTCATTTTCTTTTTTTGCATTACTACATACTAATAATTAATTGTATTCTGTTATGTTGTGTTATCACATTGCTTATAGTACTGAACTCACCTTATGATGTATGAGGTTGCTTGCCTGCTAAAAGAAAAGATGAATTACCACACAGAATAAATGTTGGGATTTAATTCACATAGATAGGTGGCTCTTTGGAACTGGTACATTACTCCTCAGTCTTGGCTCATCTACTGCAAGCAACACTAATCTTAAATTGTTTTCAGAAGCATTAATTTAGAGCAGGGAGGAATAACAGACAGAAAATGTTTTGTGGGGTTTGAGTTTGTATGGGCCTACCGATTTCTGAAATTGGCTTTTATGGACAACATATAGCAACAGATAAATCCCAACTCCAGCACATTTTTTTTTTTATGGTATATAAAGTAGGAAAGCTTCAATGATATCTCCTGCGCATAAGTGTGATAGCCCAACTGAAAAAGTCACTCAGTTGCAAAAATGGCTGATCCCTTTAAAGCCTTGCTGCCCTCTAGGACTGGGGTTGTCCTCAGAAACACTGTCAAAATGGATAAAAACACAGAGGGTTCACTGGCCTAGTGCATTATTCAACACAATTTGTATTGAAAAAAAGTTCTGGGCTCTAATGAAGAAGGACATACCTTTGAAACGTGTCAGCCAGCAGGGACCCTGGTAAGGTCCCCACTGAGCTCGAGTCCTTGGTAAGGTTGCCACCTCATTCCTTTAAATCCGGACACATAATTACAATATCAATAAATAATTACTGCGCTCATTCAAAAAACGTGAAAGCGGCAGCTATAAATTTTATACAAACACTGGACAAGATAAAGAAAAGAAAGCTGCGCTAATGAGGTCAAATTAATACTAATAAATTGATGAATAAGTTACTAACAAAATAAACAATAAGTGATAAGGGTCTATAAGACCTAAAGTGCTACACAACCACTAAAGAAAGTGAATGGATATCAGTCCATGTGGTCACGGGAACACGTCCCTCTAGTGATGAAACATTGGGAGAGCAACGTTCTGACATCACCGCGTCACGCGCTAGAGCCGAAAGATACGGGCTGCTAGATCGAGGAGCCAGCCGACTCGATTGTTTACATGCTTTCATTTACTGCATTTATGCAAGTGTGCACTTTTTTATGATCTTAATTACATTTAAAAGGGTTTTATGCTATGTGAGCCTTTTTATTTTATGTGGCATAGCCTGAATTGGTATACTGCACGAGTCATCTATGCAAGCAGAGATTTCCCAGAGGAGATCCCAAGCTGGGATAAATGCTACATACGCCAACGGATCTCCTGTAACTAAGAGATCATGTTTATCCGGTAAGCGGCAGTGTGTTATTCAGGTGGAAGCACTTTTCTATCACCATTACTTTCTGGATTCTGTGGATTATTTGCACTTTGGAGACATTTCTGATGTATATTGACATTCAGGGTGGTTCACAATATCACTAGTGTCAATTTTCAAGAACTGGTTTATATACATTGCACATGGACTGATATCCATTCACTTCCTTTAGTGGTTGTGTAGCACTTTAGGTCTTAAAGACCCTTATCACTTATTGTTTATTTTGTTAGTAACTTATTTATCAATTTATTAGTATTAATTTGACCTCATTAGCGCAGCTTCCTTTTCTTTACATATTAATTACAAAAGGTTCTGAATCTAATTAAGGTGGGAATTAATCTTATCTGCATTTAATTAGCCTCAGAACCTGTATAATTAATATGTGTTCAGGTTTAAAAGGGATGTGGTGGCAACCCTAGTCCTTGGCCAGTCTAGGAGAGTGGAGCCATGAATAGTGGCCCGATGAACGTTTTAACAACATATGTTTGTAAAGTAAATAAAAATAGCATTGAATAATGCACTAAGCCAGTGCACCCTCTGTGTTTATCTATTTCTAAAGTAGAAAAGCATTAGTATCTATAATAGAAAGTTAACTTTCTATTGCAATATTTGTCTCTACAGGCAGTCCCCGGATTACAAACAAGATAGGGACTGTAGGTTTGTTCTTAAGTTGAATCTGTTTGTAAGTCGGAACATG
This sequence comes from Rana temporaria, assembly GCF_905171775.1. Classification (NCBI taxonomy): domain Eukaryota; kingdom Metazoa; phylum Chordata; class Amphibia; order Anura; family Ranidae; genus Rana; species Rana temporaria. The sequence continues at coordinate 60,527,658 of NC_053497.1, forward strand.
TCAATTTTTTAAGTGTAGCTCCAGCCCAAAAAAATATTTTTAACCTTTTTGGATAGCATAGGGAAGGGTTATCACCGCTATTTGTTTTGCTGTCTGTGCCCCTGTTCAGAAGATTTCACCTCACTTCCTGTCCCTATGACAATTAGATTTTGAAAATTTTGGATTGTTAGGGAAACATGGACTGGTGATAAAGCATCAGTGGAGACACCTCGTTCCCATAATAACTCTTACAAGAGTGAATTTCCCTTCCTAGGGGTAGATTTCATCTCACTTCCTGTTTCCCTCCATTTGCAAGTAGGAGTCGTTTGTAAGTCGGATGTTTGTAAGTAGGGGACCGCCTGTACTTGGAAAATGTCCCCTCACTTTCTGTTGATTTGAAGGTATCAAACAGAACATGAAGTGAGGGGAACTCTTGAAAACCTTTTTTTTTTTTTTAGTAAAGTAGAAATGTCTTTCAGGTTTAATTGGTGTCTGGTATGCATCATTATACAGTAAGGTCACTCACTTGCCGCCTGTGGTGGATGGTGGTGGTGATGGCTTAGATGTTGTGGACTGTGTTGTATTGTTTTCAGTGGAGCTGTATGAGAACCGTCTGTTGAAATAACAGAAATATACACATATAATATACACATCGATCTTTAGGTACAGGATGGGCTTACCAACCCACAATCCTATTTTATGTGCATTACATATCACTGATCAACAGTGAACATAAATCTGCTGTTTGTAGGGCTGAAATCGGGAGTCCCTATAAATACCCCTTTCAACTGCCACAGTGTCAGTATGCAGTTAGTCCTTGACTTTTCCAGATAAATCAACTTGAATAAATTCCACTGAAGAAAACTGAAACTGGAGCATCTATGCAGAAAACATGAGCAACTGAGATCTAATTTCTATCACTGAAATGGCTTCATAACGTGCGGTCCAACTTCCTCTAACTATGAAAGAATACCTTCCTGATCCACAAAAGCAATAGAATACTCTCTTGGTCAACATTCTATAGGGGTATTTCTTATAGGGGGCCATTCACACCTGTTGGTTTCAATATGTAGCAACCATCACACCATCTAATGTATCCCAAATGTGTTTTATCAGGTTGAGGTCAGGACTCTGTGCATGCCAGTCAAGTTTCTCCACCCCAAACTCGCCCGTCCGTCTTTATGGAGCTTGCTTTGTGCACTGGTCCAAATCATTTAGTTCAGTGGTCATCAACCCTGTCCTCAGGGCCCACTAACAGGCCAGGTTTTATGTATTACCCTGGGGAGATGCAGACTAGAATACTGCAATCACTGAGCAGCAAATTATATCACCTGCATATTTCAGTTATCTTGCAAACCTGGCCTGTTAGTGGGCCCCGAGGACAGGGTTGATGACCACTGATTTAGTGGAAGGGGGATTATGGTGTGGAATAGTTTTTCAGGGGTTAGGCTTAGCCCCTTAGTTTCAGTAAAGGCGCCAGCATACAAGACATTTTGGACAGTTTCTTGCTCCCAACTTTGTGGGAACAGTTTGGGGATGGCCCCTTCCTGTTCCAACATGACTGCGCACCAGTAAACAAAGACACGGATTAGCGAGTTTGGGGTGCAGGAACTTGACTGGCCTGCACAGAGTTCTGACCTCAAACCCGATAGAACACCTTTGGGATGAATTTGAGCGGAGACTGTGAGCCAAGCCTTCTCATCCAAGATCAGTGCCTGACCTCAGTAATGCGCTTCTGGAAGAATGGTCAAACATTCCTATAGACACAATTCTATACCTTGTAGACAGCCTTCCCAGAAGAGTTGAAGCTGTTATAGCTGCAAAAGGGTGGGCCAACTCAATATTGAACCCTACAGTCTAAGACTGGGATGCCATTAAAGGTCATGTGCGTGTAAAGGCAGGTGTCCCAATACATTTGGTAATATAGTATATATCTGGATAGATCCATCACTTACTTGTTAATTGATTGAACAGGTGGAGAAGAGGAGTTTGTAATGAACTCTTTAGCTGTAAATATTCCAGAGTTTCTGAAGAAATAAAAAGGCTATATGGTGTCAATTATTTTGTCTTTTAGAAACTTGTAAAAACAGAACTATAATATGTTATCTTTTGTAATATGATTAATTGCAGTACTGAGGGTCCCCCATTCAAATCCCAGACAGGGTGCTATCTGTTCGTATGTTCTCCCTGTGCTTGTGTGGGTTTCCTCTGAGTATTGCAGTTTCCTCCCACACTCCAAAGGCATGCTGGTAGGTCATTTGCTCCAGTCTAAATTGGCCATACTACTGTATGTGTGTGCGCGCGAGTGTGTACGCATACCATACATTATACAATTCTTATTCAATTTCTTTTGGATTTACCTTCAACTATGTAGTACAAGGGCCTGCCTAATTACATACAAATAAAAAATTTGACCTCATGTTATGTTATATGGTTATGGTAAACTTAAAGAAAAATTGTATAATGTATGGCTAGCCTTATGGAACTTAGATTGTGAGCTCCTTAGGACAGAAACTGATGAGATTGTAAAGCACTGTGAAAATTGCCAGCACTATAAATACCTACAGAAGTAGTAAGGAAAGCTTTCTAACATGTCAGATTCCTGGGGAGAATAATCGGTATTGGCCCCACCTAGGCAAGTAACATTTGCTAAAGACACGCCTTTCACTGAAAACATTATTGAACACTTTAGTTGAAATTCATTTTATTTTTTTTTGCATTACTCCAAGACTATTTATTACTACATTATCTACTGTCACACCCACCTGTCAGGCTCAGATTCTGGGGTTGGAGACCACAAGGCTTTCCTTCCCTCGAGCGCCTTCAGCTGTGGAGATCTAAAAAGACAGAAAATGTTGTATTTATCTTAGGAGTGCACTGAGGAGTGCTGGATTTTGTTTTATCTGCATTTCTTTGCCATATACTGTATAGCCCTGTACACACGACCGGGATTCCCGGCGGTATAAAGTCCGCCGGGAATCCTGACGGGAAAACCTCAGAATATGCTCGGTAACTTTCCCTGTGTACACACCAGAGGTTTTCCCGTCTGGAAAACTGCGTGGAGAGCTTTGCCTGGGAATCCCAGCCGTGTGTATGCTCCCTCATTTTTTTGCCATAAGAAACTGCCGGGTTTAAAACCGCCAGGTATCCCGGTGGGAAAATAGAGAGCAGGTTCTCTATTCCCACCAGTTTTCCTCTCGGGAAAACTGCGAGAAAGCATAAACACGGACGGTTTTCCCGGCCAAAAGCTCTCCCCCAGGGGTCAAGTCCTGGGGAAAAAACCCAAGATCCACCCCCCCACCAAAAAAAATTTAAATAAATTATACGCTCCTATGCATAATTACTAAACCGCATGTTTTTGTTTCGATCCACTGTACCTTAGTAATCCTTTATGTTACTGTCCTCTTCCTGTATATGGATTCATCGGGTAGTGTGCAGGTATTCCGTCACTTCCTCGATGCCGCAATGTCTCCTGGGAGCTTTTGTCATTGTTCCCAGGAGACATTGCGGAGGTCTGCCGCGAGTTATCGTGGGATTTAGAAAGAACTTGAGGCACACTACCCGATGAATCCATATACAGGAAGCGACCAGTAACAAAGGATAACTAAGGTTCGCCTGCCCCTGACAGTGATTCGAGCTGGGCATCGCTGCTTAGTGAAGGATTGGCTCGGGCAGCTCGGTTGCTCGAAGCTGCTCTAGTCCTGCAAAGGGAACCAAGTTCCTGCTGTGAAAAAGTGCAGGGACGCCATTCCCACGCGTTCCTGCAGGACTTGAGCCCTGCTCTCCCCGCGGTTTTCCTGGTAGCAAAACCGGTCGTGTGTACAAGGCTTAGGTTTTAGAGATACTAGTTCCCAATCAGGTCTGCTCCCCTGGTGATATACAGTAGGCAGTAGGTGGATCCATAACCAATAGACAGCCCGCTATTGGCTATAGAATTGGCCCACTCCCTGCTGTCAATCAAAGCAGAGAGTGGATCTAATGGAGAATTGTCCCCCACCTTTAATATTGGGGTCCACCCACTGTCAGCATCACCGGTTACTTGGAGCCCATCAGCTGTGAAGCTGACAGCATGTCTTCACTGTCCTTTCAGTCTGTCAACTGTTGTGCTAGTTCACACTAGACGTAGTTCCGTGTGCTTTTTTCTGCATGTGTTTTCCATGTATTCCAATGGCTCTAGTTCACACCATGCAGTCAGTTTCTGGTCAGTTTCTAGTGCTGAAAATGACTGCATGGTGTGAACTAGAGCCATTGGAATACATGGAAAACACTGTGCATGCATTTTTAGTGCAAAAAAAAAGCACACGCAACTGAAATGAACCGAGTCTGGTGTGAACTAGCACTCAGAAGCTGGTAGTTAACCAGTGGGGGAGGGGAGGAGGTAGTGGCAGAGGTAGTGGCAGACAACATGCTGTCTGCTACATAGCATACAGAGACAGGCACTGTGCCTGTTTCTGTACGCCAAATACAGTTGGTCTTTCTCATCTCCAGTTTTATCATTTATAAACGTGGGGTAATAATTGTTTTAATTTGGTGCAGTATTAGAGCCACTTTGTAAAAAATTACCTGAATTTTCCACATGGGTTGGTAAAGCTAGCAAAACTGGCGGCAAAGATTTTTGAATTTAAAGCAGGACATTTAAAATATTGCCAGTAAAGCATGCAAATCCAGTGTGTTTTGGAAAAATATTCTGCCACTTTCAAACATTAACTGGTAGAAAATCAATCACTGCATTTTGTCAACATTTACCTGGAAGATGCACCTGCAGTGAATGTTTAGTGAATGTCAAATGCATTGCTTTATAAATATACAGTATCCCCTTTAAGTGGCACACCAGCCAAGCTTTTTTTGTTAGTTTTAGATTGGGGGAGTGGTTAGAATCTCGGTCTGATATATTGCAGTATGTGTCCCTATTGTAGAGATTTCCTCGATCGGTTTGGAAATTCCAAAAATGACAGTTGTCACAAGCACAAGGAAAAAAGGAACATCCTAAAATATGGAAACCTGTTGCAAGTAACTGTCAAAGATGACATTTACTCTCCCTTTGGGAAGATTTGCGCCAACTTCCTTCCATGTCTCTGGAATGGCAAGTAAAAGGGAAGTTTCTCCATTGGGGACTCACAAAGTGATACAATTCTGACTAAGGTTTATATCCTTCTATGATCTAATTAGTTCTGCCTAAGGGCTCATTTATTTCTGCATGATGCAGTAGCGTGCATTTGGAGCTTGTTTACAATAATGCATCATGGTAGAATACTGTAGGCCCTATTCACGCAGGCATATCTATGAGGTCCCAATTCTTGTCTGGTAGGATGCAGTGGCTGCACAGACACAGCCGCTGGCCCAAAATTTACATCTGTGTGGGTGCATGTCCCCAAATGCACACGGTCAACATTTAGGACATACACATGCATGGTTGTCATATTGGGACCAGCAGATGTGGCTGTGCAACCGCTAGGTCTCAAAAAAACATGAATGGGACTGCTTGCATGCAGATGGACAGAACACCCGTGCATTCCATGCGGGCAAAGACAGCCATTCATGCAGGTGTACACATAGGTACAACTGTGTAATTGAGGCCTTATTGATCATCCAACATAGTGGTGAAAATGTACCACTATTAACACATCAGCATTAGTAAAAGCACCATTACCCTAATCATGTAGCAGCTATTACACAGTTTTTGCGATTGTATGCAGAATTTTGTTCAGGGCAGAACAGCATGTATAAAGCTTTATTGGAGACTATGCTCTCCTGATGAAGTGCTCTGTGCAGGGATGAAACAGGGCAGGAGGTTTGTAGTAGCTGTTATACAAATGGTAGAATAATAGTGAATGCAGTTTTGAGATTTTTGAGTTGCTTGTTTCTTAAATGTATGTTTTATTTCAGTGGAGACAATCATTACTACTTATGGAATTAATGTGCATAAAAAAATATTTAAAAGTCTGTCATTATGTTTGTAGATTAAGCCTATAAACGGGCTGCCAAGAAAATACAAGCTTTTAGTTAATGATTGAAGAGAATAACACTATACTTTTATGAAACAATAACTATATAAGCAATTTATTTGCAATAACCAGTGAGTATGCCTTACACAGGGCTGGTGACATCGTCTCTCTCATCCTCGGAGCCTTGATTAATCCAGCTCTTGTCCATTTTCAGTTTTGTCCGCACTTTCATCTGTTTCAGAATAGTTTGCCGGTCTTGATCCTTCCCTTCTGAAATCATTACAAAGGTCTTCAGTTAAAGCTCAGATCATTTCACTTAAGTTTTTGTTTCTTGCGTTAGATAAATAATTTTTTGGGGTGTAAAACACGTTCCAAAATTTATGACGGGAAAGCGGCCATTTAAAAAAAATATAACACTCCAGTTTTCAGACTTAAAAGCTAAGTGGTCGGAGCCAAATCTAGAAAAGGACTTATCTTTAGTTCATAAGAATTTTTTTATTATCTGATTGGGATTTGAACCAAGAGTCCTAGTGATGCAAGCTACTGTGCTTCCCACTCATGTGCATTAAAAAATTACCTTTCTTTGTTTGTACAGATGTCATTGTTGCAACCAGTCTTTATCCACGTCTATTGTATTCTGCTAAACCTGAAAAACAGAATATATTTATATTATATTACATAAACAGCAATATAATTTAAAGTGGAATTTCACTCTCTCATACAACATTGACTATTTCTAATCCTGCTACCATTAGTAAATAGATGGTAAAGTATATCATTTTTACTTGTTTTAAACAATATTTTAAATTTCTTTAGTTACTTCCAGGTTTTCAGGCCTAGGCAATTGATGTCATACATCCTAGGAGTCCTCAGGAGGGGTCAGCCAAGCTGAATATTATGTCATGTCAGAGGTCGCACTTGAGGCCCCCTATATCAAGTAAGTTGACCACCACTAGACTAAAGAATACATTGGTTTCACAAAATTTCAGGCAACTATAATTTCTTTCCACTAGCCAATTTATAGAGCCTAGGCTCTCAAGATATGGTGCATCATGGCCCCAGATGGTATGTCTAACAGGCTCAGGGGTACAATTAATAGGAGCAAGGGGCACATTTATTGTGCTCAGAGAGAATTTCTGCTTATAAAACCAAATTCCCCATAGTATTTTACAGTTTTAGCAAAATATAAAACTACATATAAAAGGGAAAATATAAACTACATGTAAAACAATTTTAACGATTTATATTAAAACATAAAAATAGATCATTAGAAAAATGTAGTTAAAGCCAAGCTCCAGCCAAAATGTTTTATTTTGGTTTTAATATAATGGCAAAGGGTTGGAGATTCTTGTAATTTTTTATGGCTGTGTGTGTCCCCATCTGGCAGATCTTTCTTTGCTTCCTCTTAGGGGACGCACACATTTTCAATACATTATTAATATAGTAGGGAAGTGTTATGCTGGCCATACACTATACGAAAAATCGGGCGAAAATCGTTCGTTCAGACAGTTCGTTCGTTTTTCGTACAGTTAATGGGCACAAAATCGATAATCGTTGGGACGTTTTTGAGCCGAAAAAACAAAGGAAAGTTAATGTGTTTCCCGTCCGAACTTTCTGCACTAGGTATATGTAAAAAAAAAAAAAAAGTTTTATTAATGTCCACTGAACGATTTATCGGTCATTACATGATGGCACTATCGTTTGCGCTCACGGCCGAACGTTCGTTTTTCGAAAGTTTGTTCGGAGGATTTTTTGAGGAGTGTAAGGCCAGCATTAGAAGTTTTATTGATGTCAGTGTCTTCCTGTCCCCATTGTCATCTGATCCCCCTATTTCTTGTCCTGTGTCACAGGGAATAAAATCCCCCAAAACGATTTACAGAAAAAAATAAAAAAAAATAAACGCAATTTTTTTAATAAAAAAATAAAAAAAATTGGATGGAGTTAGGTGAGATACTTGAAAAAAAAGGTAATATCAACTCTAGAGTTTTTTGAGGATCACTGCTAGAGAGCAATTATAAAATTCCTCACTCTGTAGTAATCAATTAGAAACAATATCATCACTTATGTGATCATAGAGAACTGGTCTATGAACGTTTCTGAAATTTGTTTGGCATTTTTTGCATTTCCAAGTTGTGTGAACTGGAAATAATATTGCATAATTCATGGTCACTAATGTAGCCAAACAACTGAATCATTAGGACGACTAATTGGGTCACCAATAAGCCTTAAATTAAATTAATTTCTCAACATACAACATGTAATAGTGTTAGAAGTGGAACACAATGATCTGCAAATGACAATACCTCAACAAAGTTACTGCATTCCAGTCTGAATGAGCCACGTACTCAGACAGGCTTATGTTCCAATAACAGACATGACATACTGTCAAGCCGTCCTGTTCTGTGGTGATGAGGAGTTACAAATCTGCGTTAATTTTCACCAAGCTAGAGAAACGTGCAACACAACTGGAAACCGAAGACTGGCAATTTAGTAATCAATCATTTAGTTTTGTATAAGCAGCTCTTTATGGACAACCAAAATCTACGTTTTTTTTTCTAAATATTTGTTTCCAACTAGTTGGTAGTCCTAAAAATTATCTGATGTTACGCTCAGGTCATTGCTTTAAACATCATCTAATCATATGCAAGCAACATTGCTGGCTTTTTGTTTTTTTTTCGCATGTGATTGGGTAATCTTTGCAAAGTGAAAATCCACCACCTTCACTAAGCTCTGGGGAAAACTCTCCCACAAAGTGCAACTTTCCTTGCAAAGTGAACAGCCTATGTGTTTTTAGTAGGTCAACCCTACTGTTTTCCCCCAATGGCATGCTCTGTGCATGGATGTGATGTCTCTAATCTAGTGTGTGCTAGATGTAGGATATTTTTTTGTAGTATAGGTAAATTTAGTTAGCTCAGGGCTAAGCCTAATGCCGCGTACACACGATCGTTTTTTCCGATGAAAAAAGTCAGACAGACATACTTTTTTCATTGGAAATTCCGACCGTGTGTGTGCCCTATTTTATTTATTTCCGAGGAATTTCTTCGGAGTTTAGAAATAGAACACGTCCTTCGGAATTCCGATGTCCATTTGGTCGGGCAGAAGCCTGATTGTGTGTACGCGGCATGAGCTGTGATTTTGGGTCAGGGCTCAGTGAGTCCGAGCTGAATCACAGCTCCTCTAGTGCCTTCTCCTGGTCTAGAAGGTTGTAGAAACTTCTAGAGATAGTGGGTGGAGGTTAGGAAGGGCGGTCCGAAATATTTTTGAGGGCCTCAGCTAATACCCAGTAAACGGCTGGCAGGGGGCAAGGCATAGGCCATAAATAGGCATGAGCCATGCCATTGGGTGAAAGATGGAGATTTAGTATGCTGTTGGTGGCCCTCCAGGGTACCCCCAGGTCTGGGGGGGGGGGGGGGGTGACCTTAAGCCAGGGTTTGGGTGTTGGAAAGATCCTGCCACCGCACACAGAGAAAGCCCTTCCTGGAGGCACGGTAACAAGAGAGGACAGCGCAATAGAGCAACACTACTGAGGACTTACAAGGGGGGAGACTGCCACATGTAGCCAGTTCTCTCTGAATACAGCGGTGTGCCAGGTCTTCATCGCTTCCCTGGGAGATCTCCAGGGAGCCAGTCAGGTGAACTGGTGAGTGTCAGTCTGGGAGGACTGTGGAAGAAAGTTAGCCTGGAGGATTAGTGAAAGGCTCAGCTGAAGCCAGGTGGGTTGGCAGTGTCTGAAGAGGTGGTGCTGGGACCAGTAGCCACAGGAGGGAAAGTACAAGCTGATTACTGTATTCTGCTAAACAAGGGGCTTTGAGTTCCTGCCTGTAAAGGGTCATTACTACATCTGACTGTGCCTGTCAGATCCACTAACCGTGATCTAGCTGGGGCCTGCAAGCAAGTGAAGTGCAGGAGGAGTGGCAAGGAGACTGTATTTAGACTGTATACAGGAAGCTGTCCCTGAAGAAGTTGTTGCCAAAGATTTGTTGCTGAAATCAAGTGGGCATCCCATAACCTCCCATCAAGTTATTAACCTTCAATAAATCACAAAAAAACATCACAGACTGTTCTCAGTCTCTGGAGTACCTGTGAAGAATTGGTGTGCCTGGTTGTGCAGGGTGGGGGATCCCAGTTCATTGGTGACTCCTAAGGGGGTGCGCTACAGATGGAACAGGCGGGATGTTTATAGTAGTGGTTTTAAAATTCACAGAATAAAAGTGAATGCAACTTGAGATTTTTGAGCTGCTTGTTTACATTTTCCTTGCACATGATTGGGTGTTCTTTGAAATTTCACAACATTCACTAAGCTCTGAGGTAAATTCCCTTACAAAGGAAAAAGCCGATTAGCTTTTAGTAAATTAACCCCATTAGGTCTCTTTTGCAATAAAAATCCTTCCTGCTTAAATACCGTAATTTTTTTTAACCCCTTTTCGTGGAGTATATTTATATATGTGGCCTTAGGGACATGGGTCTTAACCCTGTAGGGCCACATATATGTGTACTTGTGGCTCTCACCGAGGGGTCCCATACTAATTATCAAGAACTGGGAGGCCCGATACCTGATCACCTGATTGCTGCGATTAGCTGTGGGAGCCAGCAGCCCCCCATTGCTTTCAGCTAATTTCCAGAAATCCCTGCTGGGGTTCACACATGTAAACGGCGATGGGTGCACCCTAGTCCTCCTTCGCTTTTGTGCGTTTATCAGCCACTTGCTTTTGTTTTACTATGGGGGTTATTTATGAAAGGCAAATCCACTTTGCACTACAAGTGCAAACTTCAAGTGCAAAGTGCACTTGAAATTGCACTGAAAAAGTGCACTTGCTGTAAATCTGTGGGGTAGATCCAATGCTGTATCCTGGCCAACAAGGCCCAGGCCTAGGGCAGCACTTTGCAGGGGGGCAGCACGGATAGTGTCCCCGCCAGCTTGTGCTACACTGTTAGGCAAATTAGTTTAGCGCCCCCATAAATCGGCCGCACTGCTTCCAGTATGTGGGCGGTTGGCATTCTGCAACTGTGGGGGGGGGGGGGGTCGTTGCTTCAAATTTTTTACCATCCCTGTTCCATTCCAGAGATTTCCCTTCACTTCCTGTCCCATAGCCAAACAGGAAGTGAGAGGAAATCTATGAAAATTAAGGGAATCCATTGTAGTCGTCCCCCCCCCCAGGCCATCAGAACTAGTGTCCCCACTTGAAAATTTCAGGGTGGGTCTTAAACCGCAAGGGGTGTGGCCTTGACAGGAAGGGGTGGGTCATATTTAAATTAGGGGGTGCACGAGTTTAGTCCGGCCTAGGGCAGCACAAAACCTAAATACATCCCTAGGTAGATCTAAAAGGAGGGGAAGCTCTGCTGATTTTATTATCCAATCATGAGCAAGCTAAAATGCTGTTTTTAATTTTCCTTGTATGTCCCCCTCGGATCTACAGCGACTGCACTTTGCACTTGTAGTTTGCACTTGTAGTGCGAAGTGGATATGCCTTTAGTAAATAACCCCCTATATATCAGTGGAGAAGGGAGAACACAGGACAGAACACGGAGGAGACACACTGTTTTGTGCAGTGGTATACTCTGCCCCTTAGGCAAATAGGAACATAATGACATACTTAGAGGAGGTGTGGAAAGTCCATGACCTTCAAGCTGTGCAGCCAGCAGAGATCAAGCCAGGAGGTCATTGAGAAGTCCTGAATTGTGCTTACACAGCAGCTGGGAAACCTATTACAGACATGCATGACTGATTTTCAACTTGCAATTTCAGTGTTTGCAATTAAAAAGAAAGGAAAGTTTAGTTATGCCGTTATTGGTTGTGGTGTCATGAATAGAGATTTCTCTGTTGCATACTAGACCCAAAACTTTGATCCAAAACTGTGCAATTGTATAACAGCACTTGAGAAACGTTAATGCTGAATATACACAGTTAAGCCTTGTACACACGATCGGACATCAAACAAACTTTCCCTTGGATTTTTGTCCGAAGGGAGTTGTCCGGTCACACCCATAGCATACACACGCTCTGACTTTTTCGGCAACAAACACGAACGTAGTGACGTTTCAACGTACTGACGAGAGTTTAAAAGAGGAACTTCAATTCTCCGGCGTCACCCTTTGGGCTCCTTCTGCTAAATCGAGAGTTAGTAGAGGTTTTGTCTGTGTGCATTCGCGATTTTCAGGTTTCGTGCAATTTTGTTTGTTTCTGAAAAGTCCGTTCGTCAAGCAGACATGTTGCGCAATGGGGTTGTGCTAACTTGACCCACAAAAAAAATATAGAAATATGTTTGATTCATATAACCAAAATACACTAATCCAAAGTAAAGACGTTTGTTTTTACTCCGTCAGTATCACCAGCAACCAGCAACCACCAGGTACCCCTGGAAGAAGTCATTGGACGAAACGGCGTTGGGAAGAGCGGCGTGCTGACGTCACCACGATTTGCGCTGTCTATCCGGAAGGACGAGCGGACAGTACAGCCGGCCGGCTAAACAAACTACACGCACGATTTTTACTGCATAACTGTAAGTGCAACCTTTTTATTAATAAAAACCCTTTTTATGGTAAAACACTATGTCAGCCTTCTCTCTTTTGGGTTACACTATGGAGATTGAGTGGTCTGATTTGTGAAAGTGAGAAACGTACCCTGGAGATCCTGGAAACTGTCTCGGTGGTTTTACTTGGCTACATGCTTGATTATTTCAACTATCTGGTAAGCAGCTAGGATTTACTGGTGGAGGACACTATCATCTGTCTTACAGATTCACGGGATACTGCCAGGATACTTTTCACCCATTTGGAGAATTTTCTGCCTTCTTTTTGATATTCTCTGCGATTTCTCCATTCATATGGACTTTGCACTATTCATTTGTTTTCTTGGTTTTCTTAGAATTCACTAGTGATTTGTGCATGTAGCACCTATTTATATTTGAACGTCACGTTGATATTGTTTCACATTTCGCAGCGCAGCTTTTTTTTTTTACAGCCATCACCAGCAAAGCAGCTTTTAGTATGATCACATTATAAAGAAGAAGAGAATGTGCGCTGCTTTCCTTGATTTCAGAACTTTCCGCGTCACGAATGTGTTCTTTCAAATATGAACGCTAGTTTTACCAGACAGAACGCTTCCAGCTGGTCTTTGCTTCTGAGCATGAGCGTTTGTACTTTGTACAAAAGTCCGATTGCTTGCTGTACACACGGTCGGACTAGGCACCATCGGACTAGGCACCATCGGACTAGGCACCATCGGACTAGGCACCATCGGACTAGGCACCATCGGACTCTTGTTGACGTAAAGTTTGTCCGTTTGCAGACCAAACTTTTTGTCCGATGAAACCCGAAAAAGTTTGTCCGATGGAGCGTACACACGATCGGACTATTTTGAAAACTTGCTCATTTTGAAGTTTGTTGGGAAAAAGTCAGACCATGTGTACGGGCCTTTAGATCTCATTTCAGATCTGAACCATCTATGCAACGAAGTTTCCAAATTATACATATACATGCATCTAGCCACTTATATTACCCAGTCACTGGTAATTATTGATCTTACTAATCAAATCTAAAATATGCTGGATTGCAAAGCATATTTCTGAGGACATTTAGGCCTTCTGTGCATGGACAGCAAGGAAATGTTAAAGTGGTAGTAAAAAAAAAAAAATTCTGGACTTGTACCTATAGGTAAGCCCATATTATATGCCCGTACACACGACCTGACTTTTTGACATCAACGGTCCGACAAACTTGTTTGACCGGACAATCCGACCTTGTGTACGCTCCATCGGACAATTGTTTTAGATTTTTCATCGGACAAAAGTTCGCTGTGAATGCTCTCAAATTTGCAGCCAGAAGGGTTTGTACGCATCCTGCGGCCACAATGCCTTGCTTCACCACCACATCATATGCAAGTCAACTTGCAGAGTTGGACAGGTGGCACTTTGCCTATTGAAGTGAATGGGACCCTGCCACAACTGCAAGCAAAGTGTTAGGCTCCATACACACGAGAGAATTTATCCGCGGATACGGTCCAGCGGACCGTTTCCACGGATAAATCCTCTCAAAGATTTCGGCAGATTTCTATGCGATGGAGTGTACACACCATCGCATTGAAATCCGCGCGGAAATCCTCTGGCGATGACGTGTCGCGCCGTCGCCGCCATTATGACGCGGCGACGGGCGCGACGCTGTCATATAAGGAATTCCACGCATGCGTCAAATCATTACGACGCGTGCGGGGAATCCCTTTGGACGGATGGATCCGGTGAGTCTGTACAGACGAGCGGATCCATCCGTTGGAATGGATTCCAGCAGATGGATTTGTTGTGCATGTCAGCAAATATCCGATCTGCTGGAATCCATCCCAGAGGAGATTTCTCCGCGGAAACAGATCCGCTGGCGTGTACACACCATAGGATCTATCCGCAGAAACCCATTTGCTGGGATTTATCTGCGGATGGATTCTATCGTGTGTATGGGGCCTTAGGCTCATGGTTGTGGCATGGTATCTCAAAACAAAATCCAGCTTTGGCTAAAGAAAAGAAGAGAACAGGCACTCAGGAGGCAGCAGGATCACCTCCTGAATGCCTGGAAGCCTCTGCTCTACCCATAGGTGTGCGCAGCCTATTGCATTAGGGGTGTGCACCCCAAAGCTTTAACACCTATGCGTGTGTGTATATATAAGGACTATGTCAGTGGAGTAATGAATAGTGTCAGTAGGGCAGAGATTGGTGTCCGAAGGGCAATGGACAGTGTCGGTATTTTTTATTTTAATTATTTAACTTTTTTGATTGTTTTTTTTTCTAAATGTATTTTTTTTATAATTTTTTTGGAAGCCCTGTTAGGGGGGCTTTGGTAAAATATAAGGGGTTTAAACAGGGGGAATCTGTGCCAGGCACACCTGGCACACACCAATGGCTGTACCACCCTCTGAAAAGTGATCCACTGCTAATAGAAAACACTGCCCGTCTACACAAGCCATTAAGACTCGGCAAGACGATCTCAAGACGACTTTAGAGGAAACTTGCAAAATGACTTCTGTATTGAAGTCAATGCAAGTCGCCCCCAAAGTCGTACAAGAACCTTTTTCTAAGTCGGAGAGACTTGAGTCGCTGCTATTAGAATGGTTCCATTGAACAGAGCAGAGCGCGACTTGTCAGGTGGCTGAGTCGCCTGACGAGTCGCCCCTCTGTGAACTGGCTCTTAGGCCTCGTACACACGATCGGTTAACCAAAGGACAACGGTCTGATGGACCGTTTTCATCGGTCAAAACCGATCGTGTGTGGGCCCCATAGGTTAGTTAACCATCGGTTAAAAAAAAGGCCAACTTGTTTTAAATTTAACCGATGGATACCTAACCGATGGGAAAAAAACGATCGTTAGTAGGCACAACCATCGGTTAAAAATCCACGCATGCTCAGAATCAAGTCGACACATGCTTGGAAGCATTGAACTTAATTTTTTTCAGCACGTCGTTGTGTTTTACGTCACTGCGTTCTGACACGATCGATTTTTTAACCGATGGTGTGTAGGCGTGACGGACCATCAGTCAGCTTCATCGGTTAACCGATGAAAACGGTCCATCGGTCCGGTCTCATCGGATGGACTGATCGTGTGTACGAGGCTTTAAGGTTTCTCTTTCAACTGGGAGTTTATCTTTTTATTAGACAAAAGGCATGCTTTAGACATGCAAATCACTACAAACAAGCAAGTTTTCCATCCACAATAGATTAAAGCTTTATGCATTTATCGAAACCACCCCTGGGATGGAAATGACACAGACGGATGTCAGTATTTATAGTGATCAACAAGGAGAATGATATAGCTCTGTCAGGTTCTGCCAATCAGTTGTTTATTGCCCTGGATTAGGAAGTCTAGACCAACTGCATTTACTTTTGAACTTGATTATATAAAGATTTCCACACTGCATTTACTAGAGTCACCAACATAAAGCTGTAATGCAATAAATATACTAAAATGAAGCTCATATTTCTTCAAGGCAAGCAATGACATCATTCATAGCTGCATTTACAACATTTTAAAATATTTTCTGGGACAACTCATTACTACGGTGTAACTGAATTTGTTCTGCACAGTACTGTATGAGAGGTCAATGAAGCACTGTACGCCCAATTATGACAAAAACAGAAATCTGCCATTAGCTCATATCATTGTGAGATATTAAAAACATATGCCTGGTTAGCTGTTGCCTTTTACCTATACATAGGTAGGTTTTTATTAGCAGCGTAACCCATCGTGTCTATGGGGTCTGCTTGTCTTTGAAAGTGACTGTAAACCCATATTTAAAAAAAAAAACTGTCATACTTATCTGCTCTGTGCAATGGTCTTGCACAGAGCACACCTGATCCTCCTGTTCCTGTCGGTGCTCCTGGCTCCTGCCAGGTGCCCCCATAGCAAGCCGCTTTCCCTGAGCCTATGAGGAGAGAGAGCCGAGAGAGCTGCTGCTCCTGTGCACAGTGCTGGAATAGAGATTGGGCTCAGGTAAGGATACGGGGGGACTGGGAGCTGCTCCCTAAAGCTGAACTAAAAAAAAACAGTAGGGCCGTGCCCTCAATGCAAGGGTTAACTGCTCCTTTTTGTTTAGTGGTTCCGAGAGCCAAGATCTACTCTCCTATACCCCCAATCCTCCCAGCGCAAAACTGGTCCCTTTGGCTCCTGCCCCCTCCTCTTGTGGTCCAGCGGTCTTGTATAGTGGTCCTTTCCTGACATCATCACACACATAGACTGGCTCTGGACATGAAGACGACAAGAACAGTCCACTATTGGACATGGGGGAGCACCATTTTCCGAAGAATTAGGTGAGTATATGCTCGGTGTTCAATCCTAGACAAAACAAGCATCGACAGCATTGTTTTATTCACACCAGCAAACCTGCCCATGCACCAGTGCAAAGGGCCATCTTCAATTGTACGGGATGCCTAGGTGTTCATGTAGCCGCATGCATTGCAAACAACACGTTCAATCAATGATAAGCAGACAGTTGCATGGACCTGGATGGATCTCCAAGTTTCTCCTGGACTGTATATCCAATGCACAGATCAGAAGGCAGACAGATTGTGCAGAAGATAGCCCTTCGCACAGGTGTATTGATGGGCAATTCCTTGTAAATGAGGCTTATCATTTAAAAAGAACAGAAAGGTAGTACGTCAGAGTCTCCTCTTCCTCATTGAGGATACTGCAATGCTGTTAGGGCTCGTTTACACTTGAGTTAGCACTCTAAAGAGCTATCAATGTTAGTGCCTCGCCACCGCCTGTCAAATGTCCTCAGAAAGGTGCTCTATGTTACACCTCTTGCATGTTTTAACACCTGAAAGCCTGCACTACTCTGCTACCAGGTACATGGCTTGTGGTTGCAGGATAGTTGCGACGCAGCCATATTAACCAGTTAAGGACCGGAAGATTTGCCCCCTTAATGACCAGGCCATTTTTTGCGATACAGCACTGCGTTGATTTAACTGCTATGCTGTACCAAAACAAAATTGATGTCCTTTTTTCTCCACAAATAGAGATTTCTTTTGGTGGTAATTGATCACCTCTGCGGTAAAAAAAATTGTGCTATAAAAACAAAAAAAAGAGCGACACTTTTGAAAAAAAAAATCCAATATTTTTGAATTTTTGCAGTAATAAATATCCAAAAAAAAAGCTAAATTTCTTCATCAGTTTAGTCCAATATGTATTTTTGGTAAAACAAAAGAAAACAAAAAAAAAAAAATTGCAATAAGTGTATATTGATTTGTTTGCACAAAAGTTATAGCGACTACAAATTGGGGAATATATTTATGGCAGTTTTTATAATTGTGGAAAAAAAGGAAATAATTGCGCAAACTCAAAAATGGTAAAATATGAAATAAGCAGCTACACAAGAATGTGACTAAATTTCAAAAAGTGATTGGAAAAGAAATGTAGCCCTAGGTAGTAAGAGATATTGCTATCTCACTGGGTGAAGTATAACCATGTGCTAATAGGTCCACATAACAAAAAAAGGGAAGAAAACACAAATGTAAATAGTCTATCAACATAATATGAAGAATCCCAGTGGTAATAAACGTGTAACCGCGTAGATCCTCACATGAAACTTTCAAATGGGTAAGAGACTGGATACGCATACCAGAGCAGGCGGATCTACCTGCCAGCGACAGCAGATCATTCAGGCATATCCTGAAGTCGCATGAAACGCGTCGGCTTGGTAGACCACTCCCCATATTGCTTTTACCTCGTTACCTGTGATCATTTTTAATTTCAATGTTTTGTTGGTTTTATTACATTAAAACCCAAATCTTTTGACCTGCACCATTGGAGCACCGTTTTTTCTTTCCCCTTCCATGTTTTGGCAGATTACGTTTTTGAGTGGTCTTATTTTGTGCCTTTACTGACCCTGCAAGGTTTTTTTTCCATCTGGAGCTGTCTCAACACCTTCTGAAAACAGGGTGGACACCCTGTGAGCTCTGAGTTTTCCACAAGTCCAAGATACCATCTACTAAGGATCTCCAGCCATGGACTGTTGGCCCCAGGGGCTACGCATGTAGTTTCCATTACCCAGAGTCTTCAGA
The DNA here is from genome assembly GCF_905171775.1 of Rana temporaria. Lineage (NCBI taxonomy): Eukaryota > Metazoa > Chordata > Amphibia > Anura > Ranidae > Rana > Rana temporaria. The sequence goes on from NC_053497.1 coordinate 60,546,121, forward strand.
CAAGCCAAGTTCACTTGCCGTTGGGATTTCATATGCCTGAATGATCTGCGGTCGTTGACAGGTAGATCCACCTGCTCCGGTAAGGGTATCCAATCTCTTCTTACCCATTTGAAAGAAAGTTTCATGTGAGGATCTACACGGTTACACGTTTATTACCACTGGGATTCTTCATTTTATGATGGACTATTTACATTTAAAGCGGTAGTTCACCCTCTCGTACTTGATTTTACCATCGAGACAGGCATTGTAGCGCGAGCTACAGTATGCCTGTCCCGATTTTTTTAACCCCGTACTCACCTCGTAGTCGTCCATCGTAGATTTCGGCTCCCGCGGGGAATGGGCGTGCCTATGGAGAGGGAGGATGATTGACGGCCGGCCCTGGCACGTCACTCTCCCCGAAGACAGCCGGAGTAGGTCTCGGCTCTTCACGGCGCCTGCGCACAGGCTATGCGCACGCGTCGTGAAGACCAAGCCTATTTCGGCTATTTCCGGAGAAGCGTGACGCGCCAGAGCCGGCCGTCAATCATCCTCCGTCTCCAGAGGCACGCCCATTCCCCGGTATCTTCGATGGACGACTACAAGGTGAGTATGGGGGGAAAAAATTCGGGACAGGCATACTGTAGCTCGCGCTACAATGCCTGATTTAAAGGTAAAAGAAAAAAAATTTTTTTTTTTCCCGTCGATAGGGTGAACCCCCGCTTTAAGGTTTTTTTTCCCTTTTTTGTTCTGTGGACTTAATTAGCACATAGTTATAATACATTTTTACTGCACCAACTCTGTTGGTTAAACTTCACCCATATCTCTTACTACCTAGTGCTACATTTCTTTTCCAATCAGTTTTTATTATTATTTTGTATATATTTTTTACTAGTAATGGAGGTGATCAGCAATTTTTAGCGGGACTGCAACATTGCGGCGGACAGATTGAACACTGACACATTTTTGACATTTATACAGCGATCAAAGCTAAAAATAGCCACGGATTCTTGTATAAATGTCGGGATCAAAGGGTTAACACTGGGGGGGGCGATCAAGGAGGCGTGTCCTAGAGAGGTGTTTCTCTGTGCAAACTAGGCCTTAAAGGGAAAGTCCACCCTAACACTAAAATTGTCAGATCTACAGGCACCCACAATCTAACCTATATAACCCTGTAAAGAAGAGATCGCTATACACAACTTTTTTTTTAAGCCAATCCAGTCCGGTCTCCAGCAGCAGAAGCTCTGCAGAGGACACAGCCGACAACAGGTAAATGAATGGGAAGTGACGTCACCCATAGAGTTACTATGGAGCTTCCGTTGTCGGTTGCCTCTTTTGCACCTGCCTCCACACTGATACACTATGTATAGCATTTTTTTCTTTACAGGGCTATATAGGTTAGTCTTAGATCGTGGATGTCTGTGATGTAGAGATTTTAGTGTTAGGGTGGACTTCTACTTTAACTTTGTAGTTAGTCACAAGGTGAGAAGCTTCAGCGCAGCTGATCTGCGTGAGACATTTGTGAATACACAAGAACTCAAACACGGATTTACATGACTAGGTCATCTCTGAGCCATCATGTCAGTCCAGGTAGTAGACACTGACCCTGAATGATGCCTGAACAAAGGTAGTGCTGTCCCTCTGGAGAGAATAGCAGATGAAGGGGGAGCACTGGGATCTCTGCGATAGGCAATAAGTATCTGGAAGCATTATACATAAACATTGCTTAACATGCATGCATACAACATAGAAAAATATATTGGAGGCAATGTTCACTTTAAGTTGAAGGGAATTTAAAGTATGTGCAGAGTGTATCCACAGCCCGTGGCTCTACAGTTCTCAAGCATACTCATCACCCAGGTCTCCTCCTGTACACATAACACACTGGAGGTCCCTCCAGCAATCAGATACAGCAGATGTAATTTTAGCACTGACAATAAATCCTTTCATACAACTAACTAAACAAGAACCAGCATGTTCTAAAATGTCAAGTGAGACCAATATATAAAATATATATTGAAATAAATATTTGCAAAAAAAAAAAAAAAAAGCTCAGGAGTATAAGTGGAAACAAGTCACTTTATACAACAATGCATGTGGAGACTGCGTTCATGTGAAAAAGTACCTTGGAAAAAGTGTATATTTTCCCATGTCACTACACACCAGGTCAGGGGATGCAGGTGATGTAGAGCCATGATCATAAAAAAAAAAAAAAAAAGGGGGGGGATCGAGCTTCGAGGTTCATAGCTCGGCGACCTGGGGTCACAGAAATCCCAAATTTTAGGCTCCTATAATCTATGGCTCCCGAGATACGGTCTCCTTGTGTAGCCTGTCAGAAGCTACATACAAAGCAGCCAGTTTAGATACAAGCTTGCACACTCGGTTCGCAGCAGATCGAGAGGATGGGCTCACAGTGCCTCTCCTCACTTCTTTCAAGAGACGCTGAGCTCAATGGACAGCTTGGAGCCTTGGACCAATGGTAAAGCACCATTGGAACAAGCTGTCCAAAAAAAAAATGCTGCAGTGGAGGCACGCCTCTCACTGCAGTGTCATAGAAGGGGCAAGGGTCTAAAAGACAAATGCTCCCTTACAGCCCAGCCCTAACTACAAGGAAAAAACATGTGTTTATGGGTATAAGAATTATCCACAATCCCATGTTTTTCCTCACAAAGTTATCTATTTGTAGCGCCTGGTTGCTTAAAAAGTACCGCTGCTAGTTAAATTTAGAGAGGGATCAAAATGTGAACTGACTCTGATCCAATGATTATGTTCAAAACTGGATCTCTGTCTCAGCTTGGCTGTGCTGTGGGCTGTCTGTTACTGGGTGGTAGTTCCTACCCCAGGGCGATGGGTGGCAGCAGAAGAGTCGAGGTTTGGGTGCTTTTTGCCAGCAGCCTATCAGGAGGGTTGAGCCTCGCTGTGCATGCTGGGGGAGGGTATTTTTTGGGCAGACGCCATTGGTCTGGGTTCTTCTTCGGAGTGTGGCACCCACTTTCAGGGTGACTGCGTCACGGCGCCCCGGCGTAATGGCCTTCCAGGTCGGGTGCGCGTGCCATGCAGTGTTTCTGGACCATGTTGGTCTGGAACATTTGCAGGGAGCCCAGTGGTCGACTGGGTTCCCAATCTTGAAGATCCCAAGCGAGATAGCTGTTCAGTGGGGAGTCCATCTGAGGAGAGCCAATGAGAGGCTGGCGATCCAATAGGGTCTCGACAAACCATCAGGGATCAAGGTAGCTGGACACTGAGAGGCTGGTCACCTCTCAGTCGGTACCTGAAAACTATCTGAAGGAGATCCTGGCGCAATTCTATCAAGGAGGATCATCTCCGTAATTACAATCACAGAGAGGGCCTGTGGCAGAGGACTTTCCCTGAGTCCATTTCAGGAGGGTCTGTGGCAGAGACTTTTCCTTCAAGTTCCGAGTAATACTCTGGCTGCCAGGCCAGTGAGAGAGGCCTGTCCAGGTATGCTATACCCACTCTGGCTGGAGTGGCGAAGAATACAAAGTATTGTTTGGAGCAGGACTGTTGCCCTGTTGTTACGCCTGAGTCTGCCATTTCTCCTTCACCTCTACTCTTCATCATGTTTTAATTTTTTTACCCGGCTGAGTAAAGAGCACAGAAAAAGATACCTGTCGTGGACATTCCGTTACTGCTATATTCACTATACACCCCTAAGACGGCAGAGGAGCCACGAGGTAACATGCCACCCAAAACAAGCGGAGCAGCTCCTTCGGGGATAGGGCTACATATTTACTGTGAAATTACTGGTTTGAAGTTATAACTTCAAACTTCAGTAATTTGTCCATTAAGCCACCTGCTTGAGTACAGTTTTTGAAAATATAGTAAATTACCATAAAAACAATATATAATAATTATTTGTATATTACTTACGTTACTTATGGCAATTAACCACTTGCTACCCATGCCAATTCTGACACTTCTCTCATAAATGTAAAAAAAAAAAAAAAAAAAAATGCTATAAAATTACTCAGAACCCCCAAACATTATATATATTGTTTTAGCAGACACCCAAGGAATAAAACGGTGGCTGTTACAACTTTTTATGTTACACGGTATTTGTGCAGCAATTTTTCCAATGCATTTATTTTAAAGAAACTGTTTAATGAATAATAAAAAAAAATTAAAGTTAGCCAGATTTTTTTGTATAATGCGAAAGATGATGTTACGCCGAGTAAATAAATACCTAACATGTCACGCTTTAAAATTGTGTACACTTGTGGAATGGTGCCAAACTTTAGTACTTAAAAATCTCCATAGACACTTTAAAAATGTTTACAGGTTACATGTTTAGAGTTACAGAGGAGGTCGAGTGCTAGAATTATTGCTCTCGCTCCAACGATCGCGGAGTATGTAGCCTGTGTGTATTTGGCTTTGATACTAGCCAAGGCCTCACCATCCATTGACCTCACCGAACGTCCCTGCTACACACTGTATTTGATGCATGTTGCATTCGGAGGGACATGCTGAGCCTGCACCAGTCCAGCATACCTCTGTTACCTCACTCCCAGTAACAGAATGGGGGCCCACCGTGCACATAGCATGGACCTCATGCATGCTCATTAAAGGATAAAGTTCACCTTTTAACAAATTTTCAGGTAAAAAAAAAATGTGCATTTATTATTTTTTGTTTCTGGAGCCTCTAAAGCAGATCACTGGTGCCATGCAGGTTTCCTGCAGACCTGTTAGTGTATCTGTGTGCCCATATATCGTACAGGCGATTACAATCTGACAGGAAGACTCAATGAACTACCACAGTACTCCACAGTACAATGGTAGTTAAATTAAAAACCACTAGCCAACAGCTGCAAGGGACTGTAAATAAGTTACAGGGCGGGGCGGCTAGAGCCCAGAGCGGCCACGTTTTTTAAAATTGTGACAGCTAGTGTGGGGGGGGGGGGGGGGTCCCTGCTAGCTATCAGAGCGGGGGATCAGGAGGGGGGGCGGGGACCAGTCTTTTCATAGTATGTCAGTCTTTAGATATACGCCAGAACCAACATGCATCACCTTGAATAACTGAAGACCAGGCTCACAACGGTTAATGCAACTTTACTAAGGAAATGTGGCATACCCGTTCAATATGAACAAGGTCTTTCCCCCAACTATAGCAATGTGACTCCCCAGGCATACTTTTGTGAGGTGAGAGTCCACTACCGCATTATCCATGACTTGAATGTCTTCAAAAGTCCCAATGTCTTAAGTGAACTGCAAGGTGCAGTAGTCCCTATACCAGGAGAAGAACCAACCAATTTGGTTGAGAGAGAGGGACTCCTGGACCTCAACCTTCCCCCTTTTTTCATCACAGGTGGGCTGCCTAGGACCAAAAAGCCTGGGAACTGGGCTCCACAATGTAACCTGTTCCCCCAGCCTAAGATAGCTGCTAACTCACAGTTCAACCTGCCCACATCATCCAACCACCCGGGAGATGCTACCTTTCAATGTATATAGAGAGTAAATAGTAACAATATAGCAGAAGGAGGTTCCAGAACTCACCAAAATCAAAAGGTGTATCTTTCCAGATACAAAATTGATACAAAGGGCGAAATTAACTAAGACCTGGTCTATTGCTCAGTGGTCCAAAGTCTTGTTTTCTGATGAGAGCAAATTTTGCATCTCATTTGGAAACCAAGGAGCCAGAGTATGGAGGAAGAATGGAGAGGCACACACTGCAAGATGCTTGAAGTCTAGTGTGAAGTTTCCACAGTCAGTGTTGATTTGGGGAGCCATGTCACCTGCTGGTGTTGGTCCACTGTGTTTCATTAAGTCCAGGGTCACCGCAGACGTTTTTTTGGAGCACTTCATGCTTCCTTCCGCAGACGAGCTCTATGGAGATGCTCAAAAATAGAGCGAGCGCTTGCGCCAAACTTAGTGTCTGCCACCCACCTAATTGCTCATGATGGGAAATAATGAAAATGATAAAAAAGATAAAAGCAATGACTTAAAAGGTCCATAAAGTTTGTAGATAGCAACTTTTAGAAGGCAGTGCAGTTGAAGAATAAGAAAGGGTCTTCTGGCAAAGCTGTAGGTAAAACAAAGGCGCCACTCTAAGTGCAATAAGTCAGATGATTTTAATAGCATTTATTACTATGTATAAATGCTATTAAAATCATCTGACTTATTGCACTTGGAGTGGCACCTTTGTTTTACCTACATATATGGGGATGCTGACTTCATTTTCCAGCAGGACATGGCACCTGCCCACACTGCCAAAAGCACCAAAACCTGGTTCAATGACCGTGGGATTACTGTGCTTGATTGGCCAGCAAACTCGTCTGACCTGAACCCCATAGAGAATCTATGGGGCATTGCCAAGAGAAAGATGAGAGACATGAGACCGAACAATGCAGAAGAGCTGAAGGCCGCTATTGAAGCATCCTGGTTTTCCATAACACCTCAGCAGAGCCACAGGCTTATAGCTTCCATGCCACGCCGCAATTGCTGCAAAAGGGGCCCAAACCAAGTACTGAGTACATATGCATGCTTCTACTTATCAGAGGTCCGATATTGTTCCATGTACAATCCTTGTTTTATTGATTGCATCTAATATTCTAATTTTCTGAGATTGTGGATTTGGGGTTTTCATGAGCTGTAAGCCATAATCACCACAAGTATGACAAATCACGGCCTGAACTATCTTGCTTTGCATGTAAGGAGTCTATCCCGTATATTAGTTTCACCTTTTAAGTTGCATTAGTGAAATAAATTAACTTTTGCACGATATTCAGATTTTTCGATTTTCACCTGTATATAAGCCCTGGACCTTTAACCAGGTCCCCATCTGACCAGAGGATGAAAATAGGTTCGTGGACAAGATATTGCCCAGAGTTTGTGAATGACGGCTATAAAACCTGCAGACAAAATAGGTGCCAGACCTGGATCTGCATGTAGAACTGGCAGATATTTAGAAATAATCCCCGTCACAGAGATAAAATCTTGAAAAAAGTAGTGACAAAGGTTGTAGGGTTAGATACTTCAACATTTATACCACCATCACACGTGGGTTTAATTATGTTATTACTTCTATTTCTATTCCTTTCTAGGAGATGGGATCTTCTTTGGTTGTAGCCAAACAGATGGTTCTGTTTATGTGCCAATCTTTGTAGCCTCGTTCTTTGAGTCTAGCGGTAATAATCTTACACTCATGCAGGAAAGACTCTTCATCAGAGCAATTGCCTTTTGCTCCGATCAACTCCCCCACAGGTATTGCCTGGATGGTGTGGGACGGGTGACAGCTGGTAGCCAACAGCAAGGAGCTCCCGGCACAACCCTTTCCAATATGTGTGGGAATAAACAGTATTTGTTGTGATGTTGCTGGTGTTTAACATCCAAAAATGTAATACAATAAAGCCTCGTAAACACGGTTCGATTGTTGGAAGGGGATTGTCTGTTGACAGACTGTTTTTAAATTCTTACTGTTAGTACGCTCTTTTAGACAATTGTTTTCCAATTTTTGGCCAACAAATGTTGTATAAAAGGCTAGTAAATTTTCGTCAGACAACGGCCCCACATCTGATTTTCATATGGTCAGTACACAAATCCATCACACAAAAGTCAAAAGTACAAACACGCATACTTGTAATCAATACTCACCAAAACACGAAATTAGCAGAAGGGACCCAAAGGGTGGCGCTCAAGAGCTGAAATTCCTTGTAGTATGTCATTACGTTTGTGTTTGTGGCACGACAATTGTGTACCGTTGGTATGCAAGACAAGATCCTGGCACACTCCCTTTTGACATAAAACAGACGCTCGTTTGGCCAACAATCCAACCGTGTGTACGAGGCATTAGGATGATTCTCATAACTAAACTCCAAGTTTAAAACAAACCAAAAAAAAAAACGACTGCTTGCCGACCAACCGCTATCATACTGCAGAAGGTTGGCACCGCTGTGTGAATCGCCGTTGGTATATGTCAGCCTCTTTACGAGCGGAAGCAGAAACGCACGTGCCAATGGCGCGTCGCCGGAGCCGATGTGCGTGGCCAGCAGCCGTGATGTCCGCGGGCCACCCGCGATCACTCCGCAGAGAGCTAGAACAGGGATCTGTCAATGTAAAAAAACAGATCCCCATTCTGATGGGAGTAGAGAGAGATCTGCTGTTCCTACTGATCAGGAACAATGATCTCTCTTTACTCCCAGTCAGTCCACTCCACCCCACGGTTAGAAAAACCTCTAGGGAACACTTAACCCCTTAAGCGCCCCTAGTGTTAACCCCTTTCCTGCCAGTGACATTTCTACAGTAATCAGTGGCATTTTTTAGCACTGATCGCTGTATAAATGTCACTGGTCCCAAAAAAAAGTATACGGTCTATCCGCCGCAGTCCCACTAAGAATCGCTGATCACCGCCATTACTAGTAAAAAAAAAGAAAAATTATAATAAAAATTGCACATATCTATCCACTATTTTGTAGACACTATAAAGTTTGCGCAAACCAATCAGTATACGCTTATTGCTAAATTTCGTTATTTTTTATTTTTTGGGGAGATATTTATTATAGCAAAAAGTTAAACCTTTTTATTTGTTTTTATTTTTTCCGGTCTTTTTTTGTTTATAAGCAAAAAATAAAAACTGCAGAGGTGATCAAATAACACTAAAAAGGAAGCTCTATTTGTGGGGGGGGGGGGGGGGGAAGCACATACATTTTGTTTGTGTACAATGTCGCATTAAGGGGGTAAATCCTTCCGGGGCTGAAGTGAAGTGTTTTTCAAAAAAAGGCATTTAAAGTGTCTGTCTGAAAAGGCAAAACACTGCCTTGCAGTCAGTTTTCTCCCATGTCCCAGAATAGAATGTGCTGCATGGCTGTCAGTCACACCAGTACCAGGCTACTTAGTCTGATCATCAGCATCTCAATGACCTCATGTTTTTTTAAGAGGTTGAAAAAAATATCAGGTTCCCTTAACTTCGACAAGTTTCACTTTGGATGAACTAGGACCTGCTCCAGCCTTTCATATAAGGGTGTGACGGCTTCTAGTTAATTCCTCTCTGGAGGTGTGGTACGACAACATAGTTTGTTGTCAGTAGATCTGCCACCCCTGTCCTTGCTCAACCTGCCCTGCAACATTCTCCTTGTCTGAGGAGGTACCTAATAAAATGGGACCTGCACCTCGCACAGGCACTCGGAGCTCTACGCACTTTTCTGACCGAAATGACTCCAATTAGGAGCGTCACTCAGTCTTCATGAACAGTTCATCTCTACCGAAAGTTATGATATAATAATGACACATAATGAGAGACATTTAGCCAAATGACACAGTTGAAAAAAAATGGTGCAACTTTTCTCTGGTTTCTATCAATCAGTCTCATGAGGTCACATTCATCCAATACACACTTGCAGAAAAGTCAGTGTGAAAGGAAATAAGGGCCAGATCCTCAAAAGAGATACGACGGCGTATCTGCTGTTCCGCCTGCGTATCACTGTTTCTATCTTTGGAACTGATCCACAGAATCAGTTTCCAAGAGATAGACAGAAGATCCGACACGTGTAAGGGACTTACACTGCCGGATCTTGCCCGCCGCTGGGGGCATTTTGCGTCGAAATGCCGCTTCGGGTATGCAAATTAGCACTTACGGAGATCCACGAATCTTTTACGCTTGGTTTTTTCTCCGTAAGTATTAAGTTGCATGTGTAAAATTAGGGCTGCTTTTACAAAGTGTAAACTGTTTACACCTTGTAAAAGTAGACCCTTCTACTATTTATTTATTTATTTATTTTTCCCGCCGTATCTTTTTTTTTCCCCCCGACGCAACTTTTTTGACCCGGCGCGATTCACGAAGCTCGGCATAACGTAATTTCGCGCTATGCACGTCGGGAAAATGACGTCACGAGCATGCGCAGTACGTCCGGCGCAGGAGCGCGCCTAATTTAAATGGGACTCGCCCCCATTTGAATAGGAACGCCTTGCGCCGGCGGAATTTAAGTTACACACTCGAAAATTTCTAGGTAAGTGCTTTGTGGATCGGGCACTTAGGTAGAAATTTTCCGGCAGTGTAACTTAAATGGGAAAAGATAAGTTACGGCGGCTGGCTGTGGATCTGGCCCTAAAAACTTAGGAAAGACACAGGAGGATTTTGAAATTCTTGGCCTCTTAGGCTCACCATACAAGTAAACCTTAGATCTACCAAAACTTTATAATATGAGGTACTACAAAAACGATTCCACCATTTTCATTCAATCACACAGATCTTTGTACTATATACTTGTTGGTAGATCTAAGGCAGCTCATATATTCCTCTTTTTTTTTTGTCTGTTCACCCAGCAGGTAAACGAGAAAATAAAAAAACAATCAACGAAAATCAAACAACGATTTCACCAGGCCCCTTTTTGCGATTCAGCACTGCGTCGCTTTAACTGACAATTGCACGGTCGTGCGACGTAGCTCCCAAACAAAATTGACGTCCTTTTTTTCCCATAAACAGAGCAGACAGCAGAAATTCCTCTCCCTCCACATTCAGCACATTCAAGCATTGTAGGTAGTGTCACTGGCTCCTTCCGACCGGTTTCATCACCTGTCACATGATTTTTTCAAGGGTACCCTAAAAGCATATTGGACTTTCATGGCTGCATTCTAATTTTACACCCATTGTTTTTTATGCCATTGGAATGTGTATACATTTATTTAATATTGGAAGGTTGATTTTAGCGCAATTATTACTTTATTAATATAGCACATATGGTGATATCAGTACATTTTTAAATTAGTTGCAGCTTTAATCATTTATTTATCTTTTTAATATTTTTGGTTCATATCAGGGCTTTAGTACCCATTTTTTATTTATCTGTATCCTGCTGCTTCTTCATTATCCAATCATCACAAGCTAGGGCTGGTACTACCCCAAGCTTCACTGTAAGCTGTACAGAGGTGGGGGATCTGGTTGTGTTGTCTGACAACACAGCACTATCCCTAGAGAAATACAATTTCTTTGGCAAATCACTCACATGTACATATTTCAGTTGTGCATTTAATTGCCTCAAGTTAAGTTTAGTCTATATAATGTTTGGCATAATCGGTTTTCCCTAAAACTTAATATTCCTGCTGACAGCTCATCGTTAATAATAGATCTGTATACATGGCACATTAGTAGCATTCAACATTATCTTTCCATTTCAGAATACTCATGGCATGCTATGATTGTAGCCTATTCTGATCAATAATGACCTGGGAACAGTTGAATCTCTATGTAGACACTATGGCCCGTACCCTCGGTTGGTCAATTTTTTTTCCAAGTGTAGCACCTGGTTACTTTCCAGAAACCGGTGCTATGTTAAATTTAGAGGGGGTCAGAGAGTTAGTTAACTCTGACCATGTTGATTTGTCCAAATTTGGGTCTCTGTCTCAGCTTTGGCTGTGCTGTGGGTCCATTCTGTCGTTTCTGGGGTGCTGATCTCACCCCAGGTCGGCAGGTGGCAGCAGTGGAGTCAAGGATTTGGTGCTCTTACCCAGTAGCCTATCAGGAGGGTTTGGCCTCGCTGTGCATGCTGGGGGAGAGTATTTATTAGGCAGACGCCATCTTCCTGGGCTTCTCCTCATGTGGTGCCCACCTTTAGGGTAGCCGTTTCACGCCGCGCCGACAAATGGCCTTCCGGGCCGGGGTGCGCGTGCAACGCAAGGATCCTGGCTTCGGGACCACGTTGGCCCGGAGCAATTGATCTGCCGCTTGGGGACTCCGTAGTCGACTGAGTCCCACCTAAGGAGGTCCTGGGCCGTCTGTCCAGTTGGAGGCCGCCGTAAGGTGGAGAGTCTGCCTGAGGAGTACCAAGAGAGGCTGGTGTTCCGATAGGGGCCTGACCATCCATCAGGGAACTGGACACAGAGGCTGGATGTTGGCCGCCTGTCAGTGGGTACCCTAATTCAAAACTACCTAAAGGAGATCCAGGTGCCAAGTCTGCTAAGGAGGATTATATCCGCTGTTCATTTATCAGATGGGGCTGTGGCAGAGACTTTTTCCTAAGGTTCAAGTGACATTCTGGTTGCCAGGCTGGGGAGAGAGGCCTGTCCAGGTGCGCTACACCCACTCTGGCTGGAGTGGTGACAGAGACATTACACGTGGGAGCAGGACTGTTTCCCTATTACTGACATCTGGATCTGTTATCTTAATTTCTTCTAAACCTCTAGGGATGGATTCAAATAAGATACGTTACGCCCGCAGATAGATAGACGAATCTATCTGAATCCGGGCCCTACCCTTCACCAAGTTTTATTGTTTTTACCCGGCTGGGTAATAAAGAGCACAGAAAAAGGACACCTGTCGTGGACATTCCGTTACTACAACTTTCACTAAGCACCCCTAGACACCGGAGAAGCACGAGGTAACATGCCGCCCAAAACAAACCAGCAGCTCCTTCAGGGGTAGTGCTACACAAGGTTACTATTGCTTCTTTTACATTGCACCAGGAAAGGGATTTCTTCTCAGTGCATAGACAGGTTTGGCGAGCTGAAACAATTGTGTAAATCCATGGATGATCTTTCAGAAGCAAGATCTTTCAGCAGTTGGATAGCCCAGCCACAGTCATATATGTCTTTGGATAGGCTAACAGTTTTGTACCCCAATATTAATCCACCACTGACATCACTCAATGATTTTCACGTGAAGAAGGAATAGAACAGAAGTTTGTTAGTTTTAGCTAAAGCAGAGGAGTCACATTGAGAACCTGTTTTTTTGGGCTGGGTTGTTACTCTTAATATGTTCTAACTGGCTGATACTGTATAAATTGAGAGGCATTATTGAATTAAGCAGTGAACATGTACCAACTAGTAAAACATGGTAATGATCACAGCTGTAGAGAGGTCAGAAACGCACACTGGGATTCAAACATTACAGTCTCTTGTGGGTGAAGAGGCACACTCAGTATAAAAGCTTGTCACACTTAGGCCCCTTTCAGACGGACGGATAGAATGTTGCTTTTAGCTGCGGATTTTCTATTTTTCTACCGCAGCTAAAAGCACACAATGTTTTCCTATGGCCCCATTCACACACAGCGTTTGCGCGCGATTACGTTACATGCGGTTTGGTGCGAATAGAAAAAATAGAATTGAATGCGTCCAGGTGCGATGTAGCGCAGCTATATGCACATAACCGCAGGTAATCGCAGTCTTTTTTGTCAACTGCGGATAGCAGCGTTTTAGAATTCAAGGGACCCAAACAAAAACAAAAAAAAAAATGGTTGCTATGGAAATGAATACCGCAGCTAAACGCGGCCGCAGTTAAACGCACATAAACGCATGTAATCGCAATGTGCAAATGCAGCTAATCGCAGTGCCTGGAGCCTTGAATTTCACAAAACATTTGTAGTGCTTTTAACTGCGGCAAAACAGCCGTCCGTCTGAAAGGGGCCTTAACGTTATATTTATTGAAATTTACAGTTTACAGGTGATAAGTAAAGCCAATGCATTTCGGGAAAAATGCCTCCCCCCTTTATCAGAGCTGTAGTGGTAGATGTGGTCGGACAAACCTGGAACCAGGATATGGATAAGAGTATAATGAGGGGAAGAATAATAGAATATAGTAGAATAGAAAATAAAATAATAGAGTATAATAGAATAGAATGAAATTGAATAGATTAGAATAGAATAAAATGAATATAGCCGTCTTCCGAAATTCAAATTTCAAAACTCAAATTTTTAATAGGATTTGAAAATAACAGAAGAAACTAATCCGAATATATGAAATGAATTCTGAAAACGAATCATTCCAACATACCGAATATGACAAAACAAAAATGTATTAACTCAAAGAATTAATCAAAAAAATTTTTTTTTCATCCTGCACTCCTCTATAAAATTACCTAACATAACCTTAGGGTAACGGGGAAAAAATGTATAGGCCGTACTGACGTTATTGTGGCAATAAATCAGATGTATAAAACAAATAAATGTAAACAAGACAGGATAGAATGCCTGCCCTACTCTTTTAAACTGAGAAATCAGAGCAGATCCTGTTCCTAACAAAGTAGGCCCTTGTTAATTAGCAGCAATTGGCTCCGTTTTCTATACTATTCTATTCTCTATGCCATGTCTGCCCCAGACACGGCAAAGACACGGCATAGAGAACAGGAAAGCAGGAGCAGTTTGTGCTTACTCCGTCTGTCTGCCTCCAGCTCAGCTAAAAATGAGAGAAAGAAGTCTGCTAAACCTGCATGTGATATAGACAGGCTCTGTTCGTGTAGAGCATTCACTACCTGGTCAGAAACAGGCATGTGAGCTATCTGCCAGGTTACCAGCAAACAGTTCGGATTTGCGGTCGTTTTCTATACTGGAAAATGCTGTGATCCCTTTGCAAATTAGGTGCTGAACCCACACCAGTTTCTGCTTTGTTCTGAAATAGAAACAGGTTCGGGTGGTGCCGATAGACCTTAAAACAGATCATTGTGAATGCGTGCCACTCCTGCGAGTTTCCTGCTCCATTATAACGGCACAGAAAGCTTTGTTAATTCCCCCTATGTGTTCAATAACATATCTCAATTTTTTTTGTTGCAGGTAGTACCTGAATATACTTGTATTAGCCTCTTGCACATCCTATACAACAGTGCTCAGACTGGGGGAGGGAGAAGTAGCACAAGGAAACAATCAGTTATGATGCCTTGAAAGAAGCATACTGATATGAAAAGTGAGCAGAGTGACAGATAGGTGAGCTCATCAGCCGGATTCTTCTCTTTTAAGGGCCCATGCACACTGCATCTCAAAGAAACGACTCCTACAGGCTTTTGAGCTCAAATTTTTTCTGCCTAGAATCTCCCCCTCCATGTTAGCCAATGTGTCCATGCACACCATGGTTTTTCTTAGGAGTTTACAGGCATATGCTTTTACAGGCAGAAACAAAACCCCAAACTCATGTTTTTGAGAGGAGCTTTCAAGCAGAAAAGATGCCCAAGTCCCTAAAATGTGCGGAGAAAGCTCAAAAAAATAGTAAAAAAAAGCGCGAAAATGCACATAGGAAAAAAATACAAAATAAATAAAAATGAGCTGATGGGAGGGTTTGTGGAAAACAAAACGCTTATGCCTACTACGTTTTTCTCGACGGGATTCCTCTAAAGACTGCCGTGAAAAAAAAAATGCTTGAGCAAAGCGCGGTGACGTACAACACGCACAACGGCACTATAAAGGGGAAGTTCCATTCGAATGGCGCCACCCTTTGGGCTGATTATGCTAATTTCCTGTTTCATAACTTGCTTCTGAGCATGCGTGTTTTTTCCTCCTCGTTAATCACTTCCCACAGAATGGCACGTACAGGCAAATGGGCGTACATGTACGTCCTTGCCTTCTAGCGGGTGGGGGGTCCGATCGGGACCCCCCCGCTACATGCGGCGGTCGGGTTCCCTCGGGGAGCGATCCGGGACGACGGCGCGGCTATTTGTTTATAGCCGCTCCGTCGCGATCGCTCCCCGGAGCTGAAGCACGGGGAGAGCCGTGTGTAAACACGGCTTCCCCGTGCTTCACTGTGGCGGCGTATCGATCGAGTGATCCCTTATATAAGGGAGACTCGATCGATGACGTCAGTCCTACAGCCACACCCCCCTACAGTTGTAAACACACACTAAGTGAACCCCAACTCCTACAGCGCCCCCTGTGGTTAACTCCCAAACTGCAACTGTCATTTTCACAATAAACAATGCAATTTAAATGCATTTTTTGCTGTGAAAATGACAATGGTCCCAAAAATGTGTCAAAATTGTCCGAAGAGTCCGCCATATTGTCGCATTCATGAAAAAAATCGCTGATCGCCGCCATTAGTAGTAAAAAAAAAAAAAATTAATAAAAATGCAATAAAACTATCCCCTATTTTGTAAACGCTATAAATTTTGCGCAAACCAATCGATAAACACTTATTGCGATTTTTTTTACTAAAAATAGGTCGAAGAATACGTATCGGCCTAAACTGAGGGAAAAAATTTTTTTGTTTAGATATGTTTTTGGGCGATATTTATTATAACAAAAAGTAAAAAATATTGCATTTTTTTCAAAATTGTCGCTCTATTTTTGTTTACAGCGCAAAAAATAAAAACCGCAGAGGTGATCAAATACCACCAAAAGAAAGCTCTATTTGTGGGGAAAAAAGGACACCAATTTTGTTTGGGAGCCATGTCGCACGACCGCGCAATTGTCTGTTAAAGCGACGCAGTGCCGAATCGCAAAACCTGGCCTGGGCATTTAGCTGCCTAAAGGTCCGGGGCTTAAGTGGTTAAAGCCTACACACGACTGTTTTTTACGTTGAGAAAAACGACGACGTGAAAAAATAGAGCAGGATCTAAATTTTTAATGGCCATTTTTCTCGGAGCCTACACGGTCAATATAAAAAATTGCATTTATCTCATCGTGAAAAACGGTCGTGTGTACGTGGCATTATGCTCAAATAAGCTCAATAAAAACGTGCAAAAGAGCACACAGCTTCTTCAAGCTTTTAGGCAGACAAATAAAAGCTCAAATGCCTGCAAAAGCAGCTTTTTAAAAAAAAAAAAAAAAAGACCTTAGTGTTACTGAACTGCAGAAGAATAAAATCAAGAAGGGCTGTGTGTTGTAGCAGAGCAGTGTAAATATCAGGATCGGACACAAATACAAATTGTTTGGCAGGTAAAACATCTTTTAGCTGTGTATTTAGCTGTTTGCCTGGATATCAGCCTAAATATTTGTTATTGCACGTGTTGTCCTGTGTCGTGTTAAGCCTGCCATTAATTTTGAGTAGGCTGTCAATCCACAGCAACCCAGGTTATAAAGGCACCTGCACCATGTATTCCTGCACAGCACATTACAGCCAACCCTTCAGAGTCTTCACACATTGGTTTTAAAGCAACCCTCTAATTTGCCAAAGACATTTAGTGGTGGCCGAACATTTTCAAACAATCTTATAACTAAAAATCTTCTACTGCTGTAGTCCATTAACAACCACTTCAATACTGGGCATTTTCACCCCCTACCTACCCAGGCCAATTTTCAGCTTTCAGCGCTGTAACATTTTGAATGAAAATTGCACGGTCATGCAACACTGTACACAAAGGACATTTTCATATTTTTTTCCCCCCACAAATAGAGCTTTCTTTTGGGGGTATTTGATCACCTCTGTGGTTTTTATTTTTTGCGCTATAAACAAAAAAAAAAAAACTATAATAAATATCCCAATTAAAAAAAGAAAAAATTATTTTCCTCAGTTTAGGTCGATATGTATTATTTTTTCCAAAAATAAAAGGAATAAGCGTACATTGATTGTTTTGCGCAAAAGTTATAGGGCCAGATTCACAGTAGAAATACGCTGGCGTATCTACTGATACTCCGGCGTACTTTCAAATTTCCCGCTTCGTATCGTTAGTTTGAATTCTCAAACCAAGATACGACGGCTTTAGACTTCGATCCGACAGGTGTACGGCTTCGTACGCCTTCGGATCGTAGGTGTAATACTTCGGCGCCCGCTGGGTGGAGTTCGCGTTGTTTTCCGCGTCGGGTATGCTAATTAGCTGTTTACGGCGATCCACAAAGGTACGCACGTTCGTCGCATTCTCTTACGTCGCTGCTAGTCGGCTTTTCCCGGCAGATAGTTACGGCTGCTATTTCATGGCGTATATTTAGACTGCCCATGTAAAAGTATGGCCGTCTTTCCCACGTCGAATTTTTTATTTTTTATTTTTTGCGCAAGTCGTCTGTGAATAGGAATGGACGTAACGCACGTCACCACTCAAAAGATTAAGTCGGTGCGACATCATTTCGTGCAAAGCACGGCGGGAAATTTCAAAATGGAGCATGCGCAGTACGTTCGGCGCGGGAACACGCCTAATTTAAATGATACACGCCCCATTTGAATTAGGCGGGCTTGTGCCAGACGCATTTACGCTACGCCGCCGCAAGTTTACAGGCAAGTGCTTTGTGAATCAAGCACTTGCGCTTAAAACTTGCGGCGGTGTAACGTAAATGGGATACGTTAGACCGCCGCAAATGTACCTGAATCTGGCCCATAGTACCTACAAAATAGGTTATTGATTCATGTCATTTTTTTTAATTTATTTTTTTACTAGTAATGGCGGTGATCTGCGATTTTTATCGTGACTGTGACATTATAGCGGACAGATCAGACACTTTTGACACTATTTTGGAAGCATTTCCATTTATACAGCGATCGTGCTATAAGTATGCACTGAGTACTGTATAAATGTCACCGGCAGGGAAGGAATTAACACTAGGGGCCAATCAAGGGGTTAAATGCGTTACCTAGGGAGTGATTCTAACTGGGGGGGATGGGACTGACTAGGGGAGGAGACCGATCGGTGTTCCTATATACTAGGAACACACGATCTGTCTCCTCTCCCCTGACAGGACGTGGATCTGTGTTTACACACACAGATCCACCTTCCTGCATTGTCACGAGCGATCGTGGGTGGCCGGCGGACATCACGGCCGCCGGGCCTGCGCATCGGCTCCTCTGTGACGTGGCGGCGCGCACGCCCCCTATACTGCCGGGAAGCCAAGGATGTCATATTACTATAGGTGGGTATTAAAGTGGTTAAAGTAACAAGAAAAAAATATTTTGCCTTTAGTTTACTGTCTTGATATCCATTCATTAGTGCCAAAAGAAATAGGACACAAGAATGTTCCTGAAAACGGACAGTTGCTGCTTATAATAACTTGTAGTGTTTTGCTGTGGGGGACCTGGCTTGGGGGATGAATTTAATGAGAGAAGGTAATGGAATATATAGGTAACTGACAGTTGTAGACTCATGTCTTATTATGGTGAAATGTCAGCACAGCACAAGAAAAGATTTTCCTCTAGATCTTATCACACTCACTCCTTGTCAGTGAAATGATGGCTGCTGAACAAAGCGTTCCAATTCAGATGAATTGATATTGTAGGTCAAGGGTCTCCAAACTTTCTAAACAAAGAGCCACTTTGCTGTTCTTCAGGTTTGAGGGGTCCGGAATGTGGACAGTGGGAGAAAAAAAAATGCCCCAGTGTCAGTGTGGGAGCAAGCAATGTTTCTGTCTTGGTGGTCAGTGGGAGTAAATAAATTACACAGCACCTTTGGTCAATAGGAGGAGGAATAGTGCCCTATTGCTGGTGTCAGTGGAAGGAATAGTGCCCCAACATTCGTGTCAATTTGGAGGAATAATTTACCATTGTTGGTGTCAGTGGGAGGAAGAGTGCCCCATTGTTGGCGTCAGTGGGAGGAAGCGGGCCCCATTGTCGGCGTCAGTGGGAGGAAGCGGGCCCCATTGTCGGCGTCAGTGGGAGGAAGCGGGCCCCATTGTCGGCGTCAGTGGGAGGAAGCGGGCCCCATTGTTGGTGTCAGTGGGAGGAAGCATGCCCCATTGTCAGTGGGAGGAAGAGTGCCCATTGTCAGCGTCAGTGGGAGGAAGAGTGCCCCATTATTAGTGTCAGTGGGAGGAAGAGTGCCCCATTATTAGTGTCAGTGGGAGGAAGAGTGTCCCATTATTAGTGTCAGTGGGAGGAAGAGTGCCCCATTATTAGTGTCAGTGGGGGTGCCCCATTATTAGTGTCAGTGGGGGGGAGTGCCCCATCCTTGGAGTCAGTGGAAGGAATAGTGACCCATTGTTGGTGGGAAGAATACTGCCCCATCACTGGTATTAGTGAGAGGAGTAGTGCTCCATTATTGGTGTCAGTGGGAGGAATAGTGTCCTATCATTGTAGTCCAAAATGCAGTGCTTCTGTGAAAGTGAATAATAGCAATGTGATAGTCCATGTAAAAAAAGTCAATATGAGATAAAACTGATATAAAGCCGATAAGAAACCTCCACCAAGCTTCAATGTGCAAAGGAAAAGCACACCACACCAACGTGCTATCAATCATACAATGCAGGGGGTCAGTGGTAAAAGCAACACTCCATACTTGATAGATCAATCCAAGGAATATCCAAAGTCACCAGCATCAGAAAGACCTGCAGGAGTGGGTATATTGTGCAATCAACGGGTAATTTTTACCCAATATGAAGATAGAAACAATAATAGTGAAGCTAAAACATACAGGGCCAGATCCACATAGCGAGTACGCCGGCGTATGTACTGATATACGCCGGCGTATGTACTGATACGCCGGCGTACTTTCAAATTTCCCACGTCGTATCTTTAGTTTGAATCCTCAAACCAAGATACGACGGCATCTGGGTTCGATCCGACAGGTGTATGGCTTCGTACGCCTTCAGATCGTAGATGCAATACTTCGGCGTCCGCTGGGTGGAGTTTGCAACGTTTTCTGCGTCGGGTATGCAAATTTGCTTTTTCCGACGATCCACGAATGTACGCGCGGCCGTCGCATTCTCTTACGTCGTCTCTAGTCGGCTTTTTCCGGCGTATAGTTAGTTAGACTTGCCATGTTAAGTATGGCCGTCGTTCCCGCGTTGAAATTTGAATTTTTTTTTTTTTTGCGTAAGTCGTCCGTGAATAGGGATGGACGTAATTCATGTCTAAGTTAAAAAAATGACGTCATTTAGCGCAATGCACGGCGGGAAATTTAGGGACGGCGCAATCCGCAGTTCATTCGGCGCGGGGACGCGCTTCATTTAAATGAAACACGCCCCCTACTCGCCGATTTGAATTACGCGCCGAGAGATACACTACGCCGCCGTAACTTACGGCGCAAATTCTTTGTGGATTCAAAGAATTAAAAAGTAAGTTACAGCGGCGTAGCGTATCTTACATATGCTGCGCCCATCTAAATGTATGTGGATCTGGCCCACAGTGTTTATTGTAGTCTACGTACAGGTGAAAAAGAACATCATAACATATAAAACTCCACGGCTCTTAGTGTGCTTGCATTGGCCAGCCTGACATGTTTCATCCTATGTGGATATCATCAGAGGCGTGCTAGAGTGTCCTATCATTGTTGTCAGCGGGAGGAAGAGTGGCCCATCATTGGATTCAGTAGAAGAAATAGTGCCCCACCCATTGTCTGTGTCAGTGAGAAGATAACTGCTCCATCATTGGTATTAGTGAGAGGAGTAGTGCCCCATTATTGGTGTCAGTGGGGGGGAATAGTGCTCCATCATTGGTGTTAGTGGGAGGAAGAGTGCCTCACTGCTGGTGTCCATGAGAGCAATAGTACTCCATTGTTGGTGTCATTGGGAGGAATAGTGCCTCATCGGTGTCAGTGGAAGGAATAGTACCCCATTGTTGGTGTCAGTGGAAGAAATGGTGTTCCAAGGGCTGACTTCAAGCAGAGGGCACAGTTTGGAGACCTCCTTAAAGGTGAACAATGAAGCAAAAAGGTGAAAAACAAAAGATCACAGGATTAAAACTCCTACGAGTTGGAAAGATTCCTATCCCAGAGACAACACAGGAATTAAAAGGAAATGGCTTCTATAGGAAAGAAATTCCCTTCTTAGTCCTGTACTGTGTCCTGATATCTCAGTGTGAAGTGCTGCTACTAATGCTGCCCAGCTCTGCCCTATTGGTGTGTACAGATGACTCACCTGCAGACCCTGTGTTTACATGTAAATAACGGAGCATTCATATGTAAATAACGGGAGCATTCATATGTAAATAACGGGAGCAGTCATATGTAAATAACGGGAGCAGTCATATGTAAATAGATGAGGATGGTTGCATTCATATGTATATCATGCCTCTCTGCAGTGAAGAAATGTAACCTCTAGCAACCAGTGAGCAGTATTACTGTACAGTAATCTATAGCAACCAATCAACAAGAAGAAATCATGTGCTGTAACCTCTAGCAACTAATCAGTGAGCCATAATGTGTGCTGTAACCTCTAGCAACCAGTCAATAAGTGGTAATGATATGCTGTAAATTCTGGCAACCAATCGCAATCACTGCCTGATCTGATACAGTAAACTGATTTTAAGTCTAGGTGATATTCATTGTATGTCTCAGAGCAGGTGGAGAGCAAAATTGTATGGGGCGGGGGGGCCTCCATATCCCCCAACGTTCTGAGATGGAACGGGGACACCTATTAGCAAAAGTATGTGGGCGTAGGACACACCCCTTGTCACGCCCCCCTTTTAAGGAGAATTGTACAAAAAAAATGAAAAAGAAGATTGTCAACCTACAAGTGCTTTTTTTTACCACTACTATTTCTTTATATTGGCTTTTGGAATTTAGATCTAAATTTAGATTAGATTTCAAAATTGGATGAAAGTTTTAGCACTGGGAAACACTTTTTGATAGACAAGTAGTGCATTTTATAAACAACTATATAATAAGGGACAAATGAGGAGGAAAGAGGGACAGAGGGACACTGTTCCGAATGAGGGACAGTCCCTCAAAATCAGAGACAGTTGGGAGCTATTCAAAACGTTTAAATGTTTATTTAAAAAATTATAAAATGTTTTTGTTCAAAAATGTAGAAAACTATTTAAAAAAGGGGCCAATTCACACAGCTTCTCTGTTATCTTTGTGTCCGCTAAGAATGATTTTAGTATATTTTAAAGTGGATGTAAATCCACTCTCATCCTTTCTAAACTACTGCCATAGTGCTGATCTATAAGGATATACATGCCTCCTGCATGTATCCTTACCTGTCAAATGTCTCCCCTCTGTTATAAGACCTGAAAAACTGCAGATTCTGTGGGTGGGTCTGTTGTCTGGAGCTCGGTGGGTGGAGTCGTGATGTCAGTAGCCTCCCCGCCCACCTCTACACTCCCCTTGTCAATATGCATTTTTTCCCTATGTATTTCTTACATTGAATTCTGCTATGAACACCAACATCCAGTCAAAATCCAGAAAAGTAAGCACATGACTTGGGTGAGTGGGGGTGGGAATTAAAAAATAATGCCTGTCTGAAGCTAGTGCATGAGATATGTAAATAACCTGTCACTCACAGCAAGGGGGTGGAACAGACTAAGGTTTTTCTCTGCAAGTCTGTTTTATTCCACTAAACAATAAAAGAGGATTGCTCAGAGCTGGGATAACTCTGTGTGACAAGACTGGGCACAGATGATAGGAAATCCTATACTCTATATTGTGACATCAAAATAATAAAAAAAAAAAAACGGGTTTACATCCACTTTAAGTGAAAATCTTGTTTTGATATATTTGAGGGGGGCCCTGCCAGGTAGGCTGTATTTCTAACAGCAGCCCTGATTAGGGGTACAAACTGGCCCATTGTAGAAAAAACAAAATGGACATCAGTGCATCTTGCCAAAAAACGCACGACAAGTGTTTTTAGCAGACAGTAATGCACGCTCTACACAACTAAAGTGATGTGAATCCAGCCTTAGACGTGTGTCAGGAGGATGTGAATGGGCAACACAGAGAATATTTCTGACAAATATCATCACACTCTTCAGTCTAACCAGCTACTGTATACATCATGGTGGACACCAACATACCAAAGACTGTAGTCCATATGACAGATTTTATATATATTGTGACTGGTGTTCTACAAATTGTCATACATCATTGTTAAAAAATGTAATTGGTGTCTATCTGTTGGTGCGTATTTTGTGCAGCAATAAGCTACTAAACCAAAATGAACGTTGGAATAGCTGGAAGTCTCTAACACATGAAACTGTGTCGTCGTCATCATCATCATATACACCAATACAGAGAGTGCTCTGGAAAATGGACAGCTAGGTCATCCGATTTTGTATAACATTGCATTGTGCATCAAACAGAGCAGGTCTGGGATTATCTAGGGCAGGGTTTGACAAATTTGCTTGGAATCTAGGAGCCAGCTAAAAAAGTTAGGAGCCAGAAAACGCGCCCCATCCCGACGAGCTTGCGCGCAGAAGCGAACACATACGTGAGCAGCGCCCGCATATGTAAACGGTGTTCAAACCACTCATGTGAGGTATCGCCGCGATTGGTAGAGTGAGAGCAATAATTCTAGCCCTAGACCTTCCCTGTAACTCAAAACATGCAACCTGTAGATTTTTTTAAACGTCGCCTAGGAAGATTTTAAAGGGTAAAAGTTTGTCGGCATTCCACGAGCGGACGCAATTTTGAAGCGTGACATGTTGGGTATGAATTTACTCGGCGTAACATTATCTTTCATAATATAAAAAAAAAATGGGGATAACTTTACTGTTGTCTTATTTTTTTAATTCAAAAAAGTGTAATTTGTTCCCAAAAAAGTGCGCTTGTAAGACCACAAAAAGTATTGCAACGATCGCCATTTTATTCTCTAGGGTGTTAGGATGAAAAATATATATAATGTTTGGGGGTTATAATTAGAGGGTAGAAGATGGCAGTGAAAATAGTGAAAAATTACATTAGAATTGCTGTTTAACTTGTAATCCTTAACTTGTAATACCAACGGCCACCACCAGATGGCGCCAGCTTACACATCTGGTGGTAATAACTTGTAATACCAACGGCCACCACCAGATGGCGCCAGCTTACACAGCTGGTGGTAATAACTTGTAATACCAACGGCTCACCACCAGATGGCGCCAGCTCACAAAAAAGTCGCCAGGACCCCATTTCTAGTCGGCATGGCGACCGGGATTTGTCGAGCCCTGATCTAGGGGGCAGTCAAATATAACTTTTCAACAGGTTTAAAAGTCCACTAAAAACCTTGTGAGCTGCCAAAACGAAAGAAATACCATAAACTGAACTAAAAAAACGAAAAATCAGCTGCCTGCACTTCCCCACAATGTGAACATATTAAACATTTTTTAAACAGTATTACACTATTGCATGCCTCTATCGTTTTTCATATATGGTATGAGGAGGCTTGGTGGAAGTGACAAGGAGAAATTGGTGCCCTTTTAAAGCTGTGCTACTATCAGGAGGTGACTAGGATGACCACATTTCCAAACTGCCATTCAGGGACACACCCCCTCTCTCACACACCTTCCCCCCCAAAAAGATGAGGGGGGGCGAGGGGGATTGTAGTCTCGGGGTTGATGGGGAATTTAAGTTGTCAGGTGAATGTGCCCCTTGCCACCAGATGCAGTGCCGCTTGCCACCCATAGCCTGCCACCAGATGCAGTGCTGCTTTCACTCCCTCTGCATGAGCCACGTGCGTAGAAGGAAATGAGTGGCGTCATTATCTGGAGAGTGAAGATCACACCAGTCCCTGCTGCTTACCGCTGGGTGCCGGAGAAGGAGGAGGTGCCAAGGTGGGTGGGGACAGCAGTGCTGCACTAGGCGCAGGCCTCGCTCCCGGTCTCATTGTCTGAGAGTAAATTGTCACTGGTTGCAAGATGCCAGGCAGAGCCGTCCCTAGAAACCAGTTCTGGAAATGTAGTTATTAGTTAGTAGGTGGTGTCCTGTATTTCATTCCGGGACATTGTATTGTCCCGGAAAGAAGGTGCCCGGGACCTAGGACAGACATGTCAATTGCGGGACAGTCCCGGGCAATCCGGGACATGTGGGCAGCCTAGAGGTGACCAATGTGGAGTATCAGCATACAGCAGCCAGTATAGTAAATGGGAAGCATAAGGAAGACCCCGGCCAGCTGTTAACTACTATAGGCTTATTTTTTAAGCCCTTAAAGGGTCACTAAAGGAAAAACATTTTTTAGCTAAATAGCATACCTTACTGCAGTCCTGGTTTCATGTCCTCATTGTTTGTTTTTGCTCTGATGTTGCTGTAATCCTTCTCTGTTCTGAACAGTCCGTTTCCTGATGAAAAAAGTCATGGGAGCTTTCTCTCTGTGGTCACTAATCAAGGAGGTGTGATTATTGTGTGTTTCCAAACCATCACTGCCCTGTATTGGCTCTTTGTCTCTGTTCATCACAGAAGCATGAAATAGCATGCAAAAACGAAACCGAAACTGTAGGTACATTATATGATTGATTTTTATCTATTTTTAATCATTTTTAAAAGGAATCAGTTAAAGGGTCTCTAAAGGAAAAAATGTTTTTTGCTAAAATGACTGTTTATTGGGTATAGAGACATAAAAGTTAACTGATTCCTTTTAAAAATGATTAAAAATTGAATTTAATCTATCATATAATGTGCCTCTAGTTTTACTTTCGGTTTTAAAGTACATACATGAAGTTCCGGGTGAGAGGTGAGTCGGGAAGACTCACAGAACAAAAACAAACAAATCCAGGGCAGTGTTTTGTTTTTAAAATGAATCTGATTGGTTCTGAGGAGTTTTAGACACACAGTAATGACAGCTTAGACCACCGTGAAAAGCTCCCAGTACTGTGGTTATAAGGAAATAGACAACCAGGAAGTGTGGAGATCACAGCAGAATTACAGCAACTTCAAAGCAAAAACGAACAATGAGGACATGAAACCAGTACTGCAGTAAGGTAAAGGAAGCTATTTAGCTAAAAAAAAAAAAATCCTTTAGTGACCCTTTAACTATTATGTCTCTATACCCTTTAAACTGTAATTTCAGCAAAAACATTTTTTTCCTTTCCAACTCCTTTAACCACTTAAGGACCGCCTAACGACGATATTCGTCGGCAGAATGGCACCGCTGGGCACAATCATGTACCTGTACGTGATTGTATAAAGCCCAGCGGTGGGTCGCGGGCGCGCTCCCGCGACCCGGTCCGAAGCTCCGTGACCTCGGCCGCGGGACTCGCAGACCCAATCGCCGCTACAGTCCCGCGATCGGTCCCCGGAGCTGAAGAACGGGGAGAGCCGCGTGTAAACACGGCTTCCCCGTTCTTCACTGTGGCGCTGTCATCGGATTGTGTGTTCCCTAATATAGGGACGCACAATCAATGACATCAGACCTACAGCCACACCCCCCTACAGTTGTAAACACACACACAGTGATCCTTAACTCCTACAGCGCCCCCTGTGGTTAACTCCCAAACTGCAACTGTCATTTTCACAATAAACAATGCATTTTAAATGCATTTTTTGCTGTGAAAATGACAATGGTCCCAAAAATGTGTCAAAATTGTCCGAAGTGTCCGCCATAATGTCGCAGTCACGAAAAAAAAAACGCTGATCGCCGCCATTAGTAGTAAAAAAAAAAAAAAAAATTAATAAAAATGCAAAAAAACTATCCCCTATTTTGTAAACGCTATACATTTTGCGCAAACCAATCGATAAATGCTTATTGCGATTTTTTTTACCAAAAATAGGTAGAAGAATACGTATCGGTCTAAACTGAGGAAAAAAAAATTATATGTGTTTTTGGGGGATATTTATTATAGCAAAAAGTAAAAAATATTGCATTTTTTTTCAAAATTGTCGCTCTATTTTTGTTTATAGCGCAAAAAATAAAAACCGCAGAGGTGATCAAATACCACCAAAAGAAAGCTCTATTTGTGGGAAAAAATGGACGACAATTTTGTTTGGGAGCCACGTCGCACGACCGCGCAATTGTCAGTTAAAGCGACGCGAAGCTTGGTCTTTTACCTGCATTTTGGTCCGGGTCTTAAGTGGTTAAGGTGAGGGTACACCCGGTGGGGGAGGAGAGCACACTGCATGAAGACACCTTTATTCATCATTTTTTTTTTTATGGACTTTTCTAATCATTATTTATTATATTTTTATCATTAGTCATCATTTATAATATTAGGGACTGTGTGCGATTCACAGAGCACGGCACTTTCATATTGTCTATATTTAAAAAAAGTCAAGTTTTTATGCTATGCATTTGAATCTGTATTATTTTATAGCATAGGTTTTATTTATTGATTAGTATTAGTAGCGCGGCACATGATATACATCTTTAAAAATCGGCAAAGCCTTGGTGCTAAATCGAATCAGACCCCAACATGGATCTAAACCAAAAAACACAAATGCAGAATATTGAAGCTCATCAGTCCTTAGATGTGGAGGTTGTAGTAGTTTTTATTTTTCTTCGCTCCCCCCCCTTTAATTTTTTCTTGGTAATCCTGCAATAAACATACTTTCTACACCTGGGTGGCAACACTCACTCCTCCACTGTATCTACAAAGGGATTTTTGGTTATCATCCATGCTGGACTTCAAACGTATTTGCCTTTGTTCAACTTTACATGGTGGAGCGATGGGATTAGTAGTTTACATAAGATAAAAATTGTTTTTGCTATCTTTTCAGCTCACATGAAGTGACAATAATTGCATTTCTAGCAAGATCAGTTGGTGTTTTTAGTACTTGCTAAGAATGTGGACTAACGCAACTGCCATGATACCACCAGTAGGTTAAAATACACTGAGCTCTCCTAAGATGTCAGGCCTGAACATATGCCACACATCCTATCCAATGTGAGTTTTTCTGGTGCTGCAAATGGCCTAAACAATATTTTCAAAACTGCACCGTGCATGTTACCCTACTAGGGCCCCTTGACTGCCCAGTCCATATTATTGAAAAGATGAACTTTACATTTTTGTTTTTTGGGTTTAGATATTAGCAGGCCTTTGCAATAACATTTTTAATGGAGTATTATTACTCCATCCATATGCCTAAAGGTATCTATAGACACCCAATGGTAGTCACTGTGGATGGAAAAATAAGTCATACTTACCTGCTCTGTGCAGTGGATTTGCACAGAGAAGCCCAGATCTTCCTTTACTCGGGTCTCTTTTTGGTGCTCCTGGCCCCTCCCTTCTGTTGAGTGCCCCCACAGCGAGCAGTTTGCTATGGAGGCACCTGAGCCAAGCCACAGCTCTGTGTGTCCATTCAGACACAGAGCCACAGCCTGGCCCCACATCCTTTCTCATTGGCTGACTGACTTTGATTGACAGCAGTGGGAGCCAACTGCACTGCTGTCTCAGCCACTGAGGAGAGGAGTCCCGTCCAGCTGAGTGTCTCGTACAACATCGGTGGATCTAGACGGGGCTTGTGTAAGTATTAAGGGGGCTAAGGAGGGCTGCTGCACACAGAAGGCTTTTTATCTTAATGCATGAAAGACAGGGTAAAAAGGAAAGGTGGAGGGGTCTGTCTCTATGTGAGAAGTGACCTCAAAGCAAGCGTGAAAGAGAACCTGGTTGATGGAGAGTGTGATGAGGCTGAAGCATTATGGGTGGAACTGCATACAGATGTGCGTAGTTCAAAATTAATCATTGGAGTTTGTTATAAACCACCCAATGTTAATGAGGAGGTGGAGACTCAGCTCCTTGCACAGATGGAAAGGGCTGCAAGGTCTGGGACGGTGATAATAATGGGGGATTTTAACTACCCAGAAATTGACTGGATTAATGGCACTTCTGGGACAGTTAAAGGACAAAAATTTAAAAACCTATTGCAGGACAATTTTATGGTGCAGTTTATTGAGGCCCCAACTAGGAATGATGCCCTGTTGGACCTGATAATTTCAAACCATGCAGAGCTTATTACTAATGTTCAGATAAAGGAACACCTGGGTAGCAGTGATCATAACATGATTTCATTTAATGTTAACTATAAGCAAGAAATACATACAGGAAATATTAAAACACTAAATTTTAAGAGAGCAAATTTTCCAAGGATGAGGGCTGCTCTCCAGGACTTGGACTGGGAGGGACTATTGGCACAGATGAACACAGAACAGAAATGGGAATTCTTCAAAAAGACTGTGTGGAACCTCACTGCAAAGTATGTTCCCATGGGCAATAAGTTTAAAAGGCTAAAAATAAAACCTATGTGGCTCACGGTCAAAGTTAAAAAAGCTATAAACAATAAGCAAGTAGCTTTTAAAAAATATAAAAATGAAGGAACACTAGTGTTGTTTAAATGTTACAAAGAATATAACAGGATATGCAAAAAGGAAATCAAGGATGCAAAAATTCAAAACGAACGACAGATTGCAAAAGATAGTAGGACAAACCCCAAAAAATTCTTTAAATATATTAATAGTAAAAAGGTGAAGTCTGAGCATGTAGGCCCCTTACAAAATAATCTAGAGTGGGTGACTGGGGACAAAGAGAAGGCAAATTTACTAAATGTTTTCTTCAGCTCTGTGTATACAATGGAGCATGGGGGAGCTCATGTCCAAAATGGGGGTGGGAGTGACACAGCCCCAAATCCACAATGGCTCAAAAGTGATATGGTCCAGAAATATTTAGACAGAATAAAGGTGGATAAAGCACCTGGACCTGATGGCATCCATCCACGGATCCTAGGTGAGTTGAGCTCTGTCATTTCAAAGCCACTGTATCTAATATTTAGGGACTCATTAAAGACAGGAATAGTACCACTGGATTGGCGCAGGGCCAATGTGGTGCCCATATTTAAAAAGGGAACAAAGTCTTTACCAAGTAACTATAGACCTGTTAGTTTAACTTCTATAGTTGGGAAGATACTGGAACGTTTAATAAAAGACCACATGGATGAGTTCTTGCAGGAAAAAAACTATTTAAGCAGCAGACAACATGGATTCATGAAAGACAGAAGTTGTCAGACAAACCTGATTTCCTTTTATGAAGAGGTAAGTAAAACCCTGGACAGAGGCGTGGCTGTGGACGTGATATATTTGGATTTTGCAAAAGCGTTCGATACAGTTCCGCACACACGGCTCATGTGTAAGGTAAGGTCTACAGGATTGGATATATCAGTTTGTAAATGGATAGAAAACTGGCTGAAAGACAGAATTCAGAGAGTCGTGGTTAATGATTCTTACTCTGAATGGTCCAATGTTATGAGTGGTGTACCCCAAGGTTCAGTGCTGGGACCCTTACTTTTCAATATATTTATAAATGATATTGGGTCTGAGATCAAAAGTAACATTTCTGTCTTTGCAGATGACACCAAGCTATGCAGTGGAATAACGTCCTTACAGGATGTCTCCAATTTACAAGCCGACCTCAATGCTCTGTCTGATTGGGCGACTAAGTGGCAGATGAGGTTTAATGTAGATAAATGTAAAGTTATGCACTTGGGGGCTAAGAATATGCATGCATCATACATACTAGGGGGAGTACAACTGGGGGGGGTCTGTAGTGGAGAAGGATCTGGGGGTTTTAGTTGATCATAAGCTCAATAATGGCATGCAATGCCAAGCTGCGGTTTCCAAAGCGAGCAAAGTCCTTTCTTGTATTAAGAGAGGTATGGACTCCAGAGACAGAGATATAATTTTGCCCCTGTACAAATCATTAGTAAGACCTCATCTGGAATATGCAGTTCAGTTTTGGGCACCAGTTCTCAAAAAGGATATAGGAGAACTGGAGAAAGTGCAGAGAAGAGCAACCAAACTGATAAGAGGCATGGAGGAGCTCAGCTATGAGGAAAGATTAGAGGAACTAAATTTATTCACTCTTGAGAAGAGGAGAATAAGGGGGGATATGATCAACATGTACAAATATATAAGAGGTCCATACAGTGAACTTGGTGTTGAGTTATTCACTTTACGGTCATCACTGAGGACAAGGGGGCACTCTTTACGTCTAGAGGAAAAGAGATTTCACCTCCAAATACGGAAAGGTTTTTTCACAGTAAGAGCTGTGAAAATGTGGAACAGACTCCCTCCAGAGGTGGTTCTGGCCAGCTCAGTAGATTGCTTTAAGAAAGGTCTGGATTCTTTCCTAAATGTACAGAATATAACTGAGTACTAAGATTTGTAGGTATAGTTGATCCAGGGTAAATCCGATTGCCTCTCGGGGGATCAGGAAGGAATTTTTTCCCCTGCTGTAGCAAATTGGATCATGCTCCGCTGGGGTTTTTTGCCTTCCTCTGGATCAACTGTGGGTATGGAGTTGGGTGTATAGGATTTTACTGTGTTTTTTTATTTTGTTTTTTTGTGGTTGAACTGGATGGACTTGTGTCTTTTTTCAACCTGACTAACTATGTAACTATGAAAAAAATTAAAATAAAATAAAACTTCTGACGTTACAATCACTATTTTGCATAGTTATATTGGTCTTGATTGGACTAACGTAAGTAGCATGTTCTGTACCTGGTCGATCCCTGTGGAAATTGGAAATCACTGTAGTAAGTGATTGCTGCTAGCTTCTGAATGCCATGCCCTGCTTACTTGGCTCAAGCGCCAGAGAACACATTGCATTTTCCTAACCACTTCCATACCGCGCCTATTTTGGCACTCCTCTCCTACATGCAAAAATCATAATTTTTTCTTGCTAGAAAATTACTCAGAACCCCCAAACACTATATATGTTTTTTTAGCAGACACCCTTGAGAATAAAATGGCAGTCATTGCAACTTTTTATCTTGCACGGTATTTGCGCAATCATTTTTCAAAAGCCTTTTTTGGGGGGGGGGGAAAAAACGGTTTCATGAATTAAAAAATACAGTAAAGTTAGCCCAATTTTTTTGTAAAATGTGAAAGATTAAGTTACGCCGAGTAAATAGATACCTAACATGTCACGCTTTAAAATTGCGCACACTCATGGAATGGCGCCAAACTTCAGTACTTAAAAATCTCCATAGGCGTCGCTTATTTTTTTTTACAGGTTACCAGTTTAGAATTACAGAGGAGGTCTAGTACTAGAATTGTTGCTGGCGCTCTAACACACGCGGTGATACCTCACATGTGTGGTTTGAACGACGTTCACATATGTGGGCGGGACTTATGTGTGTGTTCACTTCTGAGCGCTATCTACCAGGGAGAAGGGCGTTTAAAAAAAGTTTTATTATTTTACTTAATTTATTTTTACACTTTTTTTAACATTTTTATTTTTTTATCACTTTTATTCCTATTACAAGGAATGTAAACATCCCTTGTAATAGGAATGGTTTGTGACAGGTACTCTTTATGGAGAGATGCAGGGTCAATAAGACCCCACATCTCTCCTCCAGGCTAGAAAGCATGAGATTGTGAAAAAAATTCACGGATCTCATGCTTTCAGCCGCGATTGAGGCTTTGTTTACATTCCGGTACCCGGGCGTAACGTCATAACATCGCGCCCGGGCCTATGACGATCACAGAGATGACTGGTGACCATCTGCCAAGCGAGTGACCTCCCATGTTCACCAAGAAGCAGGCGTGGTACCCAGAAGCTTGTGCCAATCACTGTAGTAGAAGTGCCTACTACAGGGATCATCCAGACATGATACATGGATACTTGCAAGCTGGATCAATGTAACTATGCAAATTAGTCTATTCCTAATCTTCAGCTTTAATACACCACTTTAAAGATATTTTGTCAATATTCTTCTGAGCAGCTCGCCCCTGGTTCTATCAGTTCTACGATTGTTTGCTTTGAATGGTTCAATTAGTTTCTTCGTGATTCACCTTCAATGATAAGATCCAATTTTCTAAATTAGAATGTGGTTCTCGCCCTTCCTCCTGACACATACCTGAACTCTGTGTGTTGCAACACCTTTCCTGACATCCAAAAGCTTGCAGAGGTTTAAAAGATAATAAATAAATTGATTTTGTACTAATCAAAACTGCTTTCAAACTTTTTAAATTTCAACGTTTTAAAAAAAAAAAAAATTATATATTATAATATATATATATATATATATATATATATATATATATATATATATATATATATATATATATATATATATATATATATATATATATATATATATATATATATATATATATATATATATATATATATATATATATATATATATATATATATATATATATATATATATATATATATATATATATATATATATATATATATATATATATATATATATATATATATATATATATATATATATATAGATGGAGTGGGAAGATTTACAACCACACAGGTTCCCTTCCTTTTATTTTGATCTGATGATAAGCAAAGACAGGTTGTTGGAACCAGGACCCAAAAAACAGAGATCAAATGGAAGAGTAAGCCTAGAGCAGTATGTTGGGATGGGATGTTGCCAACTAGTTGTTGGAATTTGCCACAAAGTAAGGTTGGTCCATACATGGTTAGCTGATCAATTGAAAATATTCTGACATGTCCTTTTTACATACATTATTGAATTAAATATTAAAATACAACTAAAAGACAAAAAACGTTATTGTTTTTGATTATAGTGGAGAGGGATTAGAATGCTTGTCCATTTTTATTGCTGTCTATACCCCCCATTAGGAAGATTCACGCTCTCCATTTGTCCCGTTTACCATTATCATAGAAAGTGAAAGTAAAAGAAAAAAAATATATAAAAAGTGGAAATTTTTCACTAGTTCTGGTGACTTGGAGATCCAAGAAATTCCCTTAATTTGCAGGGGTTTCCTCTCACTTTCCATTTGGCTATGGGACAGGAAGTGAAGAAAAATCTCTGCAATGGGACACGGATGACAAAAAAAAAAAAATCTGACAGGGATTATAACCCTCCATTGCGCTATCCGGAAAAAAAATAAAAAAAAATAAAATTACCTATAGTTCCACTTTAAATAATCGATCTTTGTCGAGAGGTGGAGGCCAAACATGAATCTAAAATCTGATCAGTGTATGGCCAGCTTAACCTCTTGACGACCGAGGACGTCCCTGGGACGTCCTCGGGTTTGTGCGGTGATATCTGAATGATGCCTGCAGCTACAGGCATCATTCAGATATCGTCGTCTTCAGCCGCCGATTCTGTGCACGACAAGAACAATCAAAGCGGTTCCGCCGCTTGATCGTTCTTATAGGCAATGGGAGGGGATGCCCCCCCCCCCCGCCGCCATCCGATGCTTCTTCGGAGGCCCGGAGAGCGGATCGGTCGGCGCTGCTGGAAAGCATAGAGATGACTGGTGACCAGATGGTCACCAGTCATCTCTATGATCGTCGGAGGCCCGGGCGCGACGTTATGACGTCACGCCCGGTACCTGGAAGTAAACAAAGCCGCAATTGCAGCTGTCGGCATGTGATCAGTGATTTTTTTTTCACAGATTTCATGCTTGTAAGCCTGAAGGAGAGATGTGGGGTCTTATTGACCCCACATCTCTCCATAAAGAGGACCTGTCATGCTGATTTCTATTACAAGGGATGTTTACATTCCTTGTAATAGGAAATAAAAGTGACCTAAAAAAAAAAAAAAAAAGTCAAAGAAAAGTGTAAAAAAAAATAAATAAATAAAAAAAAAAACGCCCCTGTCCCCGTTATCTCGTGCGCAGAAGCGAACATGCATGCAAGTCCCACCCACATATGTAAACGCCGTTCAAACCCCACATGTGAGATATCGTCGCGCTAGCACTAGACCTCCTCTGTAACTCGAAAATAGTAACCTGTAAAAAAATGTTAAAGCGTCACCTATGAAGATTTTTAAGTACCGAAGTTTGGCGCCATTCCATGAGTGTGCGCAATTTTAAAGCGTGACATGTTAGGTATCTATTTACTCATTGTAACATCATCTTTCACATTATACAAAAAAAAATTGGGCTAACTTTACTGTTTTGTTATTTTTTAATTCATGAAACCATATATTTTTTCCCAAAAAAAGGCGTTTGAAAAATGATTGCGCAAATACCGTGCGAGAAAAAAAAGTTGCAATGACCGCCATTTTATTCCTTAGGGTGTCTGCTAAAATATATATATATATATATATATATATATATATATATATATATATATATATATATATATATATATATATATATATAATATGTTTGGGGGTTCTGATTAATTTTCTAGTAAACAAAATTTGATTTTTACATGAAGGAGAGAAGTGCCAAAATAGGCCCGGTTGTAAAGTGGTTAAGAGTGCAGTAACTTTTTGAAAGCAGAAAAATAAACTAAGGGATAGTGTCATGCAATGTATCCTCTTAGTCTGTGACTCTTCGTGTATTTTTATAAAGTCAAAACTTTATACATAGAACCATTGAAAATATGTCATATTGTAATCCCACAATGTTGTCAGTTCCAGACTCCCTTCAGAGTCCCACCCAGGAGCATATGGTCCTCACTTGGAGCACCTAGGGTGTGAATGTTACATTTCTGATGCTGTGGGATGGAAGTGGGGGTTATTGTAGGAAGGTGTTAACCTATCCCCTTTAGTTTGGATCCCTCCGTATAGGAAGTGACCTGTTAATCCTACCTTACATACAGTATATTGGATGGATGGAGACCAGGAGCAGCGAATAAAATGTATCTTAGAGAAGAAAGATGTAGAAGTGGACTGTGCCTGGTTCCTCCATATGGGCTTGACCTGATTTGGTCCCCTTATACTCCGCACTTACCTACGGGAAAAAAGACCCTAAAATTGCACCAGAAAATGTGTATTTTATGGACTGAAATCATAAGTGCCTATATACTTTGCTAATGTTTGGAAGCTGCGCTATTTTTTTGCTGAGTAAAATAATTAGAAATGCTGCCTTTGGCTTAAGATTTGTGTAATTTCAAGAGAATGCTTAAATACCGAGTAGAAGTTTGTAAAGTGGGCCAGTACACAAGTGGCTGGATGGGTGCAACTCATAATAGGCTACATTGGTGCAGGTAGACAGGATTCTGAGTTTACTAAATACAGCGTAAACCTGGTTGGGTTGGGAGTTGCTGGTGGCAAGTGGAAAGATGTCTACCCTCCTGACGGTGAGTAGAGGACCCCTTAAATGGAACACAAGTCAGGTGGTGAAATGGGCCTATGTGTCAAAAAGGCCCCAGGTGCACAATGAGTTAGTGGGAGACATAGTCAACAACCATGAGTATGTAAAGGGGGACTACGATTGGGCAGGCATTGGTGCCAAGCAGTCCCCACCTGGCTTCTTTGCAGATAGGACAGCCACCCACTATTAATGAGAAACCCTCTCCCATCTTGTGTCATTCTCCTGGCCCGAGGCCCTAATATTTTAGAATAAAAGGATTGTCCCACACTTTACTGTACCTTTTTTTGTGAAATATTGACACTAGCAGAATCTTCAGTGCGGAACGCCACAACCAATGTTTGATATTCTGTAGCAGTCATTTCAGAGCAGAGTGCAGGCATACATCTTTAGGCTATTTTTACTTTATACCTCCAATCCTCTTCTTGAGAACAGAGTTGGCTACTAGATGGCACACTCATTCCCATGCTTCACCACTACTCTGATCAGAGGACTCTGTCCAGGCCTCCAAGGCTTTATGCACCCAGCTGCAGGACTTGCAGAAGTATGTCAGGGGAGACCGGGTGACTACAGCAATTCTTCCCATGTTCTGTACCACCTTGCCTGGGACTTCATCCCTGCAGGACACTACATCATATCAGCTCTGGGGTATCTCAAGTAGAATACAAAGGCCTTGTGAAGAAGCAACTCCTGACCATATGATGGGTCGGTGTTGAACCTGCCATCTGTACACATGGTGGACAGACAATGTAGTTTTGGGTGGACTTTGAGGTAGTGCAAATAAGGTGCCCCCTGGATAACTTGGCATTCCTTAGTGAACCAATGACTTATGTGGAACATCTAGGGAGTGTCCTACAGTCTGGCAGTGATAGCCAACCAACAGACAAACTGGTGTACAGTACCAAGTTAAGAGAGGTAGAGGTGTAGTCAAGCAAGAAAGAGGTTGAGGAAGAAGCAAAGTCCAAATTAAATGCAAAGGTCAGATTTTAGAAGCAAAGTGTAAAAGCAGCGCGATCAGTTACTGGCTGGAATTACTGTGTTCCCTATACAGATGTTAAACAATTGTCAAATTTGTAGGTTGGCAACACTGCAAAAAGTGCAAATGCCAAAAATAGTACCAAACCACGCAGATAAAGAACAAGGAGCATGTTTTTGGTTTGTGAAAGGAAAAGCACCCGAAGACACACAACCTATACAAGTTCCATGACCATAGTGTTATAAAGGGCAAATAAATCCCAAATCTTAGTACGGCAAGACTGGAGTGCTTAGTCACCATGCTACCAATTCAGTTGCAGAGATTTTATAGTTACTGTATAGTATGTTATTTCACAGCAATTTGATCTTTAATTAGGGACACGCTGAATTGTAGTTATTGGCACTGGTTATCTAATAAATTGGATGTTTCTGTTACATCAGCTGCTTGCTGGGCTCTGTCCAAGCATTCCTTTATAGGACATGTGCAATCCTGCTCTGGAACAGGAGAGTTTTAGGTTTTACGACCAGACAAGGAAAACAATTAACATGAATTAAACCAGTGGGAGTGAGGTGGGAAACAGAAGTCTATGACTTGAAGCCATTAATGAAGGCATGGCTTGGCAGATAAATCCTGTGGTTTTTGCAAATGTAAGTTACAGGCATCAAGGCTTTGGGTGCTTTGTTAACCATTAGTGTCAGTAGTGTGATACTCTCAAAAGTATTCAAATTTCACTGTTAAAGGGTCAGTCCACTCAATAGTGCTATTTCAGTTATAAGGGGAAAATGGACGGCTGAGTCAGGCACCAGCATCCTATATGTTTTGGATTCTCAAACAGTAAGTTCTCCCTGCCATAAGTTCTTACTCTGTTCTTGTCCGCCTAGGAGTGTTCCTGGATCTCCCGTTATATTCTCTATAATATATGTAGCGGCCTGCTACTTTCTAGCCGGCTTTGTTTTAAATTTAGAGGGTAGTCAGAGTTAGTTGACTCAGACTGTATGATTTTTCACTAAATTTGGGCCTCTGTTCCAGCCATGGCTGTACCGTGAGTGACCACGATTGTTGTCTGGGGTGTTGTTACCATTCCAGGCCGAGGGTGGCAGCAGTCAGGTCAAGGTGTTTTGGGTGTTCCCCTTCAGCAGCCAATCAGAGGGAGTTGATCGTCCCGCTGTGCATGCTGGGGAGGAGTACTTAAGGGACAGACATCATTAGTTCAGGGTCATCACCGATCCTGGTCTGTCGTCCCACCACCCACCGTGTGTGGCCCTCCTGGCCGGGGGTGCATGTTCAAGTGTTCCTGGCTCCGGGACCACGTTGGTTCGGGGTTGTGATCTACCAAGTAGGCCCGGTAGTCAGACTGGGTCTATGCTACAGAGTGGTCCTGTGCTGTCCATCCTGAGGTAGGAAGCCACTCGATGAAGAACCTGTCTTGGAGAGCACCGAGTAAGAGGCTGGTATCTCGGGAGAGGCCTTGAACTTCATCGAAGGACGCACTATTACTGAGAGGAGGAGTGAAGGTTGCCTGTCAGTTCTAAGTTCACAAGAATTTATTCAAGAGAAATCCGGGTGCTCAATCCTGTGCTGAGAGGATTCTGGACCGACTATATCTCCATCTTTGGGAAGGTCTGTGGCAGAGACTTTACCAAGTTTCCGTGTGACATCCTGGCTGCTAGGTTAGTGAGAGAGGCCTATCCAGGTGCACAATACCCGCTCTGGCTAGAGTGGCGACGAAAGCCGTGTTTCTGGAAGCAGGAGTGTTTCCGAACAGAAGTTATACACCTGAACCTATTACCCTTCCACCTCTTCAACTACTACTTTTATTCTCTTACCACGTTTGGCAAATAAAGCAAAGAAAAAGAAGCCTAAAGTGTGGACATTGAAGTTTTTCTCAACTCTCATCTGATACCCTAGACGGCGAAGAAATAGAGGTAACATGCCGCCCAAAACAATCCAGCAGCTCCTTCGGGGGTAGTGCTTCATATACAATACATTATAAATCCATCAAAGGAGAGTGGGGCCTCTCATAATAATCATATCAGGTATGTAGACCTGGATCCATCACCAATGGAGTCACTGGAGAGATGAAAGAAACTCACAAGTGGCAGTACCCAGACCCTGAAATCACCAAAAGGATCTGGCAGTGAATGGCTTTTTTTTTTGGATTGAGTGATTAGAACGCTTGTCAGTTTTTATTGTTGTATGTGCCCATCTTTAACCACTTAAGCCCGGACCAATAAGCTGCTAAATGCCCAAAGGCGTTTTTACAATTCGGCACTGCGTCGGTTTAACAGACAATTGCGCGGTCGTGCGA
The DNA here is from genome assembly GCF_905171775.1 of Rana temporaria. Classification (NCBI taxonomy): domain Eukaryota; kingdom Metazoa; phylum Chordata; class Amphibia; order Anura; family Ranidae; genus Rana; species Rana temporaria. The sequence continues at coordinate 60,585,603 of NC_053497.1, forward strand.
CGTGGCTCCCAAACAAAATTGACGTCCTTTTTTCCCCACAAATAGAGCTTTCTTTTGGTGGTATTTGATCACCTCTGCGGTTTTTATTTTTTGCGCTATAAACAAAACTAGAGCGTCAATTTTGACTTTTTGCTGTAATAAATATCCCCCAAAAACATATATAATTTTTTTTTCCCCCCTCAGTTTAGGCCGATACGTATTCTTCTACCTATTTTTGGTTAAAAAAAAAAAAAAATCGCAGTAAGCGTTTATCGATTGGTTTGCGCAAAATGTATAGCGTTTACAAAATAGGGGATAGTTTTATTATTATTTTTTTTTTTTTTACTACTAATGGCAGCGATCAGCGATTTTTTTCGTGACTGCGACATTATGGCGGACACTTCAGACAATTTTGACACATTTTTGGGACCATTGTCATTTTCACAGCAAAAAATGCATTTAAATTGCATTGTTTATTGTGAAAATGACAGTTGCAGTTTGGGAGTTAACCACAGGGGGCGCTGTAGGAGTTAGGGTTCACCTAGTGTGTGTTTACAACTGTAGGGGGGTGTGGCTGTAGGACTGACGTCATCGATCGAGTCTCCCTATAAAAGGGATCACTCGATCGATGCAGCCGCCACAGTGAAGCACGGGGAAGCCGTGTTTACATACGGCTTTCCCCGTTCTTCAGCTCCGGGGAGCGATCGCGACGGAGCGGCTATAAACGAATAGCCGCGCCGTCGTCACAGATCGCTCCCCGCGGGAATCCGACCGCCGCATGTAGCGGGGGGGGGGGGGGGGGGTCCCGATCGGACCCCCGGAAAGGCAAGGACATACATGTACGCCCATTTGCCTGTACGTGCCATTCTGTGGACGTACATATACATGCGGCGGTCAGGAAGTGGTTAAGGAGATTCACCCTCTCTATTTGTCCTGTTTAACATTATCATTGAAAGTGAAAGTCCCCAGAAAAGAGGGGAAATCTTGCAATGGGGGGGGGACACCAATTCTGGTGACCTGGGGGCCCCAAGGCATTGCTTTAATTTGCAGGAATTTCCTCTCATTTCCTGTTTGTCTATGGGACAGGAAGTGGTGGAAAAGCTCTGCAATGGGACACTGATGGAAAAAAAAGAAAATCTGACAGGAGTTATAATCCTCCCTTGCTTGAACCAAAATAGAAATAAAAATGTTGCCTATAGTTCTACTTTAAGCCTGCCAGATACAATGACACAATCCTTGCAGCTCACACTTGCTAGTATTTGGCATGGCTGTAACACCAGACCTTGGCAGGATTTAACAATTGTCATATTGCCATAACAATATAAAGTAAAAATTCTGATATGAATACTACAGCTATTGAACTGCCTTTGTTTAACTTAAACCTAAATATACTGTATGTGGCTGAAGGTATATTCAAATCTTGAATTTTCCCCTTGAGACACCCTGTTGGTCAGTGAGGCCACACATCACAGTAGTAAACAGTAACAGTAACAGTAAGACAGTAAAGCCAGAAGAGAAACTTAGAATTAAGCAACACACCATCATGTTTCAAAAACCTTGAACCTGTGTATAGTTTAACCACTTCAGCCCCGGACCATAGTGCTGGTCAATGACCGGGCCACTTTTTGCGATTCGGCACTGCGTCGCTTTAACTGACAATTGCGCAGTCGTGCGATGTGGCTCCCAAACAAAATTGGCGTCCTTTTTTTCCCACAAATAGAGCTTTCTTTTGGTGGTATTTGATCACCTCTGCGGTTTTTATTTTTTGCGCTATAAACAAAAATAGGAGTGACAATTTTGAAAAAAAAAAAAAGAATATTTTTTACTTTTTTGCTGTAATAAATATGCCCAAATTTATATATATATATATATATATATATTAAAAAAATGTCCTCAGTTTAGGCCTATACGTATTCTTATACATATTTTTCGTAAAAAAAAAAAAAAACGTAATAAGCGTTTATTGATTGGTTTGCGCAAAAGTTATAGGGTCTACAAAATAGGGCATAGTTTTATGGCATTTTTTATTTAAAAACATTTTTTTTACTAGTAATGGCGGCGATCAGCGATTTTTATCGGCACTGCGACCTTATGGCGGACACTTCGGACACTTTTGACACATTTTTGGGAGCATTGGCATTTTTATAGCGATCAGTGCTATAAAAATGCATTGATTACTATAAAAATGCCACTGGCAGGGAAGGGGTTAACACTAAGGGGCGAGGAAGGGGTTAATTATGTTCCCTGTGTGTGTTCTAACTGAAGGGGGGGTGGGACTGACTTGGGGAAATGACTGATCGCTGTTCATACATTGTTCATACAGGCATTTCTCCCCCTGACAGGACCGGGAGCCTTGTGTTTACACACACAGCTCCCGGTACTCGCTCTGTAACGAGCGATCGTGGGTGCCCGGCGGTGATCACGTGGGACCAGGGGCGGGCGGCGCGCACGCGCCCCTATTGGCTGAATCGTGAGATGATGCATAGCTACGTGATCTCGCGCAGCCGAGATGACCTGCCGCCATATAACTGCGGCGGCTGGTCGGCAAGCAGTTAAAAATATAAGTTGCCCCAGCGGGTACACAAACTACAATAAAAACAAAAACAAAAAAAAAACCCATGAAACAATATCTTACTATTCTATTCAAAGATAAAGAAATAAGCACGTTGGATTAAAATGTTTATGCACTTGAATTTCAGTATACTTAGATAATGATTGTGTATATTGATGTGTTTATTGAGACTAATGCCTCATACACATGACCATTTTTCTCGTCTGGAAAACTGCCATGAAAGCTTTTGGCCGGGAAAACCGGCCATGTGTATGCTCCATCGCAGTTTTCCCGACGAGAAACTTCGGTCTTTTTCCCTTTGGGAAAACCGGTCGTGTGTATGCTTTCCCGAGGGGAAAAAAATAAATAAAAATGCGCATGCTCAGAATCAAGTATGAGACGGGAGCACTCGTTCTGGTATAACTATCGTTCGGAATGGAGATAGCACATTCGTCACGCTGTAACAGACTGAAAAGCACGAAGACTGAAAAGCGCGAATCGTCTCTTACCAAACTTTTACTAACACGAGGATCAGCAAAAGCAGCCCAAAGGGTGGCGCCTTTTGAATTGAACTTCCCCCTTTATAGTCCCATCGTACGTGTTGTACGACACCGCGCTTTGGACAGGCAGTATTTGGCCTGAACGTGTGTATGCAAGGCAGGCTTGAGAGGAATCTCGTCGGGAAAACGTCTTTTTTAATGCCGAGAAAAAACGGTCGTGTGTACGAGGCATAAGTATAAAAAAGATTCAATGACAATACCAATATTTGTAGCTCCAATATTGCATCAACTGGAGCACTAAATAGTTTAGGTAACACATTTTAATAGCAAAATACCAAATAATGGCACATGCAACATTGATAGGATAGTATCATAACTATATGTCATGGGGCCCCCATATCAAAACACTAAATCCCTTTCCCCCTGGTATGTCTAGCCTCCATTGCAAAGGCATTTTTTTGACACAGAACACAAATTGCATTTATAGCCATCTTTTAGGGTTCCTAAATGATATATAAATTAAAAAAAATCCACATTTATTTCTGAAATGTTACTGCTACCTGTATAAATCTCTAAGTAGCCACACAGCACTGGGCACTGTGTATTTCTGGGCCCCACCATAGTCATGTACAAGCGGTCCCCGGGTTAAGGACAAGACTGCTCTTTACTAAGACTGCTTTTTGGTATATATCTCTTATTCAAAGTCCCTAACAAACTCCCCCCTTTTTTGTTGGAACCCATATAATCAATATGGTGTTTTATATCTCCATGCTTACCCTACATAGTGATTGGCCTTATTTAAAGTCCCCCTGACCAAACTCTCTCCTTTTCTGTCCAAATTTGGGATGGAGGCCAATTACTCATGGCGCCTTGGACCACATCATTCTTTCTCAAGGACAAGTTGTTCTTAAAGTGGAGGTTCACCGTAAAACAATTATCTAACATTACATCCAGCATACTAACGACATGTACAGTATGCAGGTCTTTTTTTTTTTTTTTTGCCGTACATACCGTTATATTCTTATTTTCTCCCCGGGTTCTGATTCCCGCGGGACTGGGCGTTCCTATCCCTGGGTTAGATAATTGACGTCTGGTGAAAAACTTCCCATGGCGCACAAGGCGCGTCACCAGTTTTCCGTAAATAGCTGTCCTGCGAGTCGGCTCTATATGGCGCCTGCGCAGTCAGCTCTACACGGCGGGCGCAGGAGCCGTATAGCGCGACTCGCAGTTTGGCTATTTACGGAAAACTGGTGACGCGCCATGGGAAGTTTTTCACCAGACGTCAATCATCTAACCCAGGGATAGGAACGCCCAGTCCCGCGGGAATCAGAACCAGGAAGCCGGGGAGAAAATAAGAATATAACGGTATGTACGGCAAAGAAAAAAGACCTGCATACTGTACATGTCGTTAGTATGCTGGATGTAATGTTAGATAATTGTTTTAGGTGAACCTCCACTTTAATCGAGTTTGTAAGTCAGAACAGTACATTTTAAGTGTAACGCCAGCATGTGCCATGGTGTGTGATGTTCCAGGCGCTTCTGGGCATGAAGTCTTGTTATTTGGGGCTCTTGTGGCCATGCAATACTGCAGTGTGTCCGGCGCTGGGAGATGGCTGCTCGGCGTTATCCAGGACCAGCATGGAGCACAAGCAGTCGTCAGCCGCCTCTGTTCGTATGTAGGAGTTGTTCGCAACTCAGATGTTCGTAACTTGGGGACTGCCTGTAGTCTGCTAGGAGTATAGTTGTGCTGTTAAAAATATTCACAAATAGTCTTAAAAAAGGTTCACTGCTTGTTTTAGGTAGTCAGCAACCTAAAAAAACACTCTATCCCGTATGGGCCAGCATTGAGTTAGTGGCTGAGTCTTGATTTTCTCTTTGATGTGTGATGAAGGCCCTTTTGGAGAGGCTGATGTGCCTTTGAAGATATAGGGAAGAACAATTATCCTTGAGGGCTTCTGATTCAGTTATCCTTAATGCCAACGTACATCGAATATAGCACTTTCTTTAGCTGTCACTTTTTTTTTTTTAATCGATTAATCGACTAATTTCGATTAATTATAACGTACATACCGATCCAACAACTTTTAGCTGATCTCCAGTGCAGCTACCAACCACTGGAAAAAATGGATAGCAGGATACAAAAAACACACAAAGGCAGCGCTCGATGGGAGTAGCATTAACACTTTTAAAGTCTTCAAGTAGGTAACCAAATAAATATTGCACTGGAGATAAAATCGATGTAGCTACATAAACTGTAAAAATGTTGCAAGTAATACCAAACTGTAGCAAAAGCAGTCATAAAAACATGTAGCTAAGTATGATACTGGTATAAAAATGTGTTCAACGATGCCACTGCTGAATCCAGATGAGGAGAGGTTAACATCAGTCTGTCGGCATGTAGATGTCCCATGAAGGGAACTATCACAACTCCCAGTGGATGGTTGTAGAATCCCAGGTTGATAGAGGGAAGTAATAGAGGGAAGTGTAACAGCCCTTGCGTGTGGCAGATAGTAAGGTCCCGCCGGCATGCAGATATGAAGGCACAGCAAAGGAGCCCTTCAGATGGACACGGCAAGTCCCGCTGGTGTCGGTGACGTCACCGGATCTCCGACGGCATTTCCTGAAGGCCCAGGGGAGGCGAGTACCAATCAAAAGAATTTTGATCGATCAAAAAAAATTTGATCGATCAAAAAAATTAAAGATTAATCGATGAATTAATAGTTAATTTCCACAGCCCTACTATTAATATATCTATATATTCCATCCATATTGTAAGTGCACATGCCTTGCATTTTACTAGTAGAAATGAGTGCTCTGAACAATCCACGGTGCTGTGTGTTTTCCGTTTCACAACCTGTCTAAAACCAACTTGATCCAGCTGGTCAGAGCCTGCATTCATACTAAGAATCCATTCATTCCAAGCTAGAAACCAATGACAGATAAGCATGGGTGATGTAAATGCACAAGGTTGTTCCCAAACGTAAATACCATAAAAAGGCTTTGAAATCCGTAGGTTGCCACACCTTAATAAAAGTAAAGCCACATAATGACAGGCTGAGTTTAGAAGTACAGGAGAATATTTTAGGCCTCCGACTTGTCAGGGCTGGAGTGCAAAACACTGTGATCTCAGCAAACTCAAGAACAGTCTTCAAACAATTGGCAATCTAGTTCTTCGATATTGAAGGTTATCGCATTGTTTTCCTTTGATAGATGTGCAAATATAACTGTAGACACAGCAGATAAAAGCTTTACTCTCGTATACAAGGGAAGTAATCATCATACATTCAGTGAAGCGATCCATGTAATCCAGGTGTAGCTGTGATGGTGCATGTCATTATCTCCTGGTGCGTGTTTGTACAGTCGTATGTAAACACGGCACTGCTATAGCTTTCCCATCATGTTTCAGAATCACTGTAAAGTTCTCACTGTTACTCCACCACTAAAGAGGTTGTGTCACATTATAAAAACGTTTAAAGACAAAACTTTTTTAAGTTTTGCATCGAGGGGAGATGAATTAGAACCCCTGTCAGTTTTTGTTGCCGATTCCTCGTTAGGGGAGGTTCATCATCATCTCCATTTGTCCCGTTTACCATTATCATTGAAAGTGAAAGTAAACGAAAATCCCCAAATTTGGGTTGTCCCCAGAAAAGTAATAGTGGGGAACACTTTGAATTGGGACACTAGTTTTGGTGACCTGGGGGTTCCCTTAATTTGCAGGGATTTCCTCTCACTTCCTGTTTTGGCTATGGGACAGGAAGTGAAGGTAAATCTTCCCAATGGGACCAAGATGGCAAAAATAAACCTTATGCCCTGTACACACGATCGGTTCGTCTGATGAAAACAGACCGATGGACCGTTTTTAACAGACGAACCGATCGTGTGTGGGACCCATCAGTTTTTTTCCCCATCGGTGAAAAAAAAAAAATAGAACCTGTTTTAAATTTTTCGTATGGTTAAAAAACCGATATAAAAAAAAAAAACGATCGTCTGTGGGGTAATCCATCGGTCAAAAATCCATGCATGCTCAGAATCAAGTTGACGCATGCTCGGAAGCATTGATCTTCATTTTTCTCTGCACGTTGTTGTGCTTTACGTCACCGCATTGGACACGATCGGATTTTTAACCGATGGTGTGTAGGCAAGACTGATGAAAGTCAGCTTCAGCGGATATCTGATGAAAAAATCCATCGGTTCGTTTTTCATCAGACGAACCGATCGTGTTTTTTTCACCTATAGTTCTACTTTAAGTCAAGGACATATCTGGAGAAATAAACTGAATACTTGCAGCTCCATTGAGGAATACTGGTCTTTTAAATTTTTGCTGCGACGCTGACACTTCCAGGGGTGTCAATCTCTGTTGTCTCTCACAGTTCTCACTGGTTCCTCCTGCTAACCTCCACATCATTACTCTCTCCTGCTTTGAGGTGAAGGTCAACAGTCCAAACCAGTGAGAACTTCTGAGGACCACTGGGGAAGGGAGAGGGGGATTATGCTTGTTTATTGTAGACAGTCAATAGTATTATACTTTTAGTTAACTCTTAAAATCGAAAAGGGATACAAATACTGATAATGCACATTCACAGTTTCATCCAGTCCAGGCTGAGAATGTTTTCTAGAAATGCAGCAGATATAAGCAGGGCTGGACTGGGACAAAAATTTGGCCCTGGACTTCATCCAGACTGGCCCACTTTGACAGGTCTCTCCCACAGCAGCCGGACAACTCCCGCACCCCTCCGGTCACCCAAGCCCCCTCTCCCCCTTCACTAGCCACTAGGCGTTTTACTTTATTAGAGTAGAACGACTGGTACTGGTACTCTTATAGGCAGTACCAGTGGGGAAGCTAGACATTATTTCTCCCGGGGCAAAGAATCAGTTTGGTGCCCCCCCTTATGGGACAAGATTAGGCAGAAGTGAGAAACTCCCAGACCGCTGTCACTGAAGCCGGCCCACTGAGCCATCGGCCCACCGGGAAACTCCCTGTAGTCCCAATGGCCAGTCCATCCCTGGATATAAGCAATTCTAGTTATAAAACAGCATCAACCGTCTTGTTGTGTATAGCTGGACTAAAGCCTCGTACACACGGTCGGACATCCGACAAACTTTCCCTTGGATTTTTGTCCGAAGAGATTTGTCCGGTCACACCCATAGCATACACACGCTCGGACTTTTCTGAAAACTTTTCTAAAACTTTCCCAACATCACGTGTCTTTTCTGCTCTTTATCGCCACCCTTTGGTTAACTTGTGCTATTGTTGGTTGATTTTAACATTGGTTCTGGGCATGCGTGTTTGTACTTCGGACAAAAGTCCCATGGCTTTCTGTACACACGGTCAGACTAGGCATCATCGGACTTTTGTTGTCGAAAAGTTTGTCCGTTTGCAGACCGAACTTTTTGTCTGACGAAACACGAAAAAGTTGGTCCGATGGAGCGTACACACGATCGGACAAATGTGAAAACTTGTTGATTTTGAAGTTTGTTGGCCGAAAGTCCAACCGTGTGTATGGGGCTTTAGGCTGACGACACATTATAAAATGTGACAAAATTATATTCCCTTTCACTTTACATTCACATCCTTGGTTTTCTATAAAGTAGTACAGGAGAATCATTAAATTTGTTTCACTTATCACAATGGAAGATCATGGAAAATTCCAGCTTGCCCAATTGGTAATCAGCTCTAATATCTGTTGCCAACAGCCTCCCAAAGAAAATATTCATGTATCATATATACATACCTCCCAACTGTCCCTCATTTGTCCCTCATTTTTGTCTGATCTATACAGATGTATATAAAATGCACTTTTTATCTATCAAAAAGTGTTTCCCAGCGCTAAACCCTTCACCTGATTTCTAAATTGCTGCATTTGTAAATTCCAAAAGCCAATATAAAGGAATAGTAGTGGTAAAAAAAGCACTTGTGGGTTTAACCAATCTTATTTTTGTGTACAGTTCTCCTTTAAGGGGGAGTGGCAAGGGGTGTGTCCTATTCCTACATACTTTTGCTGATAGGTGTCCCTCTTTCCCATCTCAGAAAGTTGGGAGGTATGTATATAGGAGTAATAACAGTGATTAGGAAAATAAAAATGCCGAACCAAATGATTGATTCCCCCAGATTGGCCACCCAAGGGGTGCCCAATGGAAATAACTGTTGCCCAAATCAACTGTAATCAGCGGGATCATATAATGCAAAGGGTGGGGCACCAACAGGCAGCTTTTTGTTGATGCTATTTATTATTATTATTATTATTATTATCATCATCATCGCATAAAAACATCTGGATAAATGATAATTATCACTGATAGAGAAGAGGACACTTATTATTCTGGGATTCTGGAGAAACTCTGTTAATGATAAAGTGCCACTTCATGTTTTGAATCTTAATATATGGCCAAATAACCACACTCCATGCTGGCTGAATCACTTGGAAAATTCCATCCATGTGTGGGAGGCCTACAAAAACACTTCTGTCATTGAAGGCCACTATGTAAATGTGACAATTGTGTCAGACATGCTGAGGTCTCTTCAATGCCAAAAAAACACAATGGAGATGTGTTGACAAGACAAAGTTAGAGGGCAATAAACTAAGCAACACAAACAGCGTTTCAACAAAAGACATAAATCAGCAATTAAACTAGTAAATGTGATAAATAAAAATTTCTGAAAAACAGAGAATAAAATGGAATTCTGACTTCCCTTCATGTTAAGTGAAAAAACTTAACAGATCACAATGGAAGCGAGTCATAAAAATATTAACAATTCACTCAAAAGAACAACCACGCCAACTTCTACCATACCTAAAACTATATGTGTCAGATTAGATTATATCCAAGCTAAAATAGCTTAGTTATAGATAATCTGACACATAAAGCTATACAGTAGATATTCTGAGACATAATGAATAGAAAATCTCAGATATGCAAAACAACACCCAACTAAACAGGCTATGTTTAGAAAGATCTCAAGATAATATAGGAGATGTCATTAGCATGCCAAATTGATGAGCGAAAATGTATATAAAGGAACTAAATCGCTAATATCGGCAAGGCTAACTTCAGATAAATGCAATAAAACTGTAAAACGTCCAAAATGCAGAGACCCCAAGCAACCAATGGAACTTTGAAAAGAAAATATTGAGATGTGATAACATCAAAACAGGCTAAGGCTGGGTTCACACTACGATTTTCCCGTCCGTCAGCCGCATACGATTTATATGAAAAAACGTATGCGGCTGAAACGGACGTAAACGTATGGAACCGCACATATGTGCGTTTTCCATTGACATTAATGTTAAAAAAAAACGTATTCGTTTGCCATACTGTTTCAAAAACGGCCGCAAAACCGTGGTTGAACACGGTTTTGCGTACGTTTAAAAAACGTTTTGCCAGCAAATCCTATGCACCCGGATGCATCTGAGTGCATACGATTTGCAATGCATTGTCTATCTATACGTTTTCCCGTCCGGGCCCGTACGTTTTCAATACTGAAATCGTATGCGGCTGACGGACGGGAAAATCGTAGTGTGAACCCAGCCTTAGCAGTGCTACTCAGGTTTGCTGCAAAGCCATTAAAACAAAATTACTCAAGGTCTTACACCAGCCTTTCTCCATCTTTTTAACTTGAAGCCCAGGTTCACACTGGGTACGATTTCCTTCGATTTGAGATGCGATTTCACTTGTGAAATCGCATCTCAAATCGGCGGCAATTGTCGGCAATGACACTGTCCTAATCGGTGCGACGCCGCATCTGCGGCGCTGCACCGATTTCAAAAAGTAGTTCCTGTACTACTTTTTGCGATTTCTGGCCGCGATTTACATAGACATCTGTGCAGAAACCTGCACAGATGTCTCTTAAAGCGCGGCCGAAATCGGGACTGCCGGCGGGAGTAAAATCGTGCGAGTTCAGTCCCGCAGCCCAGTGTGAACCAGGGCTGAGGATCCCTTAAAATATAAAGTCAATTTCCAGGCTCAGGGAACCCCTCCTAATAAGTACTATATTCATAGGTGTGCGCAGCCTTTTGCATTAGGGTGTGCACCCCAAAGCTCAAACACATATGTGTCAGTAGTTTTATTTTTATTCTTTTTTAAGATGACATTTTTTTATTTGGTGAAATATCAGGGGTTTAAACAGGGGGGAATATGCACCACACGGTGTGATTAGGGTGTGCCCAGGCACACCTGGCACACCCTGTGCGCACGCCTATGACTATATCTGCATAGTGCATAAAGCTGGCCACACATTGATCGAAATTTGTCTCTGTTGGACCAGCCAAATCTGATCCGTGTATGGCTCCCTTCTGGATGGTCACGGAGCATAATGCTACTTTAATTTGTGGTCATTGGAAAGAACCCCCTCTTGTTGTCACCGATTAATCATCCGATTAGGTAGGGATGAGCTTCGGCGTGTTCGCACACTCCACATGCAGAGTCCGACAGGAAGTCGGCACGGCGCTAATCACAGGCAGGGAGACATTGGGGGTTATTTACGAAAGGCAAATCCACTTTGCACTGCAAGTGCACTTGTGAGTGCAGTCGCTATAGATCTGAGGGGAAGCTCTGAAATTAGGGGAAGCTCTGCTAATTTTATCATCAAAACACGTGCAAGCTAAAAATGCTGTTTTTTATTTTCCTTGCATGTCCCCCTCAGATCTACAGCGACTGCACTTTCACTGTAGTGCAAAGTGGATTTGCCTTTAGTAAATCAACCCAATTTGTCCCGATGCGTGGCTGCAAAGATCGGGAAACGTCTCACTGCCTGTGATTAGCGCAGCGCAGTGCCGACTTCCTGGCAGGCTCTGCGCGTAGAGTGCGCAAACACGCCGGCGCTCATCCCTACTGATAGGCAGACATTGCTCACTGCTCAGGGAACCCCTGGCAACCTCCGGAGGAACCCTAGCTGACAAAGGCTTTCTTAAGCTGGCCATACACTAATTGAAATTCATCGGGTTCAGTAGGGACTGGTTCAATTTCAATCAGTGTGTGGTCATTCCTGCTCGACAGAAGTCAATCGCTGGCCGAGCAAGAAAAAAAAAAAAGAAAAACGCAACAATCTACGGCCAACTTAACACGAAACGAAGACAATTCCATTTCTTTCAGACAACTGTATGTACTTGAGCAAAGACCAGATCATTTATAACTCAACGTGTTGAATAATTGTCAGACTAGAACTCGCAGTGTATTGTGAGATCTTCCAATATTTCATGCTTTGCTGAAATACACATGCACAGGGCAGTGTAGAAAGAACAGAGGGGTAGATTCAGGTACCTGTTACGGCGGCGTATCTCCAGAAATCTGCGTCGGCGTTTCGTTACGCCGATTCACAAAGGCAGTTAGGCTGTAAAAATAGGCTTCCTCCACCGACATAACTTGATTGCGGCGGCGTAGAATTGTGTGCAATATAACTTTGGCCGCTGGGGGCGCTTCCGTTGTTGTCGGCGTAGAATATGCTAATTTCTTAGATACGCCGATTCACAAACGTACGTGCGCCCGACGTTTGTTTTTTACGTCGTTTGCGTTAAGGCTTTTCCGGCGTAAAGCTGCTCCTGCTATTAGGAGGCGCAGCCAATGTTAAGTATGGACGTCGTTCCCGCGTCGCGATTTGAAAATTTTACGTCGTTTGCGTAAGTCGTCCGTGAATGGCGCTGGCCGCCATTTACGTTCACGTCGAAACCAATGACGTCCTTGCGACGTCATTTACCGCAATGCACGTCGGGAAATTTCAGGGACGGCGCATGTGCAGTACGTTCCGCGCCTAATTTAAATGATCCACGCCCCCTACCTGATCATTTGAATTACGCGCGTTTACGCCGGCCCCTTTTACGCTATGCCGCCGCAACTTACTGAGCAAGTGCTTCGTGAATACAGCACTTTCTCCTGTATGTTATGGCGGCGTAGCGTAAATACGATATGCTGCGCCGCCGTTTAAATTGCGCGCCCCTACCTGAATCCACCCCAGAGTCTACAATGTTGTTCAATGACGGTGACAATAAAAGCAGTAGACTGTCACTCCCTTTTATACGAAGCATCGGTCAGAAGAAAAGTCATGTAACAAACTGATGGGCACTTAATTATTGTTGCCGTAATGCATGGGTACCTTAGACTTAAAGGATTAGCTATAGAAAGAAACACTCAATATACAGAGAAATATACCAAAAACCAACACAAATTCTGTGCAAGGTCAAAAAACAAAGTATAATTTATGAAGGAGTTCCTACCTGTGCTTTGTGGGTTTGGAAGCTCTCTGTGATGAAATTCAGACGTTGTTTTCCTAGGTACAGGTGTGTCTGTATTACCTGCCTCCAGAGCTGTCAGCAAAATGTGACTCAGTTCTACCTGTGCAAGTACTGACTGAAATTGTTGCTGGAAAAAGAAGCCAAGCCCAGGTCTGAAGACTAGGCGGAGCAGAGAGTGTGCTGTGCCCTTCAGGGCACCAAACAGGTTTGTCCTCCAAATTCCTCTGTCCTCGTCTTTCTCTGTTTCTAAGTGGGCATTACTGCCACATTCTTCAAATTCTCACTAAAGGCGTCATTGGAAGCCTGGTATCCTGGAAACAAACACCCATCACTTTTTTTTTGTGTCAATATTCTTCCATGGTTAGGTTGAATTGATTTATCACTTGAATTCACCATCAGCTATTGGTTTTTCCATTAACCTGTTCTACGGCTTTTAAGAGAAAGGCAGACCTGATTTTTTTATTTATTTTTTGCAAAACTTGACATTATGATCAGCCACTATTGAAATCTTCTTGCAATGGGTCTAAAGCCTCGTACACACGAATTTTGTCCGAAGGGCGTTGGCCGTGAACTTCTGCATACAAATGGCAAAACTTTCTCAGCCAACAAACACAAAACTATGGGCCAGATTCACAGCAGAAATACGCCGGCGTATCTACTGATACGCCGGTGTATTTTCAAATTTGCCGCGTCGTATCTTGATTTGGAATCCTCAAACCAAGATACGACGGCTTTTGGCATAGATCCGACAGGCGTACGGCTTCGTACGTAGGTGTAATTCTCCGGCGGCCGCTGGGTGGAGTTTGCGTCGTTTTCCAGCGTCGGTATGCAAATTAGCTGTTTACGGCGATCTACGAAGGTACGCACGTTCGTCGCATTTTCTTACGACGTCGCTAGTCGGTTTTTCCCGTCGCAATCTTAAGCCTGCTATTTCATGGCTTAGATTTAGACCAGCCATGTTAAAGTATGGCCGTCGTTCCCGCGTTGAATTTCAATTTTTTTTTTGCGTAAGACGTCCGGGAATACGAAAGTACGTTACGCACGTCGCCGTTCAAAAAACACGTCGGGGTGCCGTTATTTCGCGCAAAGCACGGCGGGAAATTTTCACACGGAGCATGCGCAGAACGTTCGGCACGGGAGCGCGCCTAATTTAAATGGTGCACGCCCCATTTGAATTAGGCGAGCTTGCGCCGGACGGCTTTACGTTACACCGCCGTAAGTTTACACGCAAGTGCTTGGTGAATCAGGCACTTGCGCTGAAAAGTTGCGGCGGTGTAACGTAAATGAGTTACGTTACGCCGCAGCGCAGGTACATGAATCTGGCCCTATGTGTTTTTTCAGCTCTTTAGCGCCACCCTTTGGGCAACTTCTGCTAATGTTGTCTTATGGTTAGAATTGCTTCTGAGCATGCGTGTTTGTATCTGACGGACTTGTGTACACATGATCGGATAATCCGACGGCACACATTTTAAAGCATGCTATCCAACTATCCGACAACAATTGTCCGATGGAGCATACAAACGGTCAGATTTTCCGACAAAACCCTGCCATCACACATTTGTTGTTGGAAAATCCGATCATGTGTACGAGGCTTAAAGGGGTTGTAAAGGTTCGTTTTTTGTTTTCTAAATAGGTTCCTTTAACCGCTTAAGGCTCCATTCACACCTATGCATGTTGCTTTTGAGCGTTTTTGCAATGCTTTTTGCGTTGCTTGCTGAATTTTTTGACGTGCGTTTTTACCGTGATTTTACCGCGATTTTCGTTTTTTTTTGGCCAGTAATTTTTCTTTTTTTACATTTCCTTTAACAACCAGCTATAAACAGGTAAAAAAAAACTCAAAATCGCGGCACTTGCGTTTTGATGCAGGTCCATAGAATTCTATTGCATGCAAAACGCTGCTTTTTGAAGGAAAAAAAGTCCCTGACCCTTTCCAAAAGCGCGGAGGCACAAAAAAGCAATGATGTGAACATGTTCTATAGGAAACCATGTTAAAAAATTTCCCTGCATTTCTGCAAAATGCAACAAAAAAAGCATAAGGCCCCTTTCACATTGAGGAGTTTTTCAGGCGGTACAGCGCTAAAAATAGCGCTGCTATCCCGCCTGAAAAACTCCTGCCCAGCTACCTCAATGTGAAAGCCGAAGGGCTTTCACACTGAGGCGATGCGCTGGCGGGAGAGAAAAAAATCTCCTGTCAGCAGCATCTTTGGAGCGGTGAGAGGAGCGGCGTGTATACCGCTCCTTCACCGCTCCTTCCCATTGAACACAATGGGAAACCGCGGCAATACCGCCCGCAATGCGCCTCTATATAGGCGCATTGCCGGCGGTATTAACCCTTTATCGGCCGCTAGCGGGGGTTAATACCGCACCGCTAGCGGCTGATTTCCACGGCAATCCCGGCGGTATAGCGCCGCTACTTTTAGCGGCGCTATACCCCCACCGCGGCTCCCGCCCCAGTCTGAAAGGGGCCTTAGTGTGAATGGAGCCTAAGACCCGGACCATTATGCAGGTAAAGGACCAGGCCCCTATTTGAGATTCAGCACTGCGTCGCTTTAACTGACAATTGCGCGGTCGTGCGACGTGGCTCCCAAACAAAATTGGTGTCCTTTTTTCCCCCCACAAATAGAGATTTCTTTTGGTGGTATTTTTTAACCTCTGTGGTTTTTATTTTTTGCACTATAAACAAAAATAGAGCGACAATTTAAAAATAAATCCAATATTTTTTAGTTTTTGCTATAATAAATATCCCCAAAAATAAATAAAACATTTTTTTTCCTCAGTTTAGACCAATACGTATTCTTCTACTTATTTTTGGTAAAAAATCGCAATAAGCGTTTATTGATTGGCTTGCGCAAAAGTTATAGCGTTTACAAAATATGGGTTCGTTTTATGGCATTTTTATTAATATTTTTTTTCTAGTCTTGGCGACGATCAGCGTTTTTTTGTTTTTTTTTGTGACTGCGACATTATGTTGGACACATCGGACACTTTTAACACATTTTTGGGACCATTGTCATTTTCACAGCGAAAAATGCTATAAAAATGCACTGTTTACTGTGAAAATTACAATGGCAGTGAAGGAGTAAACCACTAGGGGGTGCTAAAGGGGTTAAGTGTGTCCTATTGTGTTTCTTACTGTAGGGGGCGTGGCTGGATGTGTGAAGTCACTGATCGTCGTTCACTATGACAGGGAACAGACGATCAGTGACAAGCCACAGAGAAGAACGGGGAAGGTTTTCTTACACTCTCCTCTCCCCGTTCTTCAGCTCCTGTGACCCGATCGCGATTGGGTCCACAGGTCCCACGGGCACGGTCACGGAGCTTCGGACCCACGGCTGGGTTCTTAAAGGGGACGTACATGTACGCCCTTGTGCCCAGCCGCGCAATTCTGTCGACGTATATGGTTGTGCGGCGGTCCTTAAGTGGTTAAGCTAGTGTATTGTTGGTTCACTTACCTTTTCCTTCGATTTCCCTTCTAAATGTTTTTTTTTCTTTGTCTGAATTTCTCACTTCCTGTTCCTCCTCAGTAAGCTGTTCTGGCTGACTAACCCCCAGCCAGAACGGCTCGGATAATAGGGGGCAAGCTTACTGAGGAGAAACAGGAAGTGAGAGATTCAGACAAAGAAAAAAAACATTTAGAAGGGAAATCGAAGGAAAAGGTAAGTGAACCAAAATAAAAAACAAACCTTTACAACCCCTTTAAGAATGTGTCACAATTGATGCTATTCACACTAAAGCCTCGTACACACGGAGGGTATGATTGTTGTCAGGGGATTGTCTGTTGACAGACTGTTGGCCTAAAATCCGACCGTTAGTACGCTCCTTCAGACAATTGCTGTCCAACTTTCGGCCAACAAATGTTGGACGGCAGGATAGTAAATTTTCCGTGGACAATGGTCTGTTGTCAGATTTTCGTATCGTCTGTCCAAAAGTCAGTTACACAAAAGTCCAAACACGCATGCTCGGAATCAATGCTCACCAAACACGACATTGGCAGAAGATGCCCAAAGGGTGGCGCTCAAGAGATAAAATTCCACGTAGTACGTCACTACGTTCGGGTTTGTTGGCCAATAATTGTGTGCCGTTAGTATGCAAGACAATATATAGACATACGCCCTTTTGAGAAAAGTCTGACGCTCGGTTGGCCAAAAATCGGATCGTGTGTACGAGGCTTTAGTGTTCATTCACCGGGAATTAATTGTTTGCTGCATAAAGCTTCCAGTTTCGTAAAAAACAACTACAAACTGTTTTTAGAAACTCCAAAAATATTAGTATAGCCAAAACCTTTTTTTGTTTTGTTTTGGGTAGAGGGGTAAAGGGCTAGAACCCCTGTCAGGTTTTTATAGCTGTCTATGTTCCTGGCTGGGAAGGTTCACACTCTGTCCTGGTGACCACCAAATATTTTATTTGTGGCCGGAATAAAAGGGGAAAGGATATCTTCCAGTGGGACACAGGCAGCAAAAAATAAACTGACAAGGGTTTGAACCTTTTCCTACTGTATCCAAAACATAAAAAGATGGCTTTACATAAACTTTTAATGCATGCCCAATTCCCAAAGCAGCCATGAAATAAATGGGATTAATTACTAACAATACAGTGCTTTTTTTATTTCTAGCGCAAAAAATGGTGATCAAATACCAGCAACAGTTCTGTTTGTGGGGATTTTTTTTTTTATAAAAATTTAGTTTTTTTGTTTGTAGTTTGTAGTGTTGTAACCAGTGGCGGCCCGTCCATAGGGCCCTTTAAGGCTTTTAAAAATTTGTTTTGCAGCGCCGCGCAAATAACATACACTCATACATTGCATGAGTGTATGTTATTGTGGCCAGCCTATTCAGATAACCAGACATTGTGCGCCGATTATCTGAATAAGGACAGCTGGTTGGCTGTGCGGAAGTGCCTATCAGAGCCAGCGGCTCTGGCTTTCCCAGTACAGCCCTTCAGCTCCCGGATGTCTTATCCTCGGAACGTAGTGGGCTACGTCCCTTGGATAAGACCGACGGCCGTCTCAGCCAATCAGTTTTACTGATTCTGGTTATCAGTAACCTGATTGGCTGAAGCGTCATCGAGGGCGACAGAAGACATCGAGGGACCGTGGAAGGACCCCAGAAAGGTAAGTGCCGGGCGGGAGGGCAATCTGACTGGCAGCATTTTACAGGGCACAGTGGGGATAATTGATGTGGGGACAATTGATGTGGGCACAGTGGGGAAAATTGATGTGGGCACAGTGGTGACAATTGATGTGGGCACAGTGGTGACAATTGATGGCATGGCACAGTGGCTGCGTTTGGCATGGCACAGTGGTGACAATTGATGGGCACAGTGGTGACAATTGATGGGCACAGTGGTGACAATTGATGGCACAGTGGCGACAATTGATGGCATGGCACAGTGGCTGCATTTGATGGGCACAGTGAGGCTGCAATTGTCTTTTTTTTTTCATTTGTTTGCGCCCCCCTAACATTTTTGAGCACCAGCCGCCACTGGTTGTAATGCAACAGTGCTGAAAATTGGTCTGGACATGAAGGGGGTGGGGGTTCCCTGTATTGACGTGGTTAAACTAAAGCTGATTGGCTACCATGCACAGCTGCACTCATCATTTGTGAGTCTCCTAACATTCTCTGACTCTGCTAGATGTCTGGGGTCGTCTCGCTGAAGCACAAGATGCTCTATATATTTTTTCCTGGTACTGCTGGAAAATGTACCAACAATTATTATTTTATTTTTTAAGTACAGCCCGTGCGTTGTGGGAGGGGCCTAAGCCTGGTATATTGCAACCTTTTTATACCAGGTCCTCGTTTTCCTCTCACCACTGATTTATAGAAGATGGACAAAAGATTCCAAGATCATTTTAAAGTGGAGTTCCACCCATAAATATAACATTACATCAGTAGTTTTTTTTAGATGCCTTCAAAGTGTTGTTGCTAGGCAGAATAGTTAATATTCCCACTTCCTGCACCTAGGTGCTTAATAACCTACACCGCACAGACTCCTGGGAATGTAGTGGGTGTAACTTTCCAGGAGTCTGTGCACTCCCCAGTCTCAAAGAATCATGTGACTTGGACAGCACAGGTGCTGAAACCTGATCTGACACTGCTTGTGCAGCACTGAGCATGTGCGAGATTTGCAAGGCTGAAATCCAGGAAGATATACAGTCTGGCATCATGATGCACACACTTAAGATGGCCCCAGTCAATTCCTATTTTTTTAAAGTGTCTAAATGCTGTAACAACCTAACAAAACAGGCCTTAGTTTACAGACCAACTTTACTAGAATACATTAAGCTTGTGTATTACAGGGGTATTTATATTTAAAAAGTGAAATTGTGGCCGGAACTCCGCTTTAATTGCTGGTAAAGAAGTCATATAAAAAGAGACAATGCATGTCCTTGTTTTGCTCTTGGTCAGATAGGGCTGTAGACCTAGTCACACCCCACCCATGTAAAGTGTTGGATTCAGTGACACAAAGTGGCTTTTGCTCTAATGTAACTGACCCATGTACCATTACAGCCACTTTGTCCTCGGTGTGGATAATCGTCGGCTTGCATACATCTTTCTGGTCAGTAAACATGGCCATCTGCAGTTCCCCATCCTGAGAACTTGATGTCCTTCGCTGTAGATGCCGTCTCTCACAAGCTGCTATGGGAGATCTTTTCAGGTTTTATGTATGGTCCCACATGCTCCTGTGGTTGAAGCCTACAAAGACCTAAAAAGCTGAACACTGATGTAGTGAACACTGATGTAGTGTAGCGTCCACACAGGCAGTAGCCATTGAGGAGCACAAGGTGCATCAACTGCCACACAAGTTTACTGTTTATGGCTAAAGCCTCGTACACACGATTGGACTTCCAGCTGACTTTTTCTGTGGATTTTGGTCTCAAGCAGTGGCGGCTGGTGCTCAAAATTTCTGGGGGGGGCGCAAACGTAAAAGAAAAAAAAAAAAAAGAACAAAATTGCAGCCTCACTGTGCCCATCAAATGCAGCCACTGTGGCATCAATTGTCACCACTGTGCCATGCCATCAAACGCAGCCACTGTGCCATCAATTGTCACCACTGTGCCATGCCATCAAACGCAGCCACTGTGCCATCAATTGTCACCACTGTGCCATGCCATCAAACGCAGCCACTGTGCCATCAATTATCACCACTGTGCCATGCCATCAAATGCAGTCACTGTGCCATGCCAAACACAGCCGCTGTGCCATGCCATCAAACGCAGTCACTGTGCCATGCCATCAAACGCAGTCGCTGTGCCATGCCAAACGCAGTCACTGTGCCATGCCATCAAACACAGCCACTGTGCCATCAATTGTCACTACTGTGCCCATTGTTGCCACTGTGCATGTCACTGGGCCCTTTAATTGTTTCCACTGTGCCCATTGTCACTATTGTGCCCATTGTTGCCGCTGTGCCCTGTAAAATGCACTTACCTTAATCCTTCGACGTCCCTCGATGTCTTCTTCTCCCGCCATGGTGACGCTTCAGCCAATCAGGTTACCGATAACCAGAATCGGCGAACCTGATTGGCTGAGACGGCCGTCAGTCTTATCCAAGGAACGCACCCCGTACGTTCCCTGGTTAAGACATCCGGGAGACGAGGGCTGTACATGGAAAGCCTATCAGAGCCGCTGGCTCTGATAGGCACTTCCGCACAGCCAACCAGCTGCTGTTATTCAGGTGGTCGGCGCTCAATGTCCGGCCACCTTGAATAGACCAGTGGCAGCTGGCAATAATAACATACATTCATGCAATGCATGAATGTATGTTATTTTCAGTAGCGGTGCGGAGCCAGAGGGGGCGGCGCTCCAGCGCCCTCTATGGACAGACCGCCGCTGGTCTCAAGGGCGTTGGCCATGAACTTGTTCTGCATACACGGCTCAACATTTTCAGACAACATTCACCAAATCACATGTTTTTTCAGCTCTTTACTGTCACCCTTTCGGCAATTTCTGCTATTGTTGTCTGATGTTTAGCATTGGTTCGGAGCATGCGTGTTTTTACTTTGGATTTTAGTTGGACAGATTTGTGTACACACGATCGGATAAACCAACATAACAGATTTAGGCCGGGTTCACACTGGTCTGACAAACGCTCCGACATTGGGAGCTCATGTCGCATGACATGTAAAATTCAATGGCCCGGATTCAGGTAGATTTGCCCCTTATTTGCGGAGGCGCAGGGCAGCGTTTTTGCCCTGCGCCCCCGCAAATTTACTGCGCTACCCGCGATTCACGGAGCAGTAGCTCCGGAAATTGCGTGTGCGCTGTGTAAACTTGCCCTGCGTAAGGGCGCCTAATGTAAATGATCCCGTAGGGGGCGGGAATCATTTAAATTAGGCGCGCTCCCGCGCCGAGCGTAGAGCGCATGCTCCGTCAGGAAACTTTCCCGACGTGCATTGCGGCAAATGACGTTGCAAGGACGTCATTTGCTTCAAAGTGAACGTGAATGGCGTCCAGCGCCATTCACGAATCACTTACGCAAATTACGTAAAATTCGAACGTTGCGACGCGGGAACGACGGGTATACTTTAGCATTGGCTGCCCCTGCTATTAGAAGGGGCAGCCTTACGCTAAACACGCCGTACAGAAACAACGTAAATTGCGTACGCAGGGCTCGCGCAATATTGTGAATCGGTGTTAGTATGCAATTTGCATACTATACACTGAGCACAATGGGAGCATCGCTAGAATGCAGCCTAAGATATGCGTGGCATAAGAGCCTTATGCCACGCAGATTTTAGGCTGCAGTCGGCGTTACGATGTTCCTGAATCGGGAGCATTCGTAACGCCGGGGCAAGTAAGCAATTGCGCTGTGTAACCTATGGTTACACAGGCGCAATTGCTACTTGAATCCGGGCCAATGTTTTCCTATGAGAGCTGTCTTAACTGGTCCAACACAAGTCGATCCGACTTTGGAAATGCTCCCTGTACTACTTTGGTCCGAGTTCGATCAAACTTCAGCCCATTGAATATCATTGAAGTAGGATCCTTGTCCTTACCATCCGACATGGTGATTACAACAGCAGTAAAAGGAATTTATCTCACACTGGGGCTGTTTTGATTGGTCGAAGGTCAAACTATCACAAAGTCGGAGCAAAGTAGTATCCTGTTCATGAAAGTCGGATGGATGTAGGACCAATGTAGGACCGATGTGGAACCAATGTCACAGAGAAAAGTAGGATGAAAGTCGTTTCAGTGTGAACCCAGCCTTATTGCCAGACAGTTGGTAAGCATGAACAGCCAACAATTGTCTGGTGGAGCATACACACAGTCAGATTATCCGACACAACATGTCCATCAGACAATTATGGCCATAAAATTAGATTGTGTGTACGGGCCTTATATCTTCCTGGCAGCCCCTGGGAATGACTTGGCACAGTTGGCAGTTTCTTCCTTATTCTATTTGCAAGCCAAAGGTGTAACCTGTTGTGAATTTGCACAATATGTAAATTGTAACCCCAGGCACACTTGGAGGGTGTGAACTGACTAAAATGGAATGGCCCTTTAAGGCTGGATTCACACCTATACATTTTTTGTGCTTTTTGCACTACAGTTCATATAACATGGTTTCCTATGGAACACGTTCTGTAGAGCAAATGGCACTAAAAATGCATAGGTGGGAATCCAGCCTTAAAGCATCAGTGACTCAGCTATAGAAATATTTTTTATACTTTTAGAAATGTGTTGGATTAAAAAAAAATAAAAGAAACTTGTGGTTTAAAATTTAGAGTTGATCATGTCTGGGGTTGCTACTTGGTGGACACTGTGAATTGTTGCTTGTGGTCAATGGCACTGCATAGGTTAATGTAGTCTAAGAACTGACACGTCTTGTGAAGAAACTACATATCCCACAATCCCCGGGTCTCTCAACCTAGTGCTCTTTAGCTGAAAACTAGTAATCACATCTGAAGCAGGCCACAAAAAAATATTATGCGCTGCATATTTGCCTTGAGTCACTGACTCCAGGTGTCAAAACAAGAAGGCCAATGGCCAGGTAACTAGCATTTTCAGAAGAAAAGGTTAGCAATTGTAGATTCCTTATTTTTTTTTAAATCATGGCTCGATTTGCAAACAACATTCAAGCTAATGGCATGTGCAGTACCGCATTTGGCCAAAAGGTGCAGGGATGCCAGTTACATGCGGAACGGTTCGGAAAAACTCGGAATCACTCCGTTCCTGAGATCAGCTAAACTGTCCCTGAGTATTTCTGAGGCTCTCCGGCGCCCCCTCACCTCTGGCCACATGCGGTATTGCATGCCATAGAAGTCAATGCAGAACAAATTATCTTCGTTTCCATTTACTTCTATGGGGAAACTCACTTTGATATGCGAGTGCTTTGGATTACAAGCATTCTCCTAAAACAGATTATGTTTGTAATCCAAGGTTCCACTGTACAGTATATTACATTTTTGTTGTTTTGTTTTAGATACGCTTTGGGGCTCATGCATAACTCCTTAATTTATTCTAATTAGCCTCATTAATTTCTTATTTTCCTTCTCAATTTAATTATTTTCCTGCTGGCTTGTTTCATTTACTTCTATTTTTACAAACTATTAATGATTAAAACTTTTTAATTTTTTTTGTTCGTTTTTTGCTTGGTTCATTATTATTTTTACACCTTTTAACATATATTTACATGTTTCACATTGAAAAAAGTGCAACATTTAAAAAATAAAATTCTTAAAATTTGTAAAATAACTTTTCAATGTTTTGTACCATTGCTGGCAGCTAAAGTGTAAACAAAAAAGTTGCATTCGGTATCGGCGGGGGAAAAGACCACAATATAACAATGGTCATTTTTTTTATTTCTTTACATATTACTCTATTTTTAATTACATTTCTTTATAATTGATTGAAGCAAAGTGTATTACGTCTTATTTTATTGCCATCTTGTCTGATAACCTAATGTTCAGGGGTTGTAAATCTTTAAAGTAATAAAAAATATATAAAAAAGTTCAGAATCGTGATCTTTATTCTAAGCAAAAATAAATCTTAATTCTCATTTTATCCAGAATCGTGTAGCTCTAGTGGATGCATTTATGCGACTACAGGTCATTAAGGCCCACCCACCCTGCTGCCCCAGATATACGATATGCTGGCGGGACGAGGTTAAATGCTTCAATAAAATATATATATTTTTTTTTTTCAAGAAACTGTTTAATAACAATTGTTTCCTTTACAATAATTAAGAACATTAATCAGTATGAACATATACAGTTGAGGAATGGTGAAGTAATACAACAGTAACCGCTTTCTGTATAATAGGAAATCGAATACTCAACGTGAATAGTCAATGGATGATGCAGTAACATTGATATGAATAGTTATTTACACTTAACGTAAACATATTCCTTACTAGGCAAAGTAACAGGTTTATGTTGGCCATACAAAATGCCAAGGATAAATTGTAGATGGCACCAAGAAAATTAGTCTGAACAGTGGAGGTGATTTGCTAAATCTGGTGCACACTGAATCTGGTGTTGTACATAGTAACCAATCAGCTTCTAGGTTAAAGGCCTGGTTTACACCTATGCATTTTCATTTTTGCAGAAACACTACAGTTCATTTAACGGAAAAGGTCCAGCGACTTTTTTATGGTTTTTGGGTTCCATAGACTTCAATGGATCAAAAACGTGCATCGAAAAATGCACCTGGAATATGCAAACTGCATAGGTGGGACCCAGGCCTTAAGCTCGATTCACACATTTGCATGTAACTTTTGAGCGTTTTTGCGGTGCTTGTTGCGTTTTTCCCACACACGTTTTTACCGCGATTTGCGTTTTTTTTTTATATATATTTTTTTTTAGTTGGCAATTTTTTTTTTACATTTGCTTTAACCACTTGCCGACTTCCTCATGTACATTTACGTCAGCAGAATGGCACGGACAGGCACAATCACGTACCTGTACGTGCCCTGCTTGACGTGGGTGGGGGGTCCGATCGGGACCCCCCCCGGTACATGCGGAGGTCGGGTCCCCTCGGGGAGCGATCCGGGACGACGGCGCGGCTATTTGTTTATAGCCGCTCCATCGCGATCGCTCCCCGGAGCTGAAGAACGGGGAGAGCCGTGTGTAAACATATAATAAATACAAATAATAAATATCACCAAAAGAAAGCTCTATTTGTGGGGAAAAAAGGACGCCAATTTTGTTTGGGAGCCACGTCGCACGACCGCGCAATTGTCTGTTAAAGCGACGCAGTCCCGAACTGTAAAAACCCCTTGGGTCTTTAGCCAGCATATTGGTCCGGGGCTTAAGTGGTTAATAACCAGCTATAAACAGGTTAAAAAATGCAAATTGCGGTTCTTGCGTTTGGAATGCAGGTCCATTGAATTCTATTACATGCAAAATGCTGCTTTTTGCAGGGGAAAAAAGTCCCCGACCCTTTCCAAAAACGCAGAGGCACAAAAGAGCATTTTTGTGAACATGTTTCATAAGAAACCATGTTAAAAAATTTCCCTGCATTTCTGCAAAATGAATCAAAAAATGCATTAGTGTGAATGGAGCCTTAGGCCTGGTTCCCACCTATGCAGGTTGCAGTTGATGCATATTCCAGGTGCATTTTGCAATACAAATTTTTGATCTATTGAAGTCTATGAAACAAAAAACACAACCTGCTAGTCCCTGGCCCTTTGCATTAAAATGCACAGATGTGAACGTGACCCATCAGAAACCATGTTAAACAGACTGTAGTGTGTGTCTACAAAACTGAAAACATCCTATGCATTAAGGTAAAAAAACATCTGATAGCACCGCCCCCCCCCCCCCCGTTTTACTTACCTCTCCCAGCCTGGCCGTTGATTGGCTAGGCTGATTGATAGCAGCGCAGCCATTGGCTGGCGCTGCTGTCAATCACAGCGGATGACGCGGCGCGCCGGGGCCGAGTGATACAGATACTATGGCCGCCGCTGTATCACGGGAGCGTGCTCGCAAAAGCTTTCCACCATGCGAGGGAGCTTGCATGAACGTGGAAAGCTTTTGCGAGGAGGAGCAGAGACAGCCGTCGAGGGACCCCAGAAGACACGGATCGGGGCCACTCTGTGCAAAACGAACTGCACAGCGGAGGTAAGTATAACATGTTTGTTATTTTTAAACAAAAAAAATCTTGCCTTTAGTGTCCCTTTAACTAAACAAGCTGAAGTTAGAAGCCGATTGGTTACTATGAACAGATTCTGTATTCACCAGTTTTTGTAAATCGCCCCCAGTGACTCTATCCTAGCAAATGCAGTCACTGTTTGGGTATTCAGACAGTTGCGAGTGCTGTGGCTGTTTGCATACTACAGCTCGGAGTTGAGATTCAACCATCCACGCTGTTTGGCATGGATGGAGGAACGGTTTGATTTTCGTATGGTTCAGCCTGCCTGGTTTTGTCTTGGCAATGCCCTATTATTACACAGATAACAAACAGCCAGAAACCTATAGATGGACATTAAGTGCCTTCTGAGTAAATGACCTTGTACAAGCATGCAGCCAGTGAAGACAGATCTCATTTGCATTGTTTAACAAGTCTACGTAACCAAAACCCCCAAGAAAGTCCCTGGCCCTTTCCATAAAATGCACCGATGTGAACGTGACCTATAGGAAACCATGTTAAATGGATAGTAGTGCATTTCTGTAAAACGCACTAAAAAATGCATAGGTGTGAACCAGGCCTTTCTGGAGATTTGCAATTTTTAGCGATTAGTATTTTGACTACAGTCACCGACAGCTCTAGATGGAAGTTTGTGTATAAACAAACCACTGTGATCATGATGGTTGTTTGTCATGATGATTATGTGATAATGAAGCATGAGGATTATATTCTCATTGCTAGCAGGAGATCCGGAATCATCAGAGGTGCATTCCTAGTTTTCAAAAGGAAGGTAATTCAGGTCCTCGTGGCTTGTGGAATTGTGTCCGATAACGTTAATGTACAGATTGTGGACATATGAGGATTAAATAGCCTGTCATTGCTCTGTCACAGCAAGCATGTGTGGTTCTAATTTTTTTTCTTTAATAAGGTGAAACTAAACCTAACTCTTAGAAAAATGCAAGCAGGCAGCTCTTTATTGCAGAAGAGACATGCCAAGCCTTAGACCCCTTTCACACTAAGGCGTTTTTCAGGCGGTACAGCGCTAAAATACTGTATACCGCCTGAAAAAACTCCTGCACTGCATACTCAATGTGAAAGCCCGAGGGCTTTCACACTGAGGCGATGCGCTGGCGGGAGACAAAGAAAATCTCCTGCCAGCAGCATCTTTGGAGCGGTGAGAGGAGCGGCGTGTATACCGCTCCTTCCCATTTAAAACAATGGGAAACCGCGGCAATACCGCACGCAATGTGCCTCTGCAGAGGCGCATTGCGGGCGGTATTAACCCTTTATCGGACGCTAGCGGTGGTTAATACCGCACCGCTAGCGGCCGAATCCGACGGTATAGCGCCGCTATTTTTAGTGGCATTATACCGCCACCGCCCCAGTGTGAAAGGGGCCTTATTCTGTAATAATAGATACTTAACCTGCCTGCTCGCAGCTTTCTATTGAATGGACACTGAATTGCACATGCACAGCTCAGCATGCATTCCTGGAACTTTCTGGCTGTGCTGGAATGACTGACTCCCATATGTGCATGCGTGGGATGATGTTGGTCCTACCAGCCAAATCAAGAGTCCGTAAACCCGGCACCAGGGAGAAGATGACAGCGGCTGGCAAGGGATATAACCAATGCATCAATGGAAGGTGGAGGCGAATAGAATTGCCGATTTTAGTTCCACTTTATTATTGTGACCAGAGATCTTTGCGTCTATCATTGCGCTGGGGATGAAGTGCAATCTTGTAGGTAGTGCTATATTTGACATAAGCTTTACCTTCAATGTAGTGCAAGGGCCTGCCTGGTTAGAACACAAATTCAAAGCATTTTAGGTTTGACCTCGTATTATATGGTTTTGGTAAATTAAAATTGTATAATGTAAAGCCATTCTTAAGACAAAAAGATGTTGCAAGGCTAGATTAAAAATGTACCCAAAGGGCCAGTTCACACCAGATACAGTCCAGTGCATTTTTTTTCTGCATGGAAAGTAGGTTATATGATTTTCAATGGCATGGTTCACACCAGTGCATGCATTTCCAGTGCGTTGTAAAAACACTGAAAAACACAACTAAATGCACCAACAACGCACTGGAAAACACGTGTCCTTATCTAAGCTTAATAAAAAAGAAGAGGTATGGAAAAAAGCACCGACTGCATTAAAACGTACCAAAAACGCACATGCAATAAAAGCACCTGGAACGCATTTCTATGATGTGAACTGGCCCTAAATGTTTTAGAGCAGAGTGAAATTTGCGTTACATGGAGTAAATCTATTTTTTTTATTTCAGATATATCAACTATATTAAACAAGGCTTTTTGGTTTTGTATCATATGAAAGGCAGCGCTACACAGTTTATGAATATTGCAACTGAAACTGATGGAACTTTCAGTCGGTAAGAATTCTCTTGTTCATTGATAGCCTCATATTGGCGACTGTGAACAGCATATGGAAACTTTTTTTGCATCAAATATTCAGCCAGTGTGTGACCAAGTGTATTTTGAGACACTTGTTAAAAAATGATAAGCAGAACTAAATGCCCCATGTGATGAATTAAATTAGAAAATCTCAAAGGCAGCAGTTAACTGAAACCTAGCTTGCTCTTCTCAAATGTGGATAACTCTGAACGGTTCTCTCAATGGCTTGGTCCAGGCTGACCACCGGTTTGTATGCCATGTCTTTCTTGGCCCGCTCACAGCTGTAATAGTGGTAGGTCCCGGCCAGCGCCACTCTCATTGGTGTAAATGTTGGTTTGATTTTGATAACTGGACTAACAATAAACACCAAAAAGGACAAAAACAAAGCAAGGTAGTAAGCTAGCCAATAAGGAATCTTGTACTTGGGGGCGTCG
Source organism: Rana temporaria (assembly GCF_905171775.1). Lineage (NCBI taxonomy): Eukaryota > Metazoa > Chordata > Amphibia > Anura > Ranidae > Rana > Rana temporaria. Next base: position 60,614,767 of record NC_053497.1, read on the forward strand.
TAATTCAGGCCAGTCAGGACGCGGGAAATAAATGTCCAAAATGGGAGGGGTTCATCGTTCGTGATATGGTAGGCCTAAGAAAGAAAAAGAGAGTGTTTGAAAAAAAAAAAAAAAAAGAGAAATTGAAAAAAAAACATAGTAACCATGCATATTAATCAGCTTCTAGCTTCAGCTTGTTCAGTTAACCTCCCTGGCGGTATGATTCTGTCTGGAATTACGTACCAAAAGCGGTACAATTATTTTGCAAGGAAATTTGGCGTTTTATACTGTAGGCCTGTAATTTTTAGAAATAACTCACTTAAATCTGACCAGGCAAGAGTCTTGTAGGCATCCCGGGTATGATTTTTTTTTAAAACAAAATTATAAATTATAATATAATAAATAATTATAAATAATCATAACAAATAATAATATAATTATAATAAAAATTATTCAATAATGTAATCAACTCAAAATCACTGAAATTTGCTCAGTTGCAGAATTGTCGCTGTCATTTTTTTTTTTTTTTATGACGAATTTCCCCACAAATCGCTATCACACAATTCTGCAAGTGATTATAATTTATTATCGCCGTTTTCTAGCTGATCTAAAACCATTTGACATAAAGGGACACTTTTGGACAATCTACAGTTTTCAGGCAGAAAGAAATTTTTTTATTATATAAAAGTACATGTAGGGCACTGGGCAGACCACTAGGGACAAGGGGGGTGTATTTTTTACATACAGTACTGTAATCTATAAGATTACAGTATACTGTATGTAAAGTGTTTGTTTACTTTTTTGAATTTGGCGCCGTTCTCCGCTCCCGTGCGTCGTAACGTCGCAGGGAACGGAGATCGGCGGCACACGGGGAGACTGTGAATCGAGCGAGGAGGTCCCGCTTGCTCACACAGCGGGGTGGCATCGCTGGATCCAGGGACAAGGTAAGTAACTTGCCTGTGGATCCAGCGAGAAGGTAAGCCGCGCCGCTGCACACTCTGCACGTCCACCCCGAGCGTGACTCGGGGATACCGATCTGAACATGAAAAACCAACCCCGAGTCACGCTCGGGTTTACCGCCAAGGGGGTTAAAGACACATGTTTTTTCACCCTAATGCATTCTATGCATTAGGATGAAAAAACATCCGAGCATTAGCGGCCCCCTGTTTACTTACCCTCGAAAGTCCCGCACCGTGAACGCGCAGGCTTCTTGGCAGGGCTTCTCGGCCCCTTCATTGGTTGATTGAAAGCAGCGCAGTCATTGGCTCGCACTGCTGTCAATCACATCCAATGACGCGGGGGGCGGGGCCAAGTGATACAAGGGGGGCGCCGGCTGTATAACGGGAGCGCGGCCACAAGAACTAGCCACCATGCAAGCTCACTCGCATGAAGGGGGTTAGTTCTTTCGGGGAGGAGCAGAGACAGGCGCTGAGGGACCCCAGAAGACCAGATTCCGGGCAACTCCGTGCAAAAACGAGCTGCAACAGCGGAGGTAAGTATGACATGTTTGTTATTTAAAAAAAAAAAAAAAATTCCTTTACAACCCCTTTAAGCTCTCAAAATAAAAGCTAGAAGCTCTTTGGTTGCCACGCACAGACGTCCCAGCCTTAATAAATTCCTCCCACATTGTTTACATTAAATAGTACTATATCTGCTGGGGAATGCAATTTCTGCTTTCCTAAGCATGTCTGAAATGAATGTATCTTCATTACAGTATCATGCTGTAGATTTTAACTTCCTTTTCACAGTTGCATTTGTATCCTGGGAAACCTCTGTCTTGCCTTTCTATCTTCTCATCTAACCTCCTTTTTCACGACGAGTGGGGACAAAACTATAACAAAATTAACATCAGAACATGAGTCCAACTATTTTTTTTAGGTTAAAATGAGCCTGTGCCTAGACAATGCACACTAATTACACCTATTACAAAAAGCTGTAAAAGTGCTTTAAACAAGCCCTCATTCACCTCTGTAGCTATAGGCACAGTTGAGAAATTCATCTTCAAAATTCACACTCGAGGGATGGAAATCACAACTTTATTTTCTATAAAAAAAGTAGAATCTTAGCAGCCTATCAGCCATCTAATGTAACAAATACCCAGTATTTGTAAGCTGTTAAGAAATGGACTAAAACCTGAGTTTAGAGTTTCCGTTATGAACTTTGAGGATGAATTTATTGACCGTACAAACAGATATCAGGGTGATAAAGTATTACTTTATTGCCCATAGTCTGGTCACTGGGACAAAAATGATTGGAAGGTTATAACCCTTGCCAACTCTACTAATTGGAGTGCTTTTCTTTCCACTGTTTAACTTCCTGTCCCACTAACTTCCTACAGGAATTGAATGAAAAAAACTTCTCCCCTGGGGACTCGGACAACAAGCAACCCATAGATTTTGCGGTTTTTTTTTTTTCCTTCGACCACAGGGGAAAATTATTTGATTTTCCATCAACACAGTAGGCGTTGATTATTGTGTTCTGTTGGCAGGAAGTCTTCCTGGCTTTCAGAACACAATATTATTGCTAGCAGCCATAGCTGCCAGCAGTAATCGCATGTAAAAAATCTGACAGGCTGGCTGTTGACTTGGGTACAACCAACCTGCCCATAGATCGGTCGAATCTCGGCCTCTGCTGAACCGACCGAGATTCGCACCATCTATGGCTGGCTTTACAGACTTTTTGACTGGAGTTCTATGGTAATAATTCATTGAAAAGTAAAAAAAAAACATACAGAAGTTGATACAATAGGCAAATGCTACAATACTTACCTTTCCACATAAAGGAGAGTCTTTTTGTAGATATTCTGCTGCCAAAATGTGACCGTGTACTACATTCTCCACGTATGTAAAATCCACCAAATTCTGCCCATTCCTGGAAAAAAATTAATAGCAATAAGCAAGGTTTTCTTTGTGGATACATGAGTGGATATGACCAACTCTCCAACTTACTCAAAGGTTGAAAGAATTAAAGTGGAGTTCCACCCATAAATATAACATTACATCAGTAGTTTTAAAAAAATGTCATTAGTCCTTTACAAATTTTTTTTTTTTTTTTAGATGCCTTCAAAGTGTTGTTGCTAGGCAGAATAGTTAATCTTCCCACTTCCTGCACCTAGGTGCTTAATGCTTCCTAACCTACACCGCACAGACTCCTGGGAATGTAGTGGGTGTAACTTTCCAGGAGTCTGTGCACTCAAAGAATCATGTGACTTGGACAGCACAGGTGCTGAAACCTGATCTGACACTGCTTGTGCAGCACCGAGCATGTGCTAGATCTGCAAGGCTGAAATCTAGGAAGTCATACAGTCTGGCTTCATGATGCCCACACTTAAGATGGCCCCAGTCAATTTCTATTTTATAAAGTGTGTAAATGCTGTAACAACCTAACAAAACGGACCTTAGTTTACAGACTAACTTTACTAGAATACATTAGGCTTGTGTATTACTGGGGTATTTATATTTAAAAAGTGAAATTGTGGCCGGAACTCCGCTTTAAGAAATTGGGACATGAAAATAATTCCTCATGGTTGTGGGTCAAACTGAACATCCAGAACCACTGGTTTAGTCCTTATCCAGACAGGCAGTGACATACTTGCGATTTCTTGGATTTTTTCTAAACACATGTAAAGATATATTGGAATGATATAATTCCCACTGTACGCTGCATTTAAATTACTTGCACAGAAATCAGGGCTCCCAGGGGCAGATTAGATACTCTGAACACAGATACATGTAAATGCAAGGAACGTGTCCTGAGAAGTATAACATTTGTAAATGCAACTTCTTCTTTGTTCCAATAATAATATGTGAATGTGACCTTAAAGCGTGACTACAGTTTCCATATGTGCAGGTAAAAATATTAGCTTTTTTTTTCTGCAGCCTGCAGAGCATTGCAACCGCAATCAGCCTAACACCGGTGTAATGCCAGGATCCTGCAGAATCTTATGCCGTGTACACACAGTCGGAATTTCTGACAACAAATGTTCAATGTGAGCTTGGTGTCGGAAAATCCGACCGTGTGTAGGCTCCATCGGACATTTGCTGCCGGAATTTCCGACAACAAATGTTTGAGAGCTGGTTCTCAATTTTTCCGACAACAAAAGTTCTTGTTGGAAATTCCGATCGTCTGTAGCCAATTCCGATGCACAAAAATCCTATGCATGCTCGGAATCATTGAACTTAATTTTTCTCAGATCGTCTTAGTGTTGTACGTAACCGCGCTCTTGACGTTCGGAATTTCCGACAACATTTGTGTGACCTGTGTGACCGTGTGTATGCAAGACAAGTTTGAGTGAACAATCCGTTGGAAAAACAATCCACGGTTTTGATGTCGGAATGTCCGATTGTGTGTACGCGGCATTAGTGTTTCTGGAGAGCAGGAAGATCCATGGACTAGGAGAGCAGCATCCTCGCAGTTCATTGAGAACTACAAGCCATCTGTCGCAGTGGCAGGCGGTAGTTGAAGTTCATTTATTCACAGACGGCTGTTCTTTTTAAACTGTGATGCCGCGCACACACGATCAGTCCATCCGATGAGAACGGACCGATGGACCGTTTTCATCGGTTAACCAATGAAGCTGACTGATGGCTCGTCGCGCCTACACACCATTGGTTAAAAAAACGATCGTGTCAAAACGCAGTGATGTAAAACACCGTGCTGAAAAAAACGAAGTTCAATGCTTCCAAGCATGCGTCGACTTGATTCTGAGCATGTGTGGATTTTTAACCGATGGTTGTGCCTACCAACGATCGTTTTTTCCCATCGGTTAGGAATCCATCGGTTAAATTTAAAGCAAGTTAGCTTTTTTTTAACCGATGGTTAAATAACCTATGGGGCCCACACACGATCGGTTTTGACTAGGGTTGTCCCGATACCACTTTTTTAGGACCGAGTACGAGTACCGATACTTTTTTTCAAGTAGTCGCCGATACCGAATACCGATACTTTTTTTAAAATGTGTCCCCAAATGCAGCGATGTCCCCCCACAGATGCAGCCATGTATCCCCCCATCCAGCCAGCGTCACCCCCCATCCAGCCAGCGTCACCCCCCATCCAGCCAGCGTCACCCCCCATCCAGCCAGCGTCACCCCCCATCCAGCCAGCGTCACCCCCCATGCAGCCAGCGTCACCCCCCATGCAGCCAGCGTCACCCCCCATGCAGCCAGCGTCACCCCCATCCAGCCAGCGTCACCCCCCATGCAGCAATGTATCCCCCCATCCAGCCATTGTCACCCCCCATCCAGCAATGTATTCCCCCAGCCATTGTCACCCCCCATGCAGCCATTGTCACCCCCCATCCAGCCAGCGTCACCCCCCATCCAGCAATGTATTCCCCCAGCCATTGTCACCCCCCATGCAGCCAGCGTCACCCCCCATGCAGCCAGCGTCACCCCCCATCCAGCCAGCGTCACCCCCCCATCCAGCCAGCGTCACCCCCCATGCAGCCAGCGTCACCCCCCATCCAGCAATGTATTCCCCCAGCCATTGTCACCCTCCATGCAGCCAGCGTCACCCCCCCATGCAGCCAGCGTCACCCCCCCATGCAGCCAGCGTCACCCCCCCATGCAGCCAGCGTCACCCCCCCATGCAGCCAGCGTCACCCCCCCATGCAGCCAGCGTCACCCCCCCATGCAGCCAGCGTCACCCCCCCATGCAGCCAGCGTCACCCCCCCATGCAGCCAGCGTCACCCCCCCATGCAGCCAGCGTCACCCCCCATGCAGCCAGCGTCACCCCCCATGCAGCCAGCGTCACCCCCCATGCAGCCAGCGTCCCCCCCCATCCAGCCAGCGTCACCCCCCATCCAGCCAGCGTCACCCCCCATCCAGCCAGCGTCACCCCCCATGCAGCCAGCGTCACCCCCCATGCAGCCAGCGTCACCCCCCATCCAGCCAGCGTCCCCCCATCCAGCCAGCGTCCCCCCCCATCCAGCCAGCGTCACCCCCCATCCAGCCAGCGTCCCCCCATGCAGCCAGCGTCACCCCCCATCCAGCCAGCGTCCCCCCATCCAGCCAGCGTCTCCCCCCATCCAGCGTCTCCCCCCATCCAGCCATGTCACGCTTACCTGCATCCCCGCTGCCGCCGACTCTGTAATACGGGCGGGAACATTACAACTTTGAATCTCTGTTATGATTGGCGCCGCCCTTGCGTATAGACACTCCCCCTCGCTCGGGATTGGACAGTTCACCCGAGCGAGGGGGAGTGTCTATGCGTGGTGCGAATCATTACAGCTATTCAAAGCTGTAATGTTCCCGCCCGTATTACAGAGTCGGCGGCAGCGGGGATGAGGCGAATGGCGGCGGATTACGGCGTTTCGTGGCGGCGGGCGGCGTTCGGCGGCAAGTATTCTATTTATGTATCGGGGCGGGGTATCGGCGTCTGAGTACCGCCGAAAAAACTCGGAATCGGTCCCGATACCGATACTAGTATCGGTATCGGGACAACCCTAGTTTTGACCGATGAAAACGGTCCATCAGACCGTTGTCCTCTGTTTAACCTATCATGTGTACGAGGCCTGACAGCGGGTGATCAGAGAAGTGCAGGCAGGTGCTCTTTGGTAACATGTTGCACCCTAAATATGAGGGTAACGTGTTAGCAAAAAGGTAAACATATGTTTTAAATAAACTATTTCCTTCAAAAACACATGCAGCAGCTGTCAGAACTCTATGTGGCCTCAGCTACATACAGTATACAGTGCTGAGTGCTGGCAGCAGGACGCGTCCCTCTCCTGGATTAAGATTGAGCACTGCTCAGCCATTTAGAGGAAGCTTTGTAAATACATGGCTTCCTCTGATTCACTGAGACACAGATGGTGACATCATCCGCATCAGCCAATCAGAGATCCTGCTGCCAGAACACAGCCCTGTAGCTGAGGCTACATACAGCACTGACAGGTACTCCATATGTTAGTGAAGCAGATAGTTTCTTTGGTCCAAACAGTATTTAACCACTTAAGGACTGGACCAATATGCAGCTAAATGACCCAAGGGGTTTTTACAATTCGGCACTGCGTCGCTTTAACAGACAATTGCGCGGTCGTGCGACGTAGCTCCCAAACAAAATTGGCGTCCTTTTTTCCCCACAAATAGAGCTTTCTTTTGGTGGTATTTGATCACCTCTGCGGTTTTTATTTTTTGCGCTATAAACAAAAATAGAGCGACAATTTTGAAAAAAATGCAATATTTTTTTACTTTTTGCTATAATAACTATCCCCCAAAAACATATCTAAAAAAAATTTTTTTCCCTCAGTTTAGGCCGATACGTATTCGTTTACCTATTTTTGGTAAAAAAATCAAAAAAAAATCGCAATAAGCGTTTATCGTTTGGATGGCGCAAAATTTATAGCGTTTACAAAATAGGGGATAGTTTTATTGCATTTTTTTTTTTTTTACTACTAATGGCGGCGATCAGCGATTTTTTTTCGTGACTGCGACATTATGGCGGACACTTCGGACAATTTTTACACATTTTTGGGACCACTGTCATTTTCACAGCAAAAAAAGGGATTTTTAATACAGCTTACCTGTAAAATCCTTTTCTTGGAGTACATCACGGGACACAGAGCAGCATATTCATTACTATGTGGGTTATATGGAGTACCTTCAGGTGATGGACACTGGCAATCTCAAACAGGAAGTGCCCCTCCCTATATAACCCCCTCCCATAGGAGGAGTACCTCAGTTTTGTAGCAAGCAGTATGCCTCCCAAAATGGTCCCCACAAGAGGGGTGGGAGCTCTGTGTCCCGTGATGTACTCCAAGAAAAGGATTTTACAGGTAAGCTGTATTAAAAATCCCTTTTTCTTTCTCGTACATCACGGGACACAGAGCAGCATATTCATTACTATGTGGGATGTCCTAAAGCAATGCTTTACTGAGGGGAGGGAGAAATCTTCCCAAGACACAAGGATTTAATTCAGAGATACTCTCAAATAATAATAAATCCAACTTAGTTGAGAAAATTAAATTTAAACTTAAATTTTAACTCAAGGGTGCCCCCCGATTCTGAGGGTCTTAAATCGCAGCCCGCAGCACTGCCTGCCCAAAGGCTGTATCTGTATTCCTTCTTACATCCACCTGGTAAAATCTTGTAAACGTGTGGACTGAAGACCAGGTTGCCGCCTTGCATACTTGAGCCATAGAGATCTGATGGTGTGCTGCCCAGGAGGCGCCCATGGCCCTGGTAGAATGGGCCTTTACTGACAACGGAGGAGGCAACCTCTTCAAGCCGTAGGCCTGAATAATTAACTGTTTAATCCATCTCGAAATGGTGGATTTTGCAGCTGCCTGCCCCTTCTTGGGCCCATCTGGCAAAATGAATAACACATCTGTTTTCCGCATCTTCTCTGTAGCTTTAAGATAGGCCTTCATGGCCCTGACAATATCCAAGGTATGCAGCAACCCTTCCTTTCTGGAAGTGGGCTTTGGAAAAAAGGATGGTAATACCAAATCCTGGTTCAGGTGAAAACTGGATATAACCTTTGGTAAAAAGGAAGGATGAGGACGGAGAACCACCTTGTCCTTATGCAGAATAAGATATGGCTCCTTACAAGATAAGGCTGCCAACTCTGATACTCTTCTGGCGGAAACTATGGCGACCAGAAATACCAACTTCCTTGTTAGTAAAACCAAAGGAACTTCAGCCAACGGCTCAAAGGGTTGTTTCTGTAGAGTTGACAGAACAAGATTCAAGTCCCACGGACAAAGTGGTGACTTAACCGGAGGATTAATACGCAAGACCCCCTGAATGAAGGTCTTAACCAGCGAGTGGGTGGCCAGCGGCCTCTGAAACCACACTGACAAAGCTGAAATCTGTCCCTTGATTGTGCTTAATGCCAATCCTTTATCCACTCCTAGCTGGAGAAAACTTAATACTCTATCAATGGTATATTTGCGGGAAAGCCATTTCTTGGACTCGCACCAGCCTACATAGGCCCTCCAAACCCTGTAATAAATTACTCTGGAGACTGGCTTTCTAGCCTTAATCAGGGTAGAGATTACTTGTCTAGATAGACCTCTACCCCTAAGAATCAGGGATTCAGCCGCCAGGCCGTCAAATTTAGACGCCGTAATGCAGGGTGGAGGATCGGGCCTTGTGAAAGTAGGTCTGGTCGTAGAGGAAGCGTCCAAGGGTCTCCCACTGACATCTTTAGGATTAGTGAGTACCATGCCCTTCTGGGCCATGCTGGAGCTATCAGAATGACTGGCTTGTGCTCCACCCTGATCCTGCGCAACAGGCGGGGTAGTAACTGGAGCGGAGGGAAGGCATATAGAAGATCGAACTGATGCCAAGGGTAAACTAACGCATCGGTCCCGCAGGCCATAGGGTCCCGAGTCCGGGACATGAACCTGTCTAGTTTCTTGTTGAGCCTTGATGCCATGATATCCACGTCCGGCATTCCCCACTTCTGGCAAATTATCTGAAATATTTGCGGATGCAGAGACCATTCCCCTGGCGACAGAGTCTGACGACTCAAGAAGTCCGCCTGCAGGTTGTCCACCCCGGGAATGAATATTGCCGATATGCAGGGCACATGATTCTCTGCCCATAGGAAAATTAAGCTCACTTCTCTCTGAGCTGCTTGACTCTTGGTTCCCCCTTGGTGATTTATATATGCCACAGCCGTGGCATTGTCTGACTGTATCCTCACCGGGAACCCCTGTAATTTGGAGGTCCAAGCCCTGAGGGCTAGCCGAGCAGCTCTGAGCTCCAAGATATTGATGGGCAATTGACTCTCCTCCTGTGCCCACGTACCTTGGTGAGTGCACCCATCCAAGATCGCTCCCCAGCCCTTCAGGCTGGCATCTGTGGTCACTATCTTCCATGTCACGGGGCTGAAAGATTTTCCCTTCAGTAGATTCTGAGGGTCTAACCACCAACACAGACTCTGCCGGACTCTTGATGAGAGTGGCAACGGAAATTCCAAGGCCTGTGGCCTCTTGCTCCATGCTGACAGAATGGCTGCCTGCAGGACACGAGTGTGACTTTGAGCGTATGGCACCGCTTCGAAGGTGGCCACTAGCTTGCCTAGTAATCGCATGCATAGGCGAATCGTTGGTTCTCTCTTGCTTAGAACCAGATGTATCAATTCTTTGATAGCCTCGACCTTTATTCGAGGCAGGAACACCCTTTGTTGTTCCGTGTCTAATGACATGCCGAGATATTCCAACCTCTTTGTGGGTTGGAAAGCTGATTTTTCTCGGTTTAGGACCCAACCGAACCTCTCTAGGTATCGAACCGTGAGAGCTACTGCTCGCTCCAGGCCAGGAGATGAATGATCTATGATTAGAAGGTCGTCCAGGTATGCTAGGACAATGATCCCCTGGATTCTTAGGTTGGCTAGAATTGGAGCTAGGACCTTGGTGAATACTCGAGGAGCCGTAGCCAACCCGAAAGGGAGTGCCACAAATTGAAAATGACGCCGAGCCACTGTGAAGCGTAGAAACCTTTGATGTGGCTGAAAAATTGGCACATGAAGGTAAGCATCCTTTATGTCTATGGAGGCCAGAAAGTCGTCTTTCTGAAGTGCGGCGGCTGCCGATCGCACGGATTCCATCCGGAACGAGCGTACTTTTAAGTATGCATTTAATCCCTTTAAGTCCAAGATTGGCCTGACATCGCCGTTGGGCTTTGGGATGATGAACAGATTGGAGTAGAACCCTAGCCCCTGTTCCTGGGCTGGTACCTCTACTATCACGCCTTGGTAAAGCAAATGATTTAATGCCGCCATTAAGGCGGCCTTTTTTGTCGGCTCGACTGGCACTCTCGACTCCTGATAATGAGGTGGAGGGATTTTTAGAAATTCTAATTTGTAGCCTGTGGCCACGGAAGACCGGACCCACTTGTCGGGAATGTCGGTCTCCCAAATTTCTGAAAAAAGACGCAGCCTTCCCCCCACCTTCGTGGGTGGGGGCGTCCCTTCATGAGGCAGACTTAGGGGCTGTCTTTGCTGGTTTACGATACCACTGCTTCTTGCCTCCAAAGGCTTGTCCTGGTGGCTTATTGTTAAAGTATGATCTCGCAGGAGGCCGTCGATACTGCCTGGAATTGGCGGGCCCTTGAGCAGGGGGAAGCTGCCGTTTGAACGCAGGTCCCCGGACCTTCTTTTTTACTGGTAGAAGTGTACTTTTGCCACTTGAAATAGTCTGAATGTATTTATCCAGATCTTCTCCGAAGAGTCGTTCTCCATGGAAGGGAAACCCTGCCAGGAGCTTTTTGCATGGGGGCTCAGCCTCCCAGTTCTTTAACCATAAGAGCCTTCTCATATGTACTAAAAATAGTGACAGACGAGACGCTTGCTGGATGGAATCCCTTATAGCATCCACCGCGAAGCACATGGCTCTAGGAATATCAGATAATTCTTCCGCCTGTTGGGCCGGAATAACCTTAAGCATTTGTCTTGTCTGGTCTGTTAGTGCCTGACAAACTCCAATAGCAGCCACCGCTGGCTGTATTACTGCACCCGCCGTAGTAAAGGATGCTTTTAAAAGCGTCTCCAAACGCTTATCAACCGGTTCTTTAAACACCTGTATGTTTTCTACCGGGCAAGTCAAGGACTTATTTACACAGGAGATGGCGGCATCCACCACTGGGAGAGTCCACCTTTTGGCAAATTTTTCTTCCATAGGATAGACGACGGAAAATTTTTTAGGTGGTAAAAAGATTCTGTCTGGTCGTGCCCAATCCTGGAAGATTACTTCCTCTAAAAGAGGATGGACTGGAAAAACAGCGCTACTGCGAGGCGTTTTCAAAGAGCCTAAAGATGATACGGCCGGACCCTGAGGTTCCGGTAAAGGCAAATTAAACGCCAAGTGGACCATGTCTGTCAGAGAATGAACCCAGAAGCTTTCCGCTTGGGAGGCCGAGCAAGGCTCTTCATTAGCCGAACCCTCAACCTCTGAACCAATTTGGTCCCGGTCCAAATGATCCTCCTGCAACTCAAATCCCCCCGGGGAGAGAACCTCAGCATCTGAGGGTCCACACTCAGGCGACGGAGACCTAGTCCGCTTTTTACCCGGTGTAGATTTGGCTATCATAGCCGCCAATCTTTTCTCTAGCCCCTCCAAGGAGGCGGCTAGCATACTCTCTGTGATAAACACAGGGTTGGGTGGATCTGATGTAGCCTCAGCACCAGATCTCCCTAATGGCTTAACCAAGGTGCCCAATGGTGTAATAACCTGTGGGGAAAGTACCGGCATAGGCCGATCTGAACCGTCAGAATCTGAGGGGGGGCCCCTTTCTTTTGTACCCCCTGATCCTGAACCCTTGGAAGCCATGGTACAATACCGAGGTACCCCTGCTTACAACCCTTGATGGTTGTAGCTAGGAGAAAATAATAGTACGGTTTTAGGGAACGGTATTAACAATTAACGTCCAAAAACCAAAACGGGAAGACCAGTATGTTTCCTATATATTTTTTTTTTTTTTTTTTTTTTTTTTTCAAAAACCTTTTTTTTTTTTTTTTTTTTTATGAAAACATGCTATCTTCCCTCAAAAAATTGCAAGTATCCATCTGCTGTATAAGGAATTTTTTAGGCTAGTAACCACACAGCTAGTTCTGTTCACCAGAACTGCAATACTTCCTTGCGCCACTGGGTGCCCTCAGCCGCACTGCAACCGCTCTGCGTCCTCCTCCTTCAAGCTCAGCAAGCAACTGAGCTACACAGCATAGAGGAAGGGCCGCCCCTTCCTTTTATGAGACCGGATGTCCCGCCCCTCTTTCTCCACAACGGCGCGAATCATCACCCTGCGCCTATATTACAGGGCGCGCGCCCGCGCGCGCGCCCCTGTTGCGGAGGATGGGGCCACGCCGGAAGCGTCTGACATGCTGGAGGAGGACACCGCACGGCACCCAGACAGGTAAGGCCTCAGGTGAGTCACTGACCCCCCAGTCCTGGGAAAGCATAGCTAACACACAGCTCCTTTCCCAACCCAGCGCCCAGCAGACAATTTACAATGCAACACATATCTTTAGGAAGATCACACATGGGAGCCCATACACAGACCATCCTGTCTCTTTGATAGACATAGTGGCCCAAAACTGCCAATGCAAGAGCATACTCAGGCACATCCCCCAAAGATCTCCCTAGAGAGCCTGCCGACGAACCAAGTCCCGCAGGCCCCCCCTTTCTTACCTGCTCCATGCCGCAGGACTTTGCATAGCAAGCGGTCCAATCTTCCCCCATCTCCGTGGGTGGCGTACTAGACCTTCAGGCCCTGGGGTCCTAAAAAGGAACCCACTGTCCTGGGCCCATATAGCACCCTGGCAAACAGGTTACCTTAGGTACCGCAGAGGTTCTAAGTCCTGGGCCCAGGGTCCAGCTCTCTAAAAAGAGAAGCATTATGGGCAAAACCCCACGGTTTGGGGCCCGGGTACTGTCCACTTTGGCTCTGAGGCACCTTGGACAGATCCGGTTAGCCTGCCTTGATCCCAAGGATGTAGGAGACAAGCTATTCCATGACCAACACCTAAGACACTGGCGAAAAAACTGAGGTACTCCTCCTATGGGAGGGGGTTATATAGGGAGGGGCACTTCCTGTTTGAGATTGCCAGTGTCCATCACCTGAAGGTACTCCATATAACCCACATAGTAATGAATATGCTGCTCTGTGTCCCGTGATGTACGAGAAAGAAAATGCATTTAAATTGCATTGTTTATTGTGAAAATGACAGTTGCAGTTTGGGAGTTAACCACAGGGGGCGCTGTAGGAGTTAGTGTTCACTTTGTGTGCGTTTACAACTGTAGGGGGGTGTGGCTGTAGGACTGACGTCATCGATCGAGTCTCCCTTATATAAGGGATCACTCGATCGATACGCTGCCACAGTGAAGCACGGGGAAGCCGTGTTTACACACGGCTCTCCCCGCTCTTCAGCTCCGGGGAGCGATCACGACGGAGCGGCTATAAATGAATAGCCGCGCCGTCGTCGTCCCTGATCGCTCCCCCAACCCGATCGGACCCCCAACCCATGTCTAGGCAGGCACGTACAGGTACGTTGATGTGCCTGTCCGTTCCATTCTGCCGACGTATATCTACATGAGGCGTTTGGGAAGTGGTTAAAGTTCACTAAAGTCTGCGCTTTAAAAATAGTTGTTCAGTATGACGTGTCACTACATATGTAGCATAATCTAGTAGATAGAACACTGAAAATCGTTTAATGAGCAAGGTGCTATAAAATAAAGTGTTTACAAACCTTTTTTAAATTTGTGGATAATAGTAAGGAAGGTTTAGAACCCTTGTGGGGTTTTTACTAATATCTGGGGCACCGTTAGAGAAATATCAGATCATTTAATGTCACAGTTGCAAAGATTCCAACAGAGAGAAAGTAAAGGAAAAATCTACAACAGGGGCACAAACAGGAATAAAAATCTGACATGGGTTCTAGCCTCTACTCCACTCAAATTGCACCACTGCAGCAATGGCATAGAGGGGGAGTCAACACTGCTCCTTATTTTATTTTATTAATTCTTCCAGATTAGTAAAGGTTTTCCCTTCATGGAAAGGGATGATGTTTTTTTAAAACTTTATTAGGGTTTGGTGAGCAGCATAGATGTAAATAGTGCAGAGCTCATACTTCATATATGAAGCCAGGGTCAAACCCACATCCCGACTTACCCAATCATAATTTTCATTTTGCCACTTTTGGCAGTTTCCACCATTATTGGAACCAGCTGGGGGTCTCTTGGGCCAAATATACCATGAGGTCGAATAGCCACAGTCAAGAAGTTTTTTGATGGGTCATTTGCAGCCAGAACTTCCTGAAAGAAGCAAGTTAATTATGTCGTCAATTAAGCATTATTAATATGCGTTCATTACAAGGAATAATTATATTATTTTTCCAAGACTGCTTTTTAGTATAATGTATGTAATAAAATACACAGAGTGACAGATATGCTAAATGTTGGTGCATCTTGGAAGAATTTCTTGGGATATATAGTCCAGATAAAGTTATAGAGGTACAAGCTGCTTGTCCATGGTATCTGGTGGGTTCCAATTGGTTATAACAGGAGCAATTGCTGCCTAAAGAAACCTCACGAGAGGCAGGCTGATGACATCATGATCTCCCCCTCAGCCAATCAGAGGAATCTTTAAATTCATTAACGGAATACAAAGCTGCCTATGAGCGCCACTCAGACCAACTCTGTATTGCTCCAGGTATTAGATGGGAAGTCTGTCTCACGGCCGGATCCCAGCACTGTGTACTGTATGTAGCTGAAGTTACATGAAGTACATTCAGTACTTAGAACCAGTGCAGCACTTAGTGAAGAAAATGGTTTGTTTGGACCAGCTTGGGTCAAATGAACTACTTAAATTTACAGAAAACCTGGGAGATCAGCTTTAATCCCCCCAGGCTCAACTGGGTTGTCTTAAGTTGACCATACACTGATCGAAATGTGGGCAGTTCAGCAGGGGCTGAATGATCATTTGATCAACTTCTGTTGAAGGCATATGCTGAAAAACCTTTATCGAATAACAGCTACAGCCAATATAATGTCCCGGTGGGGGAAGATTCTGTAAAAAATTTGGCCCGGATTCACAAAGCACTTGCGCCGACGTAAGTACAAATGTGCGCCGTCGTATCTATGCGCCGACCCACATACTAAGATACCAAGATGAAAATAGGCTTCCTACGACCGACGTAACTTGCCTACACCGTCGTATCGTGGGCGCATATTTACGCTGGGGGCATTTGCCGCTCCCATTGATTTTCTATGCACATATGCAAATGAGGGAGATACACCGATTCACGACCGTACTTGCGCCCGGTGCATAATATACGCGGTTTGCGTAAGCCGTACGTCCGGCGTAAAGTTATTCCCCATATATGAGGCGCAACCCATGCAAAGGTATGGAACACAAGCCGTCGTATCTTTTGTCGTTTACGTTGTATGTGAATATGACTAGGCATAGGTTACGTTCACGTCGTAGGCAGTGATCCGTCGTATCTTAGGCAGTTGTTTCGATGTGATTCTGAGCATGCGCACTGGATGCGTCCACGGGACGGCGCATGCGCCGTTCGTTACTCGTATCTTTATGGCACTTGGCCCATCATTTGCATGGGGTCACGCCTCATTTGCATGGCTCACGCCCACTTCCACTTACCACGACTTACGCCTAAGAAACCTAGCGCAGATTTGGTGGCAAGTGCTTTGTGAATCCAGTGCTTGCCTTTCTGCTCTGCGTCGGCGTAGCGTAAAGAAGATACGCTATGGCGGCATATATATGCGCCAATGTATGTGAATCCGGGCCTTTATTTTTATTTGTTTAGTCTGCTGGCTGAACCCTCCCCCCCCCCCCCACCAAAACTGCTTCACAGGGGCACAGAGGGAGCCCGTAGTTTTAACCAGATGACATGTACATGGGGCCTTTTGACTTTACTCCAACCAGAGAACGGGGTGGTGGGATAATATATAGAAAGTGAGCATAGGGGAAAGAGGGGGTCCAATTAACCATTTGATCACCGGACCCTTTCACCCCCTTCCTGCCCAGGCCAATTTTCAGCTTTCAGCCCTGTCGCACTTTGAATGACAATTGCGGGTTTATGCAACACTGTACTCAAACTACATTTTATCATTTTTTTTATGGGACAGCGCCTTCTTTTGGTGGTATTTAATTACCACTGATTTTTTTTATATTTTGCTAAACAAGCGGAAAAAAACTTTTTTTCTTAGTTTCTGTTACAAAATGTTGCAAATAAGTAATTTTTCTCCTTCACTGATGTGCGCTGATGAGGCAGCACTTATATGCTGCAATAATAGGCACCACTGATGGGCACTGTTATCAGTGCCCTAATTGTCGGTGCAGATGTTCCATGCGTGGATTTGCCGGTTTTCGGCTCTCCTATCCTCACACGCCGTCAGCGTGAGGGGTGGATTCCCAATAACCAGCAAATCCTGTTTACTACATGATCAGCTGTATCCACTCACCGGTGATCACGGATGTAAAGAGCCACCGTGATTGGCTCTTTACTCCAATTTGATCAGCTGCGTCCGATCACAGATCAGTGCCGCAGGAGGCGCGCAAGCACGGGAGGATGTCATGTGATGGCCTCCTGGCAAAGTGTGGCCAAGCTATAGCCGCAATTTGGTTTGGCTATAGCGCGGTTAATTGAACCTGTTACTTTACCCTGCATGAGCATACCCCAGGTTCACAATACAGATCAATCCAGCAAATTATTTGGGCCGAATATATCAACAGGAGGTAACACATTTTACATTTTTTAAATAAAGCTGAACACCAGCGGTTTCCTCTGCCAAAGGATCTGTATCTCTGTCCATCCAGTGCCAAGATTTACAAAGTTTTGTCACACACCACAACCCTGTCTGGCAGAGCAGGCAATCGGATTTTTCTCTGCTGCAGTTAGGTTAGTTCTACGGGTCTTTCCTTCTGGACAGTGAAAGGAGAAACAGACTAATGATCTAATTTCTATGCCATTCTGCTCTCTCCTCATATCAGCATGTTCCATGTTAGCCATGAGCATAATAGCACAGATGACAGGTACTGCTCCTCTCTCTCCTAGTCTGAGCTCTGCTGTACAGGGACTACAAGAAGCTAACATCAAGTCAAATTGAGGTACTTACACTGCCTGTGTTTAGTGATTTATTAATGACTACAGAGCTGCATTGATTTGTGTCTGTTGCACTGGCCTGAAGTTCAGCATTAAAGAACACAAGAGTACAAAATCTGGTACTGAAACCAATCAGCTTCAAAGGTTAATTGAACAAGCTAAAGTTGGAACTGATTGGCTACCATGCACAGCTGCACCAGATTCTCAGTGCTTTATTTTTGATTAAAGTATTATGCCGCGTACACACGACCGTTAAAGGGGAAGTACCATTCGGATGGCGCCACCCTTTGGGCTGCTTTTGCCGATTTCGTGTTAGTGAAAGACGATTTGCGCTTTTCAGTCTGTTACAGCGTGATGAATGTGCCATCTCCATTACGAATGCTAGTTTTACCAGAACGAGCGCTGCCGTCCCATAACATGCTTCTGAGCAAGCGCGTTTTTTTTCATGTCGTTAAAGCCCACACACGACCATTTTTTACGATGTGAAAATTTAGAGCATGTTCTAAATTTTTAATGGCAATTTTTTACGTGCTCTGGAGCCCACACTTGGTCGTTTTTAATGACATAAAAAAAATGTAATTTTTTACATCCCGAAAAACGGTCGTGTGTACGAGGCATTAGAGATCCTGTTCCCTTACAGCCTGTTATACAGCACATTGCTTGTGCTGTGTAACCTGCCCCTCTCAAAACTGTAAAAAAATCTAGTTGATCCGGCCACTTCCTGTGTTCCCCTCTCTGTGCTGACCATGATAATCAGGGCTGCTGAGCCCTGACCACTGTGGTCAGCATACATCCCTCTGTCATCTGCAGCTCCCCTCTCTCCCCCTTAACCCCTCCTACCTGCCTGTCAGCTGTGTCTGTCTCTGCCCCCCCTCCCCCCGTCACTATTGGTACAAATAAAATATTAGAGAAGGTCACTCTCCAGCCCCTCTATTATAGCCAGGCATGGCACACTGTATATGCGTTATATTAAACCAAGGCATGTAAATACCTTTTTAGAGCCATCTTCAGGCCGGTCACGTGACTCACGGCCGCTTTACATCTCTGAGACACGGCTACTGCGGGAGGGGCTGACCTCCCTGGCTGACCTCAGAGGGAGATCTCGGCCCAACCTGTAGTAGTCATGTATCGGAGATGTAAAGAGGCCATGAGCCTTGTGACTGGCCTGAAGATGGCTCTAAAAAGGTATTTGCATGCCTCATTTTAATACAACACATATACAGTGTGCTATGCCTGGCTATAATAGAGGGGCTGGCAGCGATTTCAAATTTTGGGTTAACAAATACTTTAAAGTGTAAGTCCAGCCAAACACTAAAATCCCTGCATCTACAGACATCCATGATCTTTACAGGGATAGATAGGTTAGTGTTAAATCACTATATATACACCCTTTTTGAAGCCGATCCGGTCCGGTCTGCAGTGGCAGAAGCTCTGCAGAGGACACAGCCAACAAAGGCTGTGAAATGAATGGGGAGTGACTTCACCCATAGACTTACTATGGGGCTTCTGTTGTCGGCTGTGTCCTCTGCAGCGAAGCCGCAGATGGCGGCTTAGCGTGGGATCGGGTCGGATCAGCTTCAGAAAAGGTCTGTATACGGATTTCTTTTTTACAGGGCTAGATAGGTTAGTGTTAGATCGTGGATGTCTGTAGATGCGGGGATTTTAGTTTTAGAGTGGACTTCTACTTTAACTTTTAGTAAATCTATCCAAATATTACACAATAAACTGTGTGAGACATAACCTTGGTTACTGTTCATTTTATGCAGGAAAGTACCACGCAGTAACCATACATTTGCATGAACACTCACCTTCTCTTGAAGGATCTTGGTCTCGGTGTAATAGTCAATGGGTTTCTTGGCATATGGCAGATCCTCTGTCCCATTCTTTATGTCCGTACCTTCAAAGACAACACTAGCACTGCTGGTCAGCACTAGCTTCTGAAAATACACAAAAACACATGCAAGATTTAAAGTGATTACTCTATAAATTGTCACTTGTGAGAGTGAGGTGTGACACTTTACTGCACAATGGCGATGAGTCATGTACAGAGCTAACCAGCATTGCTGCTGAATCTTACGCCAAGCCAGTATAAATATTACACATTCATTTTTTTAGTACAATTGTGCCCCCCCCCTCCCCCAAATTGATCACAGTGAGGGATTTCCAATGTCACAAGACAGGTAATCAGCATTCAGTAGTGACTTGCGACACACTGCGCCCTGCCTTCCACTGTTACTCATTTCCCACACCTGTACATGTCAGTTCAGTGACAACTCCCAGCGTCCTCCACCCTGGGGTGGCAGGGACAGACACCCCAAGGATAGACTGAAACTCTTAACACCCACTGATCAGAAAGCACTTGCTTTATGTATAAGTTCATTGAAACAGATGGCAAACCAATATTATGGTGAATAATATATACAATATTAAACAACTACTATAAACAACGTGAATAAAAAGCAATATAATGTTCAACTATTACTATTTTTTGCTTTTAGATGTTCAAAGCATATAAAATGCAACAGTCAATATATGTAGTTTGTATCCCCAAAGATAGATTTCAATAACCTTTTATGTTGAGTCAGCAAAGCAGAAAAGTGACAGTTGCTAGAAATGACCCCCAAATTATCATATACAGTTCTGTGCCAAATGTTTAAGCAGGTGTGAAGAAATGCTATAAATTAATAAAGCTTTCAGAAATAGAATCAGCGTCTGCTGACACTGTCAGCTGTTCGGCCAGGGGATATAAAGGCAGACATTCATTTGCCTGCCGGCCAATGGACGATTGATCCCGGGTCTCCTGTGGCCTTACCCGGCACACAGTAAGACCTTGCACCTCCTGTGAAGTATACTTCGCCATCTGTTCCCAGTCTTCCCACCTACCCCCTCCTCCCCAACCCATTTCCCTCCTCTACCTTCCCTTTCCTTCCTCCCCCCCCCCCCTCCCCCTTATCCCTTTCCCTCCCCCCTCCTTACCCAAACCCCCCCCCCCTTTTCCCCCCCTTACAACCCTCTCCTCCCCCCCCCCCCCTCCTCAATCATCACCATTTCACCAATTTTGCTTCCCTTCTCTAGGTGCCACTGGATGGCGTCACCACCCTGACGCCACTATGGGACCCTTTGTGGTCCCCCCACCCCTCGGGGGTCCACTACCCTGGTCCCCCTCGCGGAGGTCATACTGTGGCCCGAGATCTCAATCTGGGCTCTCGTTCCCGGGGCCCCCTACTTACACAACACTTCCTTGCAATCAAGGTAAATCCTTTCACACTCTTCACCTTTTTTTCACTTTGCTGCCTTGGTGCACCTTTTTATTTGGTTCCTGGGTGACCTCACCGCCTACCCCCCCTTTCCTACCCTCCTCCCTTCACTCCCCCCCTCTTTTTCTCCCCCCTTTTGGCTGCTAATTGCTTCCCATTATCACCCTTCATCACCTCCTTGACAACCTTCACAGCACTTTTAATATTATCACCGATCTACACTATGGTTTGCACTTCAACATCCCCCCCCACCCACAAACCCCCCCCCCCCCATCCGAAGCTGGGGCCTACTATACTAACCATTTTTCTTACCCTATTTACCTGTTAGAAGGTCCATTCGCCCACACACGTACCCCCTGTCCGCCACTCGGGACCCTATGTGGTGGTTACCGTCCTCCCCGCTGGTCCGGCGAGGGAGGCTTTTAGGTGAGCAGCAGAGTCCTTGTGTTCCCCAACCTAATTTTTGTAATTGCTTATGTATTATTGCTTGACCCTTGTCATTTTAACTTTAACTGTAGATGCTCTTCTGATGAAGCGGCCGAAGCCGCGAAACTAGTCAAGAGGCTCGATATGACTTTCAAACCCATTATGCTTTTCCCCCCTGTGGGGACTACTATACTGGTGCTATGTTGGTCGTATATTGTTTGCATTTTTTAACCCTGTACCCCCCTGTGTCTTTATTGATACTGTACCCAATAAAAATGTTTTTTAGTATCTACTTGTTTCCATGTATACTGTACACCTATGCTACTAGTACTGCGATAGTCCAACAATGGCCCACAACTCCCCCCTAGTTGGCTCTTTGGTTTGGGGGCCTCGGAGCCAATACCCTATATTGCCAGTGCCACCTGCCAGTCAGTGCCACTTGCCAGTGTCACCTGCCAGTGCCAACCAGTGCCATCTGCCAGTGTCAATTAGTGCCAAATGCCAGTGCCAATAAGTGCCACCTGCCAATCAATGCCATCTGCTAGTACCATCTTTCAGTGCCATCCAGTGCAACCTGCCATTGCCAATAAGTGCCTTTTGCTAGTGCCATCTTCCAGTGCCACGAGCCAGTGCCACCAAAAAAATAAAAAACAAAAAAATAAAATAAAATCGGCCGCAAAAATCGGCATCATATATCGGCCGCCCAGATTTCTAAATATCGGCATCGGCCAGAGAAAAAACCATATCGGTCGACCTCTAATTTGGTGTGACTACCCTTTGCCTTCAAACCAGCATTAATTCTTCTAGGAACATTTTCACATTGTTTTTGAAGGAACAGTGTAGAACATGGAAGGTAGGTTGTTCCAAACATCTTGGAGAGCTAAACACAGATCTTCTGTGGATGTAGGCTGCCTCAAATCCTTCTGTCTCTTCATGTAATCCCAGACAGGCTTGATGATGTTGAGATCAGGGATCTCTGGGGGCCAAACCATCACTTATAGGACTCCTTGTTTATTAAACTGAACATGGTTCCTAAAGACTATTGCCGCTTACACACGATCAGGTTTTTGCCCGACCAAAAGCTCATCGGAATTCCGAAAAATTCCATCGGAGTAAAATAAAACATGTTCTATATTTAAACTCTGATAGAATTCGTCGAAATTTCCGATGGAATTTCTCCGATGGGGCATACACACGGTCGGAATTCCTATGGAAAAAATCCGTCTTGACTTTTTCCATCGGAAATTCTGATCGTGTGTACGCGGCATATGGCTGTATGTTTGGGGTCAATGTCCTGCTGCAGAATACATTTGGGGCCAATCACAAGCCTCCCTGATGGTATGGCATGATGGATAAGTATCTGCCTGTATTTCTTAGCATTAACACCACGGATCCTGACCAAATCTCTAACTTCATTTGCATTTTGTTAATTGATAAAAATAAATAAATTAATAACACTTCCATTTCTGAAAGGATTCTTAATTTACAGCATTTTTCCCAGCTGCCTAAAACTTTTACTTACATACACACACTGAAGTTCTGGCTAGCTTGCTAAAATGTGAGTAGAAGCCTAGAGCACCATCTGTTGGCGGGAACAGTAAATGTAAATATATTCTTATGGAGTATTTCACATATACTTTATAATATATATATATATATATATATATATATATATATATATATATATATATATATATATATATATATATATATATATATATATATATATATATATATATATATATATATATATATATATATATATATATATATATATATCACATATACTTTATAATATATATATATCACATATTATATATATATATATATATATATATATATATATATATATATATATATATATATATATATATATATATATACATATATATATACACACACACATATATATACACACACACACACACACACACACACATTTGCAAAGCACTACATGCTCCAAAATGGGCTGTAGGTACAGTGTGACTCTGCAGGGATCAGTGCAGTGGGGGGTGGGATTGCACTTTGAGGTATTTTTATGAGATGGGGAGAGGCAATTCCCTGCCATCTTTTTTTGATCAATGTACACCATTATAAGGGATGGACTGGGACAAAAATTTGGCCCTGGACATCATCCAGACTGGCCCACTTTACTTTTGCAAACACACACAAAAACAGCATATATACTGTTGGGGGGGGGAACGTGGTGG
This sequence comes from Rana temporaria, assembly GCF_905171775.1. Lineage (NCBI taxonomy): Eukaryota > Metazoa > Chordata > Amphibia > Anura > Ranidae > Rana > Rana temporaria. Next base: position 60,638,202 of record NC_053497.1, read on the forward strand.
GACGACGACGTGGTGGGGGGGGGTTGGTGTAAGACACAGGGGGACAGCATGGGGGCTGGGGGACACAGTGGGGGGGGGGGGTGGAAGACAGAGGGGGGACATCGTGGGGGGCACATGAGAGTATCATGGAGCCTCACCTGATGCCTGCAAGAAGACCTCTCATGGCGCGCTGCTCTCTTCCGGCCCCTCCGCTCTTGCAGCCGCTTCCAGTGCTAGTGCTGCAGCTGTCATGGGGCCCCACAGTGCCAATAGGTCAGTCCACCCCTGCATTACAGCAGTGCTCAAAGTAATGGCTGCGCAGCCATTACTTTGACAGGCTGTCACTCAACCTGGCCCACTGAGCCATCGGCCTACCAGGAAACTCCCAGAACATGCCTGCCCATTATAGAAGCATAGTATACACATTTAACAGCTTTCTGCAGGCTACTGTTCACATATATTTCATGAAAGAAAATAAGGCAAGCCTGCTGAGCTTTCATGTTTTGTCCCCGAGACCCCTAAAGCTCCAATTTAGAAATGCAAATCTAGGTTTGCTCATCTTTGTAGCCATTTCATGTTAGTAGGTTCAAGATATAAACATCATGTACTAATTTACCCAAATACTGTATAATGAAAAGGACAACTGTACATTTAACTTAAAGTTGTCTAACACACCCTCCCAAACTAAACAAGAACACCATTATCCCATTTGGTCAATACCTCAATCTCTTTAAACAACCAAAGTATGGTGTAACATGATTGTACCCTGAGCATGGTCCGTACATTTGGGCCTCTTTCACACAGGCGGCTGTTCTGCCGCTATTAAAAGCATGCTTTATTATTTAGAAATTCCAAGACTTCAGGCACAGCGTTCACTTGTACATTGCGATTAGCAGCGTTTACATGCGGCTGCGTTTAGCTGCGGTGGAACATACTTGCCATTTCTTCCTGTTTTTCTTTCCTTGTAGCCGCTGCCATCCGCAGGTGAAATAGAACACTGCAATTACCTGCGGTTATGTGCAGATAGCTGCGCTAAAATTGGTCCTGGATGCAGTCAAATTTATTTTTTATAAACGCACAAAACCCCATATAACGAAACTGTCGCTAAACGCAGTGTGTAAATGGGGCCATAGGAAAGCATTGTCTGAGTTTTGGTGCAGTAGACAACTTCATCTATCCGCAAGTTAAAAGCTGAATTCTATCTGCCCGTGTGAAAGGGGCCTTATACAGTTTGATCCTGTGGTGATGGTCAAGGTAATCTTCCAGCATGCAGAAAATGTCTGCCATTTAAAATGATAATTGTATGGAAGGGTTTTCTGCAGAGTAGTGTGTAGGGTAAAAATCACTTCTTGCTGTACAGTTTAATGTGCATCAATTTAAACTAACACCATATAACAGATATGGTTGTTTTAAGGCCAACTGAACTTTCAGTTTACATTTGAAAACATTTGATGGGTATCAAAACAAACTGTGTTCAAAGTCTTAAGCCTCATACATATGATCGGATTTTCCGACGGGAATTGTGTGATGACAGGCTGTTGGTGGAAAATCCGACCATTTGTACGCTCCATCGAACAATTGTTGTCGGATTTTCCGTGGACAAATGTTGGATGCCAGGCTTTAAAATTTTCAGTGGACACAAGTCTGTCAGACAAAAGTCCGAAGTACAAACACGCATGCTCAGAAGCAATGCTCACCAAACACAACAGCAGAAAATGCCCAAAGGGTGGCGCTAAAGAGCTGAAAAACTACGTAGTACGTCACTACGTTCATGTTTGTTGGTCGACAATTGTGTGCCTTTTGTATGCAAGACAAAAGTCTGAGGCTTTGTCTGCAGAAAATCTGACAGTTTATTTTCTTTAGAAAGCCGCCACTGCCAGAGTAAAAAACCTTTCCCCCCTGTTCTCTCTGAAGAGGTCTGACACACCCCTGCTGAGTCAGATCTATAGCTAGGCAATCAGCAAAACTCATGCTCACCACTGATTGGAGAGCTCCACCTTTGACTTAGCAGGGGGTGTGTCAGACTTCAGCAGATAGACCACCGATTCCATACAAACAGCAAGGGTCAAAATCTGCAGCATGCAGACAGGGCACACACTTTCTTCTCAGGCAGTGGCTGTTTTCTAAAGAAAACGAAGCGTTAAGCCTCATACACCCGATCGGATTTTCTCTGGACAAAGCGTAGGACTTTTGTCCGAAGGGCATTGGCCGTGAGCTTGCATTGCATACAAACGGCAAAGAATTGTTGGCCAACAAACACGGAACTACATGTTTTTTTAGCTCTTTATCGCCACCCTTTGGGCAACTTCTGCCAATGTTGCGTTATGGTTAGCATGGATTTTGAGCATGCGTGTTTGTACTTAAGATTTTTGTCCGACGGACTTGTGTATACACGATCGGATAATCCGACAACACATATTTGTTGTCGGAAAAATTTAAAGCATGCTATCCCACATTTTGTTGGTGGAAAATCCGACAACAATTGTCCGATGGAGCATACAAACGTCGGATTTTACGACAACAACCTGTCATCACACAATTCCCGTCGGAAAATCTGATTGTGTGTATGGGCCTTAAGTCTTCACATACCTTTTGCTTTGATGCAACTGGAATGTATTTAGCTGACTGAATCAGAAAGTTGAACTGGGTTTTAAAAGCAAATCTAAAATTCCACCCCTACTCCCACTAAGTGCTAGGCACAATTAGATGCCTTAACTCATTGTTGACGCTCCTGACAATTCTAATCCCTGCTAGACTCCTGAATAGATACGGACCCTGGATAGCTGGTGAACCCAGAAGCAGCAGCAATGTGAGAAATATTTGATGCATTTATAATAACCTCTGTGAAACAGAGAGATTGCAACGTAAACTAAGAACAAATTATTGTTCTGCCAAGCCCCATAGACTCATATATTAGACCAGTGGTTCTCAACCTGGGGGTCGGGACCCCCTCGGGGGTCGAATTACGATTTGCCAGGGGTCACCAAACCCTGGGCTGTTCCTGAATCGCGCACCACTCTCCCAGCCTTTTCACAGCCGCCCACTCAGCCTATTCGCAGCTTCCCAGTTCACAGCATGGATGGGGGCAGAGACTAGGGGTCAGCTGACTGGAGAGGAATGTCAAGTGGGAGGGGCTGGAGGAGACCCCATTTCCTGATTTCAGCATAGGGGTCACTGCTGTGAGACACTACGAAGCCAGAGACGCAGTGAGTAACATTGCCTGTGATTATATTTGCCATTAAAAGTCCTCACTACAGTTCTCTGATCAGCAGATTTAATCAAGAACACCTAAATGGGATGATCATAACTCCCCCAGCACTGCTACTCTTCCCATTCCCCCCCACCCCCTCAACAAGGAGCAAGAGAAAGAATAAAAATAGAGAATACATGGAAGGGAGAGCATAGAGGGGGAAGAACAAACAAAAAGGAAGAGAAAGAACAAGAAAGATGGCGAGAGAGAGAGAGAGAGAGAGAGAGAGAGAGAGAGAGAGAGAGAGAGAGAGAGAGAGAGAGAGAGAGAGAGAGAGAGAGAGAGAGAGAGAGAGAGAGAGAGAGAGAGAGAGAGAGAGAGAGAGAGAGAGAGAGAGAGAGAGAGAGAGAGAGAGAGAGAGAGAGAGAGAGAGAGAGAGAGAGAGAGAGAGTGATGGGGGGGGGGGGGGGGACAAGAAATTAGGATAGAGAGAGATAAAAGGTAAAGAAAGTACATCCTAAAATGTGGAGTGGAAGGGACTCAGGGAGCGCTAAAAATCCGTGGGTTAGAGGTGCAAATTACTTGCCTTGGGTGCTGACTACCCACGCTACGAAAATAATTTTACTGTTAGGGGTCCCCACAACTTGGGAAATTTTATCAAGGGGTCACAGCACTAGGAAGGTTGAGAACCACTGTATTAGACTATGTGGGTACAGCAATTAAAAGCTTTATTAGTCTACTCACTTGGACACCAGCATCCTTGCAGGCCTCAATGACTGTCCTCGTTCCAGTGTAGTTAACTCTATAGAATAGTTCTTTGTTATCGCTGGAGGGGGCCGGGGATGCGCAGTGAAAGACAGCATTCACACCCTGAAGTGCTGGCAGTAAATCCTAGTGTTTTTGAAAAAAAAAAAAAGCAGGATTGTAAAACAAGGCAAAATAAAAAACATAGATGCTGTTATATATATATATAAATATATATATATATATATAAAATATATATGATATGAGCACTGTGATGTCCAAGACATGGAAAATATGTTTTGTTATTTACTTAAGGACATGGCATGCAGTACCATGAAGTCTATTACTCTATAACTTACTCTAAATAAGTAACCCACTGCCAGCTTAAAACGTGTTATGATAGCATTGGGCTAAAAGCATGGGCAGGACAAATCATAAGTCATGGATATTCTAAGACCTGTCCTGGCAGCTTGGAGATCCATTAATGTAGACATATCACAAACATGAGCAAATCAAACTGAGCATATAATAAAACTATGCATAGACATTTCCTAAAAAAAAAAAAAAAAATGCTCATTAGATCCTGAGATATATGCAGCTAAAGTTTACTTTTGAGAACTTCTGTCTATGAACTTTTTTCAGATTCCACTAGCCAGGCTTGTGAGAGGTTTATTGTATGTAGAGAAACCGTAAACACATCGGGCCAGATCCACAAAAACCTGACGTAACTTAAAAAATCCAATTTAAGTTACACTGGCTTAAAGTTTCTACCTAAGTGCCTGATCCACAAAGCACTTATCTAGAAATTTCAGGCTGTGTAACTAAAATTCCGCCGGCGCAAGGCGTTCCTATTCAAATGGGGCGAGTCCCATTTAAATGAGGCGCGCTCCCGCGCCGGCCGTACTGCGCATGCGCGTCGGCCGTACTGCGCATGCGCGAAGTTACGTTACGCCGAGTTTTGAGGATCGCGACGGCTTAAAGTTGCGTCGGGGAAAAAAAAAATGACAGCGGCATGCATTCCTGAGGGAGAACTCCATGCCAATTTTCAAAGAAAAAACCGGCATGGGTTCCCCCCCCAGGAGCATACCAGGTCCTTAGGTCTGGCATGGGTTGTAAGGAGACCCCCCCACGCCGAAAAATTGACGTAGGGGGTCCCCCTACAATCCATACCAGACCCGTATCCAAAGCACGGTACCCGGCCGGCCAGGAAGGGAGTGGGGACGAGCGAGCACCCCCCCCCCTCCTGAGCCGTGCCAGGCCGCGTGCCCTCAACATGGGGGGTTGGGTGCTCTGGGGCAGGGGGGCGCACTGCGGGCCCCCCCCACCCCAGAGCACCCTGTCCCCATGTTGATGAGGACAGGACCTCTTCCCGACAACCCTTGCCATTGGTTGTCGGGGTCTGCGGGCGGAGGCTTATCGGAATCTGGGAGTCCCCTTTAATAAGGGGGCCCCCAGATACCGGCCCCCCACCCTAAGTGAATGGATATGGGGTACATCGTACCCCTATCCATTCACCTGGAGGCAAAAAGTAAAAGTTAATAAACACACAACACAAGGCTTTTTAAAATATTTTATTATTCTGCTCCGGACGCCCCCCCTGTCTTCGTTATTAGCTCAATTACCAGGGGGGGCTTCTTCTTCCACTCTCCGGGGGTCTTCTTCCACTCTCCGGGGGTCTTCCGCTCTCCGGGGGGCCTTTTCCGGACTCCGGGGGGGCTTCTCCGGACTCCGGGGGGGCTTCTTCCATCTTCTCCCCTCTTCCGCTCTTGACTCGGCGAACCCCGGTTCTTCTGCAGCTCTCCGGTGCCTTCTTCTTCAGCGCTGGCTGCCTGCTATGTTTGTGTGTTAGCTCGATTTCAAACAGGCAGCCGGCGCGGTCTTCTGTGACGTCAGGGTCTTCTCTTCCTTTCTTCCGATGTTGTCTCGTCGCCTGTTGTCGCTGTAATGATGGAAGCGCGCCTTGCATCACATTTATATAGGCATCACCGTCCCATCATGCTCCGGTAGGTACCCACGTGGTGGGTGCCTACCCACGTGCACCCACCACGTGGGTACCTACCGGAGCATGATGGGACGGTGATGCCTATATAAATGTGATGCAAGGCGCGCTTCCATCATTACAGCGACAACAGGCGACGAGACAACATCGGAAGAAAGGAAGAGAAGACCCTGACGTCACAGAAGACCGCGCCGGCTGCCTGTTTGAAATCGAGCTAACACACAAACATAGCAGGCAGCCAGCGCTGAAGAAGAAGGCACCGGAGAGCTGCAGAAGAACCGGGGTTCGCCGAGTCAAGAGCGGAAGAGGGGAGAAGATGGAAGAAGCCCCCCGGAGTCCGGAGAAGCCCCCCCGGAGTCCGGAGAAGCCCCCCCGGAGAGCGGAAGACCCCCGGAGAGTGGAAGAAGACCCCCGGAGAGTGGAAGAAGAAGCCCCCCCTGGTAATTGAGCTAATAACGAAGACAGGGGGGGCGTCCGGAGCAGAATAATAAAATATTTTAAAAAGCCTTGTGTTGTGTGTTTATTAACTTTTACTTTTTGCCTCCAGGTGAATGGATAGGGGTACGATGTACCCCATATCCATTCACTTAGGGTGGGGGGCCGGTATCTGGGGGCCCCCTTATTAAAGGGGACTCCCAGATTCCGATAAGCCTCCGCCCGCAGACCCCGACAACCAATGGCAAGGGTTGTCGGGAAGAGGTCCTGTCCTCATCAACATGGGGACAGGGTGCTCTGGGGTGGGGGGGCCCGCAGTGCGCCCCCCTGCCCCAGAGCACCCAACCCCCCCATGTTGAGGGCACGCGGCCTGGCACGGCTCAGGAGGGGGGGGGGGCGCTCGCTCGTCCCCACTCCCTTCCTGGCCGGCCGGGTACCGTGCTTTGGATACGGGTCTGGTATGGATTGTAGGGGGACCCCCTACGTCAATTTTTCGGCGTAGGGGGGGTCCCCTTACAACCCATACCAGACCTAAGGGCCTGGTATGCTCCTGGGGGGGAACCCATGCCGGTTTTGTTTTTTACAAATTGACGTGGAGTTCTCCCTCGGGAAAGCATACCAAATGCCGTCGCTGCAATGGGCCTTTACAAGGTGTGACTAACTTTACACTTTGTAAAACGAGCCCTAATTTTACACTTGCAAAATAACACTTACGGCGCAAAAAAGAAGCTTTGTGGATCGCCTTAAGTGCTAATTTGCATACTAGCAACGGCATTTCGACTCGAAATGCCCCCAGCGGCGGATGCGGTACTGCATCCTAAAATTAGGCAGTGTAAATCAATTACACATGCCGGATCTTCTGTGTAACTTTGGAAAAAGCCTTTTGAGGATCGTTTCCAAAGTTACACACAGACTGAACAGCACTTAAGTCGGAGTATCTCTTTTGAGGATCTGGCCCCTGATGCTGTCTAAATGGAGGTATCCTGGATAAAAGCGGACCAGATCCAGATAAAGCGTTTGTTAACCAAAAAAAAAAAAATGGATCCTGTACCTTTAAATCATTTTATACAGCGCAGTGCTTGTGCTGTGTCATTTGGCCCCCTGTGATACCTGGCAGATCCTGCCAGTATGTAAACTGACCTTGGTTCATCATGGCTGCTGAGCCCTGACACCGTGGTCAGTTTACGTGCCTCCATCATCTGCAGCCTTCCTGTCCTCTTCTGTGCTCTTGTGTCCTCCTCTCTCCCCTCCATGCCTGTCTGCCCCTGAGTCAGTGCCCACCGTCTCCGCTCCAGCTGCTCTCATAACTGTTAACATTTTATATACGCCCCTCTGTGTTCTAATAACAAGTGCTCCTGTCTGTGTGCTTTATTAAAAAAATGCCTCACAGCGGTTCCCTGTGATCACGTGACCAGCCGGCTCTCCTCCTCGCGTCCTGTCTAATGTCAGTAGGGGAATCACAGCCCCACCCACTGCATCTGTCACTTGGGCATAGGAGAGAGAGCCAGCCGGTGACTTGATTGCAAGGAACCGCCATGAAATCCGGTAAAGTAGGCAATTTTTTAATAAAACAGAGACAGGAGCACTTGTTATTAGGACACAGAGGGGGAGATAAAAAATTATACAAGTGTGTTAACAACCACTTTAAGGCAAGTCCAGTTTGTAATTTAGAGGAGGAATAACTGAATTTTGGCGTTTATTTCATCTAAAATCTTGGTAAACTCATTTAATTACAATATTGGAGATCTCCCACTCCTGCATTATTTGAAAACAATTTAAGAGGGAATTTATCTTAAATATAGGTAGAAGACCTAGCGGGAGCAATTCCTTCAACCACATTAAATGTGTGGACTGGTTAAATGAAAAAAAAAAAGGAAATTATGTACGGCCTACCTTATTCTGCCCAAATTATATCCCTGTACATCATTATTATGCTACTGTAGATAATCTGAACATGTATGTGTACCAATAGACCTCAGGCTTGCTGGCCAAACAAGTTAGAAAACCAAAGAGAGAAAAGCTGGCACCCCAACAATGTTCCAGAATGGTCATTTACTAAAGTCTCAATGGTTTTGAGATGATGCAGACACTCTTTCTCAAGGTAATAGACAAAGTATGCAGATGCCTTGTGAAAGAGTCTGCATACTTGCAAAACTTTTTTTTTTTTTTTTTTGCATTGTTGGAGGGCTGGCTTTTCTCAGCATTTGGATTTGCTGTGGCATTATAACTTAGCCAAGCACTCACCCCATAGGCCAACTTCATGCTAGCTGTGGCCGGGGCATGCAGCAGGGGGTCTGGTGCGTCCCCGTTCTTCATTTCAGGAGCGAATCATGTCCGAATTCGGACCTGACACAGAACCAAAGACACACAGGACCCTTTTCTAGCGTGGACGGCAGCCGCCCCTGATGGGGTGTGAACAGTCTCCATTGAGAGCCAGTCACAGTCTCCTGTCATTTAAATTGGATGTAAAGGAAATCTGCATCCAGTTGGCATACGTGTGAACCCAGCCTCAAAAGGGGTTACATGGGCTCAGTGTTGTGTGATTTGATGTATTACAGGTTAGAAACTCCGTCCTGATTACCATTGTCCCCTGTGATAATACAGAGCCAGCAACAACTTGGCTGAACTAAGCTTACAAGTCAATACAGTTGTTAGCCAAGAGCATGTCCTCATAGTCACCGTGCCCAAAAAAAGGCAGCTGGGGCCAAAAGTTTTTAGGACTTTTAAACAGATTTGTTTGCCCGTGGTCTACATCACAGGTGTCAAATACAAGGTCCGCGGGCCGAATCCGGCCCTCCAGGCCATTTTCATTTTATGTGGCCCTCGCACCTCTCCTGCAGCTGCAAGAGAGCTCCAGTCCTCCTCCAGACCCTTACTTTTTGCTTTCAAGCAATCCATCCAGCTTCTTGCCAGCAGCAGCATAAGGAAAGGGGGTACACTGTGATGTAAGGGAGAGTGGGGGACTCTTGAGGGTGGGGTGGCGCTTGACATCTAATGTAAGGGGAGGGGACGTGCTGGATTTACAGATACAACCGGCCCCTTTGAGGGCAATCATAATGCTGATGCAGCCCACGATAACATTGAGTTTGACACCCCTGGTCTACATGGAAACACTGCCAAATTATAAATACAAAAACTGAGGGTCTAGCCGGGATAAATTTTTTTACCTGTTTGTTGCAGAGATCACCAATAAAAAACTGGACACGATCATTCTCAAAGCCCTGTCGAATATCAAACACATTAACAGAGTAACCTCTCTCTAGCAAGCGTTCCACCATGTGTTGACCAAGAAACCCTGAGCCCCCGATGACTGCGCATTTTTTGCTGGCCTGGAAAAAGACAAAAAGAGAACAAAATATTAAATTGACAAAGATCTGTGATATCAACTGAGGAGGTCTTCTGGAGACTTAACACATTGAAGAAAAAAAAAAGGAAGGAGTAGATAATAATATAAAGAGGTTTTAGAAAAACACTTTTGCATATTTTTTTGGACAATTGGAAATTCTGGGCATGGAGAGATGTAAACTGTGCCTCTGTTGGTTGGCAACAAGTTCTTTGTCAATTTAGTGCCATTATCGTTATTCAAGGGCTCCCAAATACAAATCCTACCACAAATCTTAAAAAAAAAAAAATGAATGGTAGCTTCTACTAGTCATTTACCTCCCCACATTGTGAATAGTAAGATCAGATCAGATATTTCACTTGATACATAGGATGTGAACATCTTTTAGTTTGGACAAAGTGGCTCTTGAACCACTTCCTGTCCATTGTACACACACAATATATATATATATATATATATATATATATATATATATATATATATATATATATATATATATATATATATATATATATATATATATATATATATATATAATCGTCCTCCTTCATGTAAAAGTGATCCAAGTGGCTATACAGCTGCCTGATCACTTTTACATGCCACCCACCATTCCCAGGCTCTCCTGTCCCACTGAGAGAGCCCAGGACCATTGTAAGTTGTTGGGTCAGCTGAGCACAGACAAGGAGGAACATCTGTTTTTCACTGTCCTATGAAGACTGGAGCAGGAAGTGACAAGGATTTTGTCACTTCTGGTTTCAGAGCTTGCTTTACCTGGCTGGTAACAGCCAAGTGGGCAGCCAATCAAACCGATCTGTGTTTGATCGGCTGCCTTGGAGCGCAGAGGAGGGATCAGGGGTCTAATAGACCCTTGATCTTTTAAAAAAAAACTGTCACTGCCCAAGTTTCAAGGAATGTTCTTCATCCCTTGCGATAGCGAAGTTGAATTAAAAGATTAAATACATTTTTTTTAAAAAGGGGGAGGGGTAGGGGTGATAGACTGAATGGAGAGGGAGGAGAGGAGAAAGAAAGTGGAAAAGTAAGAAACTAAAAAAAAAAAAAAAAAGAGTGAAAAGTGGTTGTTGTACTTGGCCGGGCACTTAGACTGCTTTCACACCGAAAGTGCCGGCCATTAGCGCTAAAGTGACGCTTGTTTTAGCAGCGCTTTAGCACTGTTTAAGCAGGGTTTTTGCACCACTTTTCGTCCGCTAGCGAGGGGCTTTTTACCCCCCAAAAAAACGCAAAGCACTTTTCAGGCACTTTGAAAGCGCTGCCCATTCATTCCAATGGGCAGGGTGTCTTGGGAGCGCTAAATATAGCTCTCCCAACCGACCCCAAAGATGCTGCTTGCTGAACCTTTTGGACGTCCCGCAAGAAGTGTGAAAAGTTACACTGGAATGAATGGGAGGCAGTTTTCAGGTGCTTAGCAGAGGCCATCTTCAGCATAAAGCGCCTGAAAACCTTCCCTGCAAATATCAAAATTGCACCAACCATCATTTTATTCTCCAGGGCCTCTGCTTTCATAAAATATATAAAGGTTTGGAGGTTCTAAACAATTTTCTAGGCATAAAAAAAGAAAAAGGCTGATTTTGCATGTGAAATACTTACAGGCCGTAAACGCGTTGCCATTTCTGAAACAAATTATACAACTTCAACCTAGAAAATAAAATGGAAATTATGAGAATCATTCAAAGTTTTTTAAATATGCAAAAAAAAATATTATAATTGTAATTATCTGTAGAAGAAAATCCATTTGAGCCTGTAATCTGACACGGTATCCCCTTTGACCACACTAGTTATACTGATACCATTGCAATCTATGGAGAATGTCACATGACCTACGTTCAGCTCTGCCACAGAAGTCAATGACATCTCCTTGCATTCAGGACACAAGAACCCGGTACAATGCAGGCTGTATGAGCAATGAATAGGGTTCTGTGCAGTACTGGCTGTGGCTCCATTCATCTTTGTAAAGAATTGAGGAAACATGAGAGTGGGCAACTTATTTTATGTCAATTTCCCATGTTTATTTGATCATGTGATATTTAATATCCACTGAGTTTATTTTTTGCTTAACAAATGTAAAAAGACTTAAAAAAAAAAAAAAAAAGTATTTTTTAGCTTCTGTTATAAAATTTGGCAAACAAGTAATTTGTTTGCGCTAATGAGGCGGCACTGATAGGCTGTATTGATGGGCACAGATAACCTGCATGGATAACCAGTGCCCTGATTATCGGTATAAACAATGTTCTCACTGTGCCCTGTCACCCTTGTCGGTTATTGACTCTCCCTTTCTCCCTTCTTCACAGAGACAGCATGCGAGGAAAGGAATGCCAATAGCCGGCAAGTCTGCTTACATGTGACCAGCTGTAATTGGACACAGCTGATCACATAAAAATTGGCCTCTGTGATTGGCCCTTTACAATGATCAACTGTGTCTAAAGGAGCACATCCATGGTTGCCCTCCTAGTACTGGAGAGCCGTGCTGTAGCCGTCTTTTAGCCATGGCAGGGAAGTGGTTAAAAATAAGGTGCAACCAGTCCATGGAGCGCAGCGCTGTCTTCCTGCAGCCAATTCTTCTCGCCACTGCGGGTCCACGGCGACACCATCTTGGATTCGTAGCTTCTTGAGGAATCCCAGCCGCATCCCCTCTGCACGCGCATGCCCAAAATCATGTGGTGCATGGAGACTAGTCCTGCAGCCTCATGTCCCAGAATTACACAAGTTCTGACGCTGATTTAATGCCGATAAGGCACCAAGTTTAATTATCACCTTAATCAGCCACAGAATTTGTGTAATTAATGTGTTTGGGTTTAAAGGGATGAGGTGGCAGCCCTAGCAAGGGGCACATCATTCTCACCCAGGAAGTGCGGGTTGTGGGGGCACATCATTCTCACCCAGGAAGTGCGGGTTCACATTATTCTCACCCAGGAAGTGCGGGTTGTGGGGGCACATCATTCTCACCCAGGAAGTCCGGTTTGTGGGGGCACATTATTCTCACCCAGGAAGTGGGGGCACATCATTCTCACCCAGGAAGTCCGGTTTGCTGGGGCACATTATTCTCACCCAGGAAGTGGGGGCACATCATTCTCACCCAGGAAGTGTGGGTTGCGGGGGCACATCATTCTCACCCAGGAAGTGCGGGTTCACATTATTCTCACCCAGGAAGTGCGGGTTGCGGGGGCACATTATTCTCACCCAGAAAGTGCGGGGGCACATTATTCTCACCAAGAAAGTGCGGGGGCACATTATTCTCACCCAGGAAGTGCAGGTTGCGGGGGCACATCATTCTCACCCAGGAAGTGTGGGTTGCGGGGGCACATTCTCACCTAGGAAGTGCAGGGATCTTACTGTAAAAAGACATTCCCCCCCCCCCAAAAAAAATTGTGCAAAAGTAGGAGAGAAGTAAAGTGCTATGCAAACAGTTGGCACCATATAAATCCTGTATAATAATTTGAATGAAAAGTGGGAGAGGCAAGATACTAAAGCCCTCAGCAGTGACCACCAATGTGTTCTTATTAAAGGGGTTGTAAAGCTTCCTGTTTTTTCACCTTAATGAATCCTATACATTAAGATGAAAAAACATCCGATAATACCTGAGCCCTCGAAAGTCCCGCATCAAGAACGCGATTGATCTTGGCGCGGTCTTCTCGTCTCTTCATTGGATATATTGATAGCGGAGCAGGCATTGGCTCCCGCTTCCGTCAATCAAATTCAATGGCGCAAGGTTACCCCCTTGGGAGAGAGCTTCCCAGAGGGAGTTATCGGAGGCGAGGAGGAGCCAAGACAGCCACCGAGGGACCCCAGAAGAGGACGTTCTGGGTCACTCTGTGCAAAATGAGCTGCACAGCGAAAGTATGACATGTTTGTTATTTTAAAAAAAATGTAACCTTTACAATCACTTTAAAGCAATGCAGAAAAAAAATGGCAGCCCTACAGAACGAAGTGAAATATAAATAAAAACTGCCCCTAGCAACCAATCAGATGCAACCGTTCACCTGAAAATGACAGCTGAGAAATGGGAGCTTCATTCTGATTGGCTTTTAGATGAGCCCAGGTATAACGAGACTGTCCCTATGAGCCGTGTGTATTAATTGTAGCAGCTCCTCACCTGTCCCACACCGTCCCCCGGCACACAGCGAACAATAACTCACTTTCCTATGATAACATCCTCAGCCATGGTCTGAGAATCAGCAGACAGCAGGCGCTCACTCCCTATTGGTGGAGCTTTCACATCCCCAACCAATAGCTAAACACGACGGCCGTGTCCTTGGCAACCCACCTAAACGTCATTTTTTTGCGCCCGCTGTATACAGGAAGCGCACATGCGTTTCAAGCCTCGTTCAGACGTATAATAACAGTTGTGTGCTTATTGGCTGAGAATCTGACAACACACCAATAGGAAATGGTATCATAAATTTCCTGAACGGTGATTGGTTGTTTATGGACAGCTTGGGCAGCGTGCGGGAGGAGGTGGGTGGATCGCGGGAGGATAATATCAGGCCTGTGCGATATGGTGAGTAATGGGGATGTGGGTGCAGCTTGTACCTGTAGACAGGTTTGTGCTCCATGGCATGGTACATTGAGGGACAGATCAAGGATGGTTCAGCCAGTAATGTGGGTCTACTTAGGCTGGAGGAAGAAAATTGGGCTTTTTCTGTCTAGACCAATTATCACTTTCCTTAATTCAGCCAAACTGTAGATAGAGAATGAAATAAGGATTTTGATTGGTTGACCAAAAGCTCCAATTTCAAGATCCAGGTGCAGCAAGATACATTTACATACATCCCTGTGATCACACATTACTGCATATTGCACATTGATCGTAGGGGGATCGGTGTCACTGGGGAAAGGAATGAGGGCTGCACAGTGTACATAGAAAATACAGATTAGGTGGCACTGATCTGCAGCACTAATAGGATTAGGTGGCACTGGCGGGGGGCACTGGCAGGTGGCACTGACAGCTGGGGGGCACTGGCAGGTGACATTTATGGGCACTGATGGGCAGGCACTAAAATGCCATTAGGGAAGGCTGCCTGCAACGCCCATGCTGGTACTCCTTGCACTTGGCCGCATAAAAGCAGCAGCGGCTGGCATACTGCGGCCGAGTGCAAGGACTACCAAGATGGGCGTCTCTGACGTCAACACAGAGCGTCACTTCCACGAACATATGTGACGGTGCCGGTCTCCCTGAACGCTGCACTCCCTGCCAGCTCGACGCGCCGCCCTCAGCACTGACTCCGCCTGCCGCTCTGCCCGCCGGTATCGGCTAAAGCATCGGGAGCATTTGCGCGAGTACAAGTACTTTCGCAAATGCTCAGTATCGGGACAACCCTATTTAATGCTGTCAGCAGATCGACCTTTACAAACTTGGTACAGGTTCAATGGCTCCCGCTCCTGCCGAAAGCCAATCAGGAGTGCGAGAGGCAAGGCTCTCGTGGACATCGCTGGATGGAGAGAGGGCTCAGGTAAGTATTGGGGGGGGGCATAGAATGCATGAAGGTAAATAACCTTGTACCTTTACAACCACTTTAATAAATTATAAGCTGGGCTTCTCCATTGCACGTTAATGAGAACTGGAATCAGCCAGTCCACAAAGTTTCTATTGGGACAGGTCACAATAAACTTGGTGAGAAATGCTTGCAGTCAGCCATGACACCTTCCCCTAACACACATCTGAAAGGTATGCTCTGTGTTTCTGACAATTCCAGGAGCAGCAAATCTGACCCCTCACCCCCTTCCTCCTATTCAGTTATTTCCATAATACCACCTCAAACCCCTTTTAGCTTTACCTGAGCCCCCATCCATGCCCCTCACTGGAACCTCTTCCAGGATATGTGCTGGCATTGACTGGTTTCCCTGTGGTGGCATCACTGTAATTGTGGGGCCTAATAGGACCTTGCAGTTGGACAGCCAATGGGGAGTGTCCACATAACCCAGGCATTGCCATGGGCACCTGAAGAAAGACCCTCACACTCTGGAAGATAGAAGACTTGAGACCTGATGTGTCACATGACCATGGATTTGGGACTAGGGGGGTTTAAAACTTGGCTCAGTGATTAGCCAGAAGAGAAGGAGGATGATTTTTGGGGTTTGGGGACCTTTCCCGAGGGGGGGCTTTAAAGTGTATGTAAACCCTGACAAGGAACTTCTGTTTGATAATTGCAAAAGCTGATAACTTGCTGAGGACTACCAGACCACACCAGTCTGTTATGTACAAGAGGACAGAGGGAGTTCCCAATAGTCCTGTATTAGAATTTTAGTCCTCCAAGATTGGTGTATAGGACCTGCTTACCTAATGAAATATGAAGTAGACATTTTAGGAGACTCTGGCCCTCATCACCTTCTTGTCCCATGGGGTAGGTGGTAGAGCGACGTTGAGCAGCGTCAGTCCTTGTTTCTGTTTCTATGTGAGGTCGGTCACTCCAGTATATCGCATCTTTTGGTGTGGGAATGATTAACATATGTTAGCAGATTTTATTTTACAGTGTGGTTAAAGGCGACCTTCAGTCATTTTTTTCAACTTTCCATCTATTAAATCCTCTGCCCTTGTTTTAACTTATACAGCCCACTTCCTGTTTCTTGTCTGGTCATTAGCCCAGGCTTCTGACATCATGCACAGCTCTCTCACGTGAGAGTTTGCCAGGAAGGGAGGGGGGATGAGTCATAAGAGGGCCAATGAGAGCTGGAGGTTTGCCTCTGTGTAAATCCAGGAAGTGAACAGGCAGCAGATTAAGCTGCCCACAGTTAAAATGGCTGCAGCCAGACTCAGTGGAGGGAGATTTCTGCAGCATATTTGGCACGTACATAATCACAGTATATATAAAATAATGCAACATAGTCGGAGGGAAGCTTCAGAATGGCAAAGATATTTTTATTACAAATTATGTGAGCAGATTGCAGTTCCTCTTCAAGCTAAACTCAGTACAGTAAGAGAGGGTTATAATCCTTGTCAGATTTTTTTTTTTTTTTTTTGCCAGCTGTGTTCCAATGGGGAGATTTCCCTTTACTTCCTGTCTCATAGCCAAAATGGGAAGTGACAGGAAATCCCTACAAATTAAAGCGGAGTTCCAGCCACAATTTTTTTTTTTAAATATATCTGTTAATATTATATGATATTGTTTTTGCATTGGTTGTGTTGTAAATTAGTTAATGTTTAAATTAAAAACTCACCTTATATTCCTTATGTTTGGGCTTTCCCATATTGCTTGTGGGCAGGCGAAGCCCACTAGCATAAACTTCCGGGTTTCGGTGCTGCTGAATAACCAGCTTGTGCAGTATGTACGGCTCGCAGCGCCGTACACTTCAGACGTTTGCCATCAAGTGCCTACCCCGCTGTGATGGCAATGAAGCCCTCGGCGCTGCCCACTGACTCCTGGAAAATTATGACATACATCTCCCAAGAGCACCATTACAAGTACATGTCTTCATATTTAATATAAATAAGCAATAATACCATAAGTGTAAAAATGTAATCATCCTAGCTTTTTTTTTTTGTGTTTTTATTTTACTGACATGCAGGCATCCAATTACATAAAACCACCATTGGGAGTGACAACTCAGAGGAAAAAGACTGTCCCAAAACCAGAACTGGCTGAGGAGCAGAAGCAGGAGATTCGAGAGGCTTTTGATCTGTTCGATACTGATGGCACAGGAACGATCGATGTTAAGGAACTGAAGGTAAAGGTTCAAATACAAATCAGTTGCACAAATATACGGGTTCAATTCAAATATCAAATGAATTGTCAGTAGGAACTCTCTAAGCCGTTTTTTTTTTTCACATATTTTTTTTCATCACTATTTTTTATTTTAATTATTGTTCATTTCTGTAACAGAATTGTCCATGATGTATAAAGTCCACATTATAAACAAGTGTGTATGTGTGTGTGTATATATATATATATATATATATATATATATATATATATATATATATATATATATATATATATATATATATATATATATATATATATATATATATATATATATATATATATATATAAACATTTGAGCGACAAGTATGTCAAGAAGCATAGCAAAACATCTATTACAAAAATGAGTTTTGGTGGTAGTGAGATCCTTACCTAGCTTTCAGTGTACATGATATTCCAAGACCGATAGAGGTGCAGTCACCAGGATACTAACTTTCTGTTGAGGATCATGTATGCAAACACTGGTTGGAGTACAGCAAGTTAACCACTTCAGTCCTGGAAGGATTTACCCCCTTAAAGGGGTTGTAAAGGTGAAAAAAAATTCCCCCTAAATAGCTTCCTTTACCTCAGTGCAGTCCTCCTTCACTTGCCTCATCCTTCGATTTTGCTTTTAAATGTCCTTATTTCTTCTGAGAAATCCTCACTTCCTGTTCTTCTGTCTGTAACTCCACACAGTAATGTGAGGCTTTCTCCCTGGTGTGGAGTGTCATGCTTGCCTCCTCCCTTGGGCGAGCAGGAGAGTCAGGACGCTCTCTACATTGCAGATAGAGAAAGGAGCTGTGTGTTAGTGGGCGTCCTTACTCGCCTGCTCGCCCCCTCTCCCCTTAGGGGGGGGGCGAGCACGACACTCCACACCAGGGAGAAAGCCTTGCATTACTGTGTGGAGTTACAGACAGAAGAACAGGAAGTGAGGGGCTGCTGCTAATGGGGACTTTGATGTAAGGGGCTGCTGGTAATGGGGACTCTGATGTCCCCATTGAAAATATGTAGTCTTTCGTGCTACTGGTGAGTAAGTGAGAGTAAAGAGAAGTTAGAGCAAAAAAGCTGCTAGATCTAATGGTGTTCACTGTACACATGAAAAGTAAGTAACTATTGGAAGTGATCTTGCGCTAAAGAAAAAACAAATAAATATACAAAAACTTGCAAACAAGTGCTGTGCATAAAATTGCATTGGAATCATATGTGATGCAAAGGTGCAAAACAATAAATAATCCACAAATAAATACAGCATCAATATATATCAATAATCAATAAGAAAGTACCAATGTTCAAAGTGGCAAAATGTACAAAGTGTAAAAAAAAAATGGTTCAATATAACGAATAATGAAATGAATGGATGAGAATAAAGTTCTGTATTGTCCCGTTTTAGTGAGTGATGGAAGCAAACAGAATCAGTCTTCCAATATATGGACAGTCATAATGAAGATGTTTCCTTAATTTTAGTATTGAACCACAATCTGTGTCCTCCACCAGTCTCCCAGAACTCTCACCTCACTGACATATGGTCACAGGCACATCAACTTAACACCAGTCTTCTTTGCTGTCCAATATTGAGATTGCTGTAATGTTGTCACTATTATACTCCTCTTTCCCTTATGGTGGCGCTATCCCCTTTGATTTCCAAAACATAGGCCTTTTATATGCTGCAAAGGGGACAGCGCCACCATAAGGGAAAGAGGAGTATAATAGTGACAACATTACAGCAATCTCAATATTGGACAGCAGAGAAGACTGGTGTTATGTGCCTGTGACCATATGTCAGTGAGGTGAGAGTTCTGGGAGACTGGTGGAGGACACAGATTGTGGTTCAATACTACAATTAAGGAAACATCTTCATTATGACTGTCCATATATTGGAAGACTGATCCTGTTTGCTTCCATCACTCACTAAAACGGGACAATACAGAACTTTATTCTCATCCATTCATTTCATTTTATTGTTATAGTGAACAATTTTTTTGCGCATTTTGCCACTTTGCACTTTTTGCACATTGGTACTTTTTTATTGAATATTGATATATAGTGATGCTGGATTTATTTGTGGATTATTTATTGTTTTGCACCTTTGCATCACATATGATACCAATGCAATTTTATGCACATCACTTTGTCACTTGTTTGCACGTTTTTGTATATTTTGTTTTTTCTTTAGCGCAAGATCACTTGCAATAGTTACTGATGTCGCCATTACCATTGGTCGGCCTCTTGTCTGAACTAACAATAGGAAGGAAGTGGTGGTTTATCTTTTCTGGACCATAAAGATTCCGACTCTTCGCCTGCACTGTATTGAAGCTGTGGATGCATTTCACTGATGAAAATGAGGCTTTAAAGTGGAGTTCCACCCATAAATATAACATTACATCAGTAGTTTTAAAAAAATGTCATTAGTCCTTTACGAAATTTTTTTTTTTTTTTTTTAGATGCCTTCAAAGTGTTGTTGCTAGGCAGAATAGTTAATCTTCCCACTTCCTGCACCTAGGTGCTTAATGCTTCCTAACCTACACCGCACAGACTCCTGGGAATGTAGTGGGTGTAACTTTCCAGGAGTCTGTGCACTCCCCAGTCTCAAAGAATCATGTGACTTGGACAGCACAGGTGCTGAAACCTGATCTGACACTGCTTGTGCAGCACTGAGCATGTGCGAGATCTGCAAGGCTGAAATCCAGGAAGTCATACAGTCTGGCTTCATGATGCCCACACTTAAGATGGCCCCAGTCAATTTCTGTTTTATAAAGTGTCTAAATGCTGTAACAACCTAACAAAACGGACCTTAGTTTACAGACTAACTTTACTAGAATACATTAAGCTTGTGTATTACAGGGGTATTTATATTTAAAAAGTGAAATTGTGGCCGGAACTCCGCTTTAAAATGTGAGCATTTGCATGAATAATTGTACGCACAGGAGATGAGTTTTTCCCTTGAATGCTAACATTAGAACCATTGCAGGTTGCCATGCGAGCCCTTGGCTTTGAGCCCAAGAAGGAGGAAATAAAGAAGATGATTTCAGACATTGATAAGGAGGGGACCGGCAAAATCAGCTTCGGTGATTTCCTGTCTTCAATGACCCAGAAGATGGTAAGTTCTACATACTGACTTCAAGGGAGAGAGAACACATTTCCACAACACAAAGGGGGAGATTTACTACAGCTGGTGCACAGAATCTGGCTGTGCATAGTAACCAATCAACTTCTAGGTTTATTGCCAAAACTTAATTAGGTAAAGCTGATTGGTTACTCTGCACAGCTGTACCAGATTCTGAGTGCACCAGCTTTAGTAAGGCGGGGTTCACATATATGCGAATTGCATGCATTTTCATCTGCATCCAATTCGCATAACATGTAAATGTGAACGGCTTTCAATGCAGCCGGTTCACACGTGCGGAGCGGCCGCAGTGCAGTTTCAAAAAGGGTCCTGTGTGTTTTTTGAATCCGGTTCAGGTGCAATTTCAGGTAAAAATTTTCACTTTAATCGTACCAGAACTGGTGAACTGAAACGTACCGGATTGCCGCACTGAAACCGCAGCCTCATATGTGTGAACCTGGCCTTAAAGCGATTGTAAACAATCGCCTTGTAATAAAATCAATACATTCGGTATAAAATAGAAATGAAAGGCAAAACATTTTGGTATAGATATATAAAAAAATGATATATTCCTTTTTTGCCATTTTTATAAGTGATCACATTCCCTCTGTTTTCAGCTGCATTGATTGTATTTTTTTGAACAACAAACATGTCTATACTTACCTCCTCTCTGCAAGGGTTTTGCACAGAGTGGTCCTGATCCTCCTTTTCTGGGGGTCCCCCGGCAGCGCTCCTGGCTCCTTCTCTGCATCAAGTGCCCACATGGAGAGCCGCTTTCCATGGGGGAAATTGGGCTCCTGAGTCCTGCTGCGGCGTCCATTGACGCATACAGCAGGACTCGGCCCCGCTTCTCGGCTCCCGTGGCACTCACTGGATTTGATTGCCAGCAGCGGGAGCCAGTGGCTCCTGCTATCAATCTATCCAATGAGGACCCAAGACAGCGACTGAAGCTGCTGGGCTCGTTCTCGTTGCTGGAAAGATCGGGTTCAGGTAAGTAAAAGGGGGCTCTTGGGGGGCAGCTGTAAGCAAAAGGTTTTTCACCTTAATGCACAGAAGGTGAAAAACCTCAAGACTTTACAACCCTTTTAATGCTGGGGAGAGGAGAAGCAGCAGCAGCACACTGATCTTCCCAGTGACAGGCTGTGCAGGCTAGAGAACTGAGCACAGTGTGGCTGCTTAGTGTGGTCAGTATTTAATAGGAAAGCATAGGGACTGGCAGGAACACCAGGGATTTCACATAAAGGATGCAATACAAAGAGAACAGGATACTTTTTCCTACAAGTACATAGTACAGCAGACACATATCGGGAATATGAAATGTTGGGGTAACAAACACTTTAATATCCCCCCCGAAGGGTCTCTTGTATCCACAGCACACAATTGCTTTCCAGCTTTTTGTTTGTCCAGGGATCAATTGTAATTAGGGCCGAGACAACTAATCGATTATGAAATTAATCGATTACAATTTTCATAATCTATTAATCGGCCAGTAACATAATGGGGTTAAAACAACTAAAACAACTAAAATGAGCTCATTATAGTACAAAAAAGCAAATCGCTACTGTAAATATTACTTTCACTGTCCCACAGTAAAAAAAATTAACCCCTATGGCCTCGTACACACGATAGGTTAAACAGAGGACAACGGTCTGATGGACCGTTTTCATCGGTCAAAACCGATCGTGTGTGGGCACCATCGGTTATTTATCCACAGGTTAAAAAAAAGCAATCTTGTTTTAAATGTAACCGATGGATACCAAACCGATAGGAAAAAAAAAACGATAGTTTGTAGGCACGTTCGTCGGTTAAAAATCCACGCATGCTCAGAATCAAGTTGACGCATGCTTGGAAGCATTGAACTTCATTTTTTTCAGCACGTCGTTGTGTTTTACGTCACCGCGTTCTAAAACGATATTTTTTTTAACCGATGGTGTGTAGGCACGACTGACCATCAGTCATCTTCATCGGTTAACCGATGACAACGGTCCATCAGACCGTTCTCATCGGATAGACTGATCGTGTGTACGCGGCTTTACAGTAGCGATTATTTGCTCTTTTTGTACTTCTTTTTATTTTTTTAACCCCATTATGTTACTAAACATCTCGGGCCTGGGTTCACACCACCTTTTTGGTGCTTTTTGCAGAAACACACTACAGTTCATTTACATGTTTTCCTATGGAACACGTTCACATCCAGGATTTATTTTCAGCTGCTGCGTATTTGGAAAGGGCAAGGACTTTTTTTAACGCAAAACGGTGCCATTATTTTTTTTTTTTTTGGTTCAATATACTTCAATGGAGAAGCTGCAGAAAAGCATGTAATGTGTTTTTGCGGCAATTTGTGTTTTGTAATCTGCCCAACAACAAATTGGCCCAAAAAAATGTAAACATTTAATTTTTTTTTTTTAAGGCCATTATCCGATTAATCAAAACAATAATTGGCCAACTAATTGATTATGAAAATAATCGTTAGTTGCAGCCCTAATTGTAATGAATGCAAAAAGAAGAAACGTATATGGACAGCCACACTCCAATAAGTCTAAAAAAGACGTGCCCTTTATTGGGTAAAAAGAAATGCACTACAAAAAAACAGCATACAGTGGGAAATAAACAGCTGACGCATTTCACATTGAACCTCAATGCTTAGTCATACCTAATTGTAATGAGCATATACAGTAAGTGTGTTCTATGTAATCTAGTATCAGTTTGGTTGGGTCTAGGGTTTGGGGCTGAAATACGTTTTGGGGTAAGCTGTGGAGTTTGAGTTTAGGAATCTGGTTAAAATAACATATCATGAGAGAAACACGGAGACTTCTATTCCTGATCATTCTTGAAAATGCAGATTTCCTAGCTGTGATTCTAAAACCAAACCAAAGAAAATTCCCAGCTCAACTTCCCAACCAGCCTGCAACCAACTGAATTATCCTGTCTTAACAGTATGTGTTAAAAACAGGGGTTTAGTTTGCATGCATTTGCGAATATATGGTATGCTGCAGAGCCACTTCATGGCACCCCTGTATTATATGCAGTCCTAACTCTATGGGGTGCTGTAAAGGGGCTCTTCAGCTTACCCATATATTTGCAAATGTGTGCAGACTAAACCCCTGTTTTTAACGCATATTGTTAGACAGGATAATTTTGGTTTGTTGCAGGCTGATCATAAGTTGAGCTAGGAATTTTCTTTGCTTTTGTTTGACATACGTCGCCCTTTCATGTGCTCCTTGCGAAGGTCAGTTATAGGTGAGGACAGTGGCCATTTGTTTGTACTGTGATTCTAAAACTCTGACTACTGTACTTTGAGTTACTGATTAAAAAAAAGGTATGCAAAGAAGGACTTCTAACTTCCCCAATCAATATTTGTTCCATGGCTCAGAGGGTCAACATAGCATCCAGGGAACTATCATTTTCACAAGCTCAGCATGGCAGCTCCCATATTTCTCTCATAATAGGTTATGCTTAAAGTGGTTGTAAACCCTCAAATATACCCAGTGAAATAACTATCCTCAGGTAATACACAGAGATAAAACAAATCTCCCTACATAAGATATTCCTGTTTATCTGCTGTCTTCTGTTCTCTACAGTAGTTCAAAGTTCAGAATTTGTAAAACTTGTCTGAGTTTTCAGAAAATG
Organism: Rana temporaria; assembly: GCF_905171775.1. NCBI lineage: Eukaryota > Metazoa > Chordata > Amphibia > Anura > Ranidae > Rana > Rana temporaria. Next base: position 60,662,316 of record NC_053497.1, read on the forward strand.
GGGCAGAGAGATAAAAATACACTATGCAGAGCTCAATGAGGAGAGCTTTGAGAGCTGATTGGAGGGAAGGGACACACCCCCTGCACACAGGAACAGAGCTGAGACTGTCAATCACAGGCTGTGTGCTGGAGATCCCTCTCCTGTCACCTTTTTTTCTTTTGATGTCAGGAAAACTTTTCAGAATTGATTCATGCAGATAGCAGAGAAACCAAGCAGCAGACAGAAATTTCACTTGGTGCTCCTAATTGAGACAAGTACACACTAGAATGCTTTGTTCATATCTCATGTCTGAGGTATGTTTTCCAACCACTTTAAACTAAAGGAAATGTTTTATTTCATTTTGGATAGAGTAAGGGAAGGTTATAATCCCTGGCTTTTTTTTCCGTTTTTTGCTTTATGTGCCTCACTGGGGAGATTTTCCTTCACTTTCTGTCTTCTAGCCAAAACGGGAAGTGAGAGGGAATCCCTGGTATGAGTGTCCCTGTTTGAAGATTTCCCTTATATTACTATTCTCAGGACCACACTAAAATTTGGACTTTCTTTCACTTTGCCTTTCCGTGATAATAGTGGACATAAGAAATGGAGAGGGCGAATCTACCTTAGACCCCTTTCACAAGGGGCAGATCTGTTTTGATGGATTCCACTTGCTCAGTAGGGATCTCTCCGTTGATCCCCGCTTAGCAGGCGGGTGACAGGTCTGTCTACGCTCACTAGGGAGAGAGTCCCAATCTCCTCTAAGGTAGGGATCGAATGAAAACGGACCGCCTGTCCATCTTCATCAGATCCGACCCACTGGACGGATGGCAAACGTATCACCATACGTCTGTTTTCAGCGGATTTTGTCAAAAAAGCGCCTGAAAGAAGCCTTATCTGCAATCCCAATGTTAAAGCCCGAGTGCTTTACGAGCCCTTTCACACTGCCAGCGCCTGAAAAACGCTGGTAAAGTGCCAATAAAACTACCAGCGTTTTTCGCACGCCAGCGGGCACTTTTAACCCGCGCTAGTGGCCGAATAAAGGGTTAAAAGCGCCCACAAAGTGCACTTTGCAGTGCGCCTTTCAATGGGAAGGGGCGCTTTAGGAGCGATGTATTCAGTGCTGCAAAAAGAGGCAGCGCCTCAGTGTGAAAACCATTGAGCTTTCACATTGGGATTGCAGATAAGGCTTCTTTCAGGCGCTTTTTTTAACGCTAAAGCACCTGAAAAATGCCCCAGTGTGAAAGGGGTCTAAAACCCAGCTCTCTTAGTCCAAATCACTTTCCTTTTGTGTATTTTATGACCAGCCTGAGGACTTTGGAAAAAGGCATGTAAGTGATTGGCTAGCCTCGGACTAAGCCCAGAGTTGGGTTTTAGTTGCTCCTGTTTTTACAATTGAACTAATAACTGATAAGAAAGCAATTTTTGAATTTTAGTTTGCCTGTAATTTTTTTTTTTTGTTCTGTAATTGCAATGGCTACCATTAACATATTGTAACATACAGAACTTTTACTAGCTGAACTATTACATGTTGCGATAAGTTTGTGGCTGAATCATTAATTGCCATCAATTTATAAAATCCCCCCCTTTTTTTTTCCAGGCCGAAAAAGATTCAAAAGAAGAGATCATGAAAGCTTTTCGGTTGTTTGATGACGATGAAACTGGAAAGATCTCTTTTAAAAATCTTAAAAGAGTTGCAAAGGAGCTTGGGGAAAATCTGACAGATGAAGAGCTGCAGGTTTGTTATTGATTGATTATTATTCAGAACTATATTTTTTCTTTTAATAGCCATCTCTGCTTTTTTTTTTTGCTTTTGATTAAGATCAGCTTCACACTGGAGCAGTTTTCAGGCGCTTTAGCACTAGAAATAGACTCTGCTAAGCGCCTGAAAACCGCCTCCCATTCATTCCAGTGTGTCTTTTTTCACGCTGGGGCAGTGCGTTTGCAGGACATTCCGAAAACTCCTGCAAGCAGCATCTTTGGGGCAGGTTGGGAGCAATGTATTTAGCGCTCCTAAAACGCCCTGCCCATTGAAATGAAATGGGACTTTTTACCCACTTAACCGGCGCTAAAGCTTTAGCACTAATGACCGGCGCTTCCAATGTAAAAACAGCCTTAGCGAACATTTTGATAAGGGTGGTAGTACCTGAGTTTACACAGCAGAGGGCAGCATCTTTCAGAATTTGAAAATTGGTGGCTGCAGGAACACGAAGTCTAACAAGTTAGGGCTAGATTCAGCATTGATTTACGCCGGCGTATCTATAGATACGCTGCGTAAATTCAAAGCTGCGCCAGCGTATCTTCTTTCTGTATTCAGAAAGCAAGATACGCCGAAATTAGCCTAAGATCCGACTGGCGTAAGTCTCTTACGCCGTTGTATCTTAGGGTGCATATTGACGCTGGCCGCTAGGTGGCGCGTCCGTCGTTTTCGGCGTAGAATATGCAAATGACCTAGATACGCCGGTTCACAAAACGTACGTGCGCCCGGTGGAATTTTTTATGTTTGCGTAAGGCTTTTCCAGCGTAACGTTGCTCCTGCTTCTATGAGGCGTACGCAATGTTAAGTATGGACGTCGTATTTTTTTTTATTTTTTACGTTGTTTGCCTAAGTCGTTCGCGAATAGGGCTGGACGTAATTAACGTTCACGTTGAAAGCAATGACGATTTGCGGCAGAATTTCGAGCATGCGCACTGGGATTCTTTCACGAAAGGTGCATGCGCCGTTCGTAAAATGCGTGGGGTCAACAATAATTTAAATAAAACACACGGCCCAGATACGTTACGCCGCCTTAACCTAGTTACTTTCAGAATACGGAACTTGCGCCCTAATTTACGGCGGCGTAACGTATCGGAGATACGTTACGCCCGCACAAAAGTACGCTGGGCTACCTGACTCTAGCCCTTAATATTTTCCTGTGTTAAGCAGTCATTAGCCAAGTTAGTAGAATAAAGATAGCATATAATACATTATATTTGTAATAATGAAGTATGGATTACATTCTGGTTTTTAAAGCTGAAATCCAAACAGCTAAATACAGTGCGTTGAAAAAGTATTCATGAGTCTGCAAAAGACTTGAAACTGGCAGCAGTGATTCAACTTCCAGCAGGACAACGACCCTAAACATACAGCCAGAGCTACAAACCAAATGGATTAGATAAAAGCATATTCATGTGTTAGAATGGCCCAGTCAAAGTCCAGACCTAAATCTTATTGAGAATCTGTGGCAAGACTTGAAAATTGCTGTTCACAGATGCTCTCCATCCAATCTGACGGAGCTTGAGGTATTTTGCAAAAAATAATGTGCAAAAATTTCACTCTCTAAATGTGCAAAGCTGGTAGACACACCCCCAAAAAGACTTGCAGCTGTATTTGCAGGGAAAGGAGGTTCTACAAAGTATTGACTCAGGGGGATGAATACAAACGCACGCCACACTTTTCAGATATTTATTTAAAAAAAAAAATGGAAAACCATTTATCATTTTCCTTCCACTTCACAATTATGTGCCACTTTGTGTTGGTCTATCACATAAAATGGCAATAAAATCCAGTTTTTAGTTGTAACATGACAAAATGTGGAAAATGTACACATCGAAGATATATGCAATAAGTCCTGCATATCTAGCCTGCTCATTGGACAATGAAGGATTAACAACAAATCCTCCACTCACTCTGGTCTCCTCCTCCTCCTTTCAGCATGTTCCCTCTAACTACATACTGTATGTATTGCAGCAAAGTGTCAGTATCTCCGTTTGCTGAGAAGAGGAGGAGCTAGGGACACCACTGAGGGACCCCAGAAGAGGAGGATTGGGGTCTTTTTTGTTTTTAAAAAAAAAACTTTACATATCCTTTTAAGCTATTTGAAATAGAAACATTTACTCAAAACATTAATTGGGTTTTCTTTCATTTTTTTTTTTTTTTTCAAAGCTCATTTGGCTGTACTTCTGCTGTGGATCACAGGAGTGCAGTTCATTCAGCAGACAGCGTGCTGAAGCTAAAATCACAGATCCAGTCCAGGCTCGGGAAGGATCATGACCATATAGTCGGGATCCGCCTAGATCCCTGGACCGGCATCCAACTCAGCCTCTCAGCAAGCCGATGAGAGGCTGAGCCGACTTCTCCAGTAAGCGAGGAGGGGGCAGAACAGAGAGCTGACAATTGCCAGTTGTCTCCTCAGGGAACACTGAGAATTGAGCGATCAGCGGTGTTTGATCGCTCGGTTCTTAGTCTTAGAGCCAGCAGGGGACAGATGCAGCATCAGACTGGTTCAAGGAAGAAGGAATCCGCCATCCAGGTGTGTGCAATGACCCAAATGAACTAAGTAGGAGTGCTAGCCCCGGCCTGCCTCCATGGGATATTTGGAAAAATAGGAATGGCTGCACATCCTAAGGTACCAAAACAAAGTGTGTAGGAAGTGAGACCACTTGAATACAGACTAAAGGCTGCTGGGGGCCAATTAGCATAATTACTCGTAGGTCAAAAAGGGTATTGATTGGGACTTTCGAGGCACTGATAGGAAACCATAGATAGGTATAAAACAAGATTTATTTACATACAAAAGTATAAATATAAAAACATTAGGGACAAGCCCCACAGATCGGATGAGGTAATGTAAAAGGGAACAAAACCATCTAGGTCTAATACGTGGAGCCAGCCAACAGCCTCGACCGGTTTCGCGGTTGTACCGCTTCTTCAGGAGGGTCTAGGAGATATATACAGAGTGTACAATAAACAACAAGCACAATGTAAAAATAATATTTAACACAAGTTAACAAAACAGTACATTATCTAGGGGAGTCAACATTGAATGCTCACCTAAGCTGGTCCAAGTGATCGATTCATGGACCTGATAATCCCCCCGTGGTGCACGAGGGGGATATTTAAGATGGGCTTTGGTAAGGTAAAAAAAAAAGCCTTTAATGATGATATTTAGTGGTAGTAGGTAAAGGGAAGGGCCACCCAGTGAAGTAATGAGAGAGGGACGGGGGTGAGGCTCAGCCTTTTGTGACTGTTGGATATATATATATATCCATTTGGACCGATGAAAACTGACCTTTTTTTTGCTGATCCGAAAAGGATCCGATCCGTGACTCCTGATCCGAGGATCGATCCGATCCGTGAGTTTTTTTGATCCGTTGCACCCCTTCTGTTGGAACTGTTTTAGGATGACCTGTCCAACAGTATTCTCAGCACTATATTGCCTGCTGTATCAATTTAATTGGTCCTCCTTTTTTTTTTTTCTGTAGGAGATGATTGAGGAAGCTGACCGAGATGGAGATGGGGAAGTGAATGAACAGGAGTTCCTCAGAATAATGAAGAAGACCAGTCTGTACTGAGCTGTCCTACAAGACATGATTTCACCACCTCTCTGCCTCAATGATAAGCATGTCTTCAATATACAAGAACCAACCTCTCGTACTTTGACAGTCGGTCTTATAGCACAGCTGGCATCTACGCACCACATAATGTGCCAATCAAAACAGTCTGCCATGTCCCAGTGTATACCGGGGTTTATTAAAAAAAAAAAAAATTCTATTACATGTATCCATGGTATTGGTGATTGTGGCCATTTAACTAAAGCTTAATCATCCTTGCCTAAAAGTGCTTTCCTCAAACTGTTCAACCAAATGGAGAACACAGTGCTGTGTTCAATAACAGTATTTAGAGAGTAGAAGTAACACTGGCAGCCAATCATAGAGCAGCATTTATTAAAGTGATTCTAAAGGTTGTATTTTTTAAATATAAATATATATATATATATATATATACAAACAAGTCATACCTACCTGCTCTGTGCAATGGTTTTGCACAGAACAGCCACAATCCTCTTTTATTTGGTTCCTGCCAGCAGCCCTGGCTCCTTCCCCCTGCGGCACTCGAGCAGACTCTCTCCTGAGCCACGCTCCTGTGAATGGACATTGTCCATTCATACACAGAGCGTGGCTCACCCCCGCCCCCTGCTCGCCTCATTTTTTCACTGGCTGTTTTTTGGCAGGAGCCAATGAGGAGTGAGAGACCCAGGAGAGCCATTGCTCACATGCACATTGCTGGATAAAGATGGGGTTCAGGTAAGTATAAAGGGGGGGGCCTCACCAGAAGTTTTTTTCTGCCTTTAGAGCCACTTTAAGCTGGCCATACACTAGGGGAATTCATTATTTATTTATAAATTTTTTGTGTTAAGAAAATGTGTTCAATTTTCGAGTTGCTAACCTGTTTCCCAAAAATAAGACCTACCCTGAAAATAAGACCTAGCGTTGTTTTCCAAGAGGGCTGAAATATAAGACCTACACCGAAAATAAGCCCTAGTTAAAAATGCTTGTAAAATCCCATAATCCCCTCTATTACGGTAGTATATAATGTACAATGTGTGTATTTCTGTAATTTATTTATGGGGAAGAGAGCTCCGGCGGGTCACAGAAGCGCAGAATGGCGCTATAACAAAGGTATTTCGCACAATTATATTACGGGAACATGCACATTGTACATTATATACTACTGTAATAGAGTGGATTGTAGGATTTTACAAGCATTTTAACTCGGTTCTCACTAGGAATTCCTGACAGGCAGGGTGGGAGAGGGGGAGAGAAGACAGCACATTACATGGTAAGACCTACCCCAAAAATAAGCCCTACTGTGTCTTTTGTTGGCATAATTAATATAAGACCCGGGCTTATTTTCGGGGAAATTGACGTTCATTTTTGACCACAATGATGAGAAAATTTGAAGACGCATGTTTTGATTTTATAAAATCAAATTTCATTTTGAAGAACTTTCGAACAACATTCGTCAAGTTATCAAAATGCACAGAGAATTTTTGTTCAAACGTTTGTATGAAGGTTCATTTGAAAATCTACTAGTGTATGGCCACTGAATTCTTATACATATACTGTATATCCGTAAAGATATATATTTGTTAGATGTGTTCCAGAAATTCATTGCCTGGTCCTCACCCAAATGTCTTTTCTGAATAGACAAAGCTCTGACACTTCCTGGTAATGTCAGAGCTTTCTTGCTCCCTGCCGGCCCCTCACTAAGATGGGCTGGCCATTGGAAAGATGTAGTAAAGCCCAGAGTATTACTGACTCAAAATGGCTCCACAAGTAGTCGTAGATTAGGCTATGTATGGGAAAGTAGCAGGTTCATTTAATAGCCCTCATCTGTTTCTGATACTTGTAGTCCCTGCACTCTCTCAAGATTTTGTTCACCTGTTGAATACTTAGTACTTCCGGGTATGGCAGTGAGTGAGTCTCTTTGTTTCCTTCTACAATGCAGTGCTAAGTACCTGAGCGGCCAATTACCAAGCTTGATTGTTGTCAGATAAGAGCGTTTCCTTAGATCTGTATAAACCCAGAGCAGGCTTATCCAGATGTGGGTGAGCGAGGGAGTGTGGGTATGCAGGGAAGGTGCGTTTTATCGCTGGATGGTCACGGCTATCATACAAGCCAGTTACTTTGCCTTGAATTGAAAAGAATAGGTTCCCCTCAAACTAAATTTAAAAGAGCTTTTCCACTTTTAGTTCTAAGTTGGCTTCTCACCTCTCTCAGCATATGGCAGTATCCTCAGCTTCTCGGCTGCTTCCAAAAAGCCTAACATGCAGGTGAAATGGTTTTCCATTTTTTGTTCATTAAGGCCCCTTTCAGACGAGTGGACTCCATCAAGTGTATCCGCCTGCTTAACAGGGGATCTCTCCACTAAGTAGGCGGATGGCAGGTCCGTGTCCGCTCCACTATGTAGAGCGGACACAGCGTGCTGTTCTCTATGGGATGGTCGGATCGTAACGGACTGCCTGTCCATTTCCATTCAACTGTCATCCGATTTGATCTGCCGGACGGATGGGGACTGGATTCCCATCCGTCTGTTAACGGATCGGATTCCGGCGGGTATCAGCCGACACATATCCGCAGACATCCGCTGCCCTATAGAGAGCTATGGATGGTCTGATCAGGTACGTCTGAAAAACTTAGGTGGGCTTAAAGGGGCTGTAAAGGTACAATTTTTTTTTTTCTTCCCCTAAATAGCTTCCTTTACCTTAGTGCAGTCCTCCTTCACTTACCTCATCCTTCCATTTTGCTTTTAAATGTCCTTATTTCTTCTGAGAAATCCTCACTTCCTGTTCTTCTGTCTGTAACTACACGCAGTAATGCAAGGCTTTCTCCCTGGTGTGGAGTGTCGTGCTCGCCCCCTCCCTTGGACTACAGGAGTGTCAGGACGCCCACTAACACAGCTCCTTTCTCTATCTGCAACGTAGAGAGCATCCTGACTCTCCTGTAGTCCAAGGGAGGGGGCAAGCACGACACTCCACACCAGGGAGAAAGCCTTGCATTACTGTGTGGAGTTACAGACAGAAGAACAGGAAGTGAGGATTTCTCAGAAGAAATAAGGACATTTAAAAGCAAAATCGAAGGATGAGGCAAGTGAAGGACTGCACTGAGGTAAAGGAAGCTATTGAGGAAAAAAAATTGTACCTTTTATAACCCCTTTAAGGGCCCATTCACGCCAGGACCCAGAGTCTGAATGCACTGGATGTGCAGTCTGCTGCAGGTGTCAATAGATTCCTAATGACACTCCAAACACAGATCGCAAATGCAGTGCGTTTACCTGCACCAGATCTCATGGTTATGCAGTACCAGGTAATTTGGTTGCCGTGCGTTTTTAAAAGTAGCACATGCACTACTTTTGGTGCAATTTCTGTAGAGCGCGTTTCTGTGCGATTCCGGTGTGAACAGGCACTTGGGTTTAATGGTCTTAAATTAAATATATTTGTTTCTGAACAGTCCTGTTGTATCTGACCATTTCCTGCTGCCCCTTATGATGAACCTGTGACTGGAGAGAATCCTGACCGGTGAACTGCTCAGAGTTTATCCTCATTTCTTAAACCAGACAACTCTCTTTAACTGCCTTTGGCTGTGTTTCAAAATGGTCACTTCTGCTTTTACAGTATATATGTAATGTATTTGTTTTCAGTGGTGATGTAATTGCAGATGCATTTTTAAAAAGTTGGACGTTTGCATTGACCAAAAATGTCTGGATTTGTGTGGTACCTTTTTAACTGTATTATTTTATGTACAAAAATGTGATTCTCTTTTTTTTTTTGACACTGCCATAAGTAATTGAGTCGATGGAGAATTTGAGAAAACTGTGCTGCAAATGTGTTTTTAAATATTTATATGTGTGTTATTCAGAAGATACTTGTACAGATATTTATCTGGTATTATATAAATGTTACATTTCTTTTACTTCCTCAAAGATCTTGTGTTTTTTCAAGTGTACAGTAAATTTCATAATCTTTATTGTTACATAATATATACTGTACATATATTTACATACAGTAATCATAACCAGCTTCAGCTGTGGGTGTATTATTTGATACCATTATTACTTATATATGTGATATAGTGTGTGTAAAGTGTATTTTTTATATAAAAAGAAAATGGGGAAAATTATATATGGGAAGTCTGATAATTTAGAGTTGGGGATTATGGTTTTCAGAGGCAGTGTGGCTTTAAAGTGTAAGTAAACCCCCCCTATCGTTTTCAGCCAAGAAAGCTGCCATCTTTGCCTTGGTTAATCTACAACTGCCCTGATGCTGCACATGTGATCAGTTATGACACCAGCCATTGGATGGTTTGACAGTTTGGTTGAGAACACAACCAATGGGAGTGTTACATTTCTAGCACGTGCCGGAAATGAAACCGTTTTATGGATGGGTTTACTTCCGCTTTAATGTGGATATGCAAATGTAAGCAACAAAAACCCTTGTTTTTAACCCGAATACAAAGAGGGGGAATGTATATCTACATATACTGGGACTTTACGACCCCTTTCACACTGGGGCCTTTTTTGGGCGTTTTTCAGGCGCTTTGGCGTTTAAAAAAAAAAAGCCTGTAAAGCGCCTGAAAGAAGCCTCATCTGCAATCCCAATGTGAAAGACTGAGTGCTTTCAGAGCCCTTTCACACTGCCAGCATCTAAAAAACGCTGGTAAAGCGCCGCTAAGACCCCTTTCACACTGGGGCGTTTTTCAGGCGCTTTGGCGTTTAAATAAAGCTCCCTCAATGGGGAGGGGGCTTTAGGAGCGGTGTATTCAACGCTCCTAAAGCGCTGCAAAGAATCTGCTTGCAGGATTTTTTTTGACGCCCTGCCAGTGCAGCGCCTCAGTGTGAAAGCACTCTGGCTTTGACATTGGGATTGCAGATGCAGCTTCTTTTAGGCACTTTTTTTTTATAATTGCTTCTTTTGTTTATTATGACAAATAACAACATATAAAATAAGAAATAAACAATAAAAGGAAAAACAAAACATACACACCAAGCAATGGTCTAGTATACATAGGAATATACCAACCTATTCTTATACATAATATAATGTACACTACCCCCCCCCCCCCCCCTCAAGAGCACCCTAGATTTTTAAAATCAACCTTTTATCTACAGGAGAGAAAAAGGAGTTTAATAGCTCCCTGTTTCGTGACACTTAATAACTCTTTAAACTGCTCCAGAGTTACCATGGGCCGCTTGGCTGCTTCTCCGATTAACAGAGGATCTGTCAGTTTAGGTGGACGGCCATGTCTTGGTACGTTTGCAGTTGGGCCATACTCGGATGATGAATTGAACAGCTCTCCGTGAGATGTTTAAAGCTTGGGATATTTTTTTTATAACCTAACCCTGCTTTAAAATTCTCCACAACTTTATCCCTGACCTGTCTGGTGTGTTACTTGGCCTTTATGATACCATTTGTTCACTAAGGTTCTCCAACAAACCTCTGAGGGCTTCACAGAACAGCTGTATTTATACTGAGATTAAATTGCACACAGGTGGATTCTATTTACGAATTAAATGACTTCTGACAGCATTTGGTTCCACTAGATTTTAGTTCGGAGGTATTCAGTTTTCACTCTGATACCCCTAATAGGTGGGATTTTTAAGGCAACAAAATTGTATGTGACAACTAAGGTCATAGAAAAATATATTTATTACAATACATAAAATATCAAAATCTTGAACACAGAATTAAAAACATTTTAGAAAAGTACTGTGAGTCACCACATGCCCCAGGGCTAGGCTAAGAGCATGCTGGACAGTTTCCAACGCGTTTCAAATGGTATACATCCTTCTTCAGGGAAAAATTATACAGTATCACTTTCTAAAAGGAATGAAAAACATAATAAATAATCAAATAATAACCAAGGGTAAAAAACAAACTCAGACATGATTGGGCATGAAGAAGAAAAGGGGGAGTGCTTATCGAGGAAAACCCCTCCAAAGACAAAGAGGAGGGGCCATCAAAAGAACTCACCCTCTCTTTAATGGAGGAAAACGTACCCCAGGACCCGAGATGTGGATACCCCAGACCAGGCTGTGGGTGTCACGGAGGACACGTCGGATTTGTGTATGGGCCACTGACTCCCCAGACTTCAAACCATAAGGGGCAGAAATAGGGAAAGGATTCCTCTTATGCCAGCATCCAAAAACCAATGTTCTCTCCTGTAGTATAGCTGGAAAAGGGGGAGAGTATGAAAGGTATATATAATAATATATAGATGTCCAGATAACTAGATCCATAAAGTGTATATGTAAGAGTCCCCCAACATCAAAAAATTAGTGGGGGAAACAGAGTAAAGGGGGCTGAATATAAATGCAGGCCACACTTTTCACACATTTATTTGTAAAATATTTTGGAAATCATTTTCCTTCCACTTCATAATTATGTACCACTTTGTGTTGGTCTATCTGTCACATAAAATCCCAACAAAATACATTTACAATTTTGGTTGTAACATGACAAAATGTGGAACATTTCAAGGGGTATGAATACTTTTTCAAGGCACTGTAGAATGTATGCATGGGCCTTGCCTGAAAGAGTTTGGCACCCAGAGGAGTTGATGGCCCTCAAAACATAGAAAACTTCCTTAAAATTTTACTAAACTCACAACAGTAAAATTAGGGTGTATATGCAGCTTAGCATGCTTGTTATACTCACTGTGGAACTTAAGGGGTTAATCCTATGCATTGTGTAAAAAGACTGTATGCATAGATCCTCCTCCTGCAATGCCTAGCTTGGGAAGGGCAATAGCCAACTTGCACATGCTAAGTTGTGTCTTTTATGCTGGAGAGAACATATACTTGTTCTCAGAGATAGCCAGGTCACGTAATATTGGCATCACACATTTGGGCGTGTATACAGGCTGAAGAGGAAATCTCCTCCCACCTGAACTCTCAGCACTGGAGAAACTCTGTGGTTTATCATGTAATCATGGTATACAGATCAGCATAAAAGGTATATAGTGACTACTTTATTGTAAAAAGAAGATGAACTATTTTCCTATTACTAGTTTTAGTAACACTATAACCTACAAGAATGTTGTTGGACTGAGTATTTGCAGAAATACTACTAAGCATGGTCATGCAAGTGATAAGGATCCAAGTCAATCAGGGAGTGCCTGTAAAAACAATGAAAAAAATTACATGACTTGTAATTTACTTTTTATTTTATATATACATTTGTTATATTTTATACATAATATGTAAGCTTTTATCAAACAGTATGTTTGATAGGGGTAACAATTTTTTTAACCACTTCTGGGCCGCCCGCCATCGTTATACATTGGTACTTCGACGTTGAATGCCGTTGTTATAGCAGCAGATATAGTAGCTGCCATAACCCCGGTATTTTCTAAAACGGCAGACGGTCCGCCTTAAGACAAAAGTGGTCTCCGCGGTTGGATTTTCAAAGCAACGTACAGGTACGTTGCTTTGCTCACACGAGCCATTCTGCCGATGTATATGTGCGTTAGGCGGTCGGCAAGTGGTTAAAGAGGTCCTGTCATGCTTTTTTCTATTACAAGGGATCCAAAAGTGTAAAAAAAGTAAAATAAGATTTTGTTTTCAAGCGCACCGTGCCGCCGTGCTCCCGCGCAGAAGCGAACGCATAGGTAAGTCGAGCCCGCATAGGTGTTCAAGCCACACATGTGAAGTATCGCCACGATCATTAGAGCGAGAGCAATAATTCTAGCAAAAGACCTCCTCTTTAACTCAAAACTGGTAACCTGTAGAAATTTTTAAACATTGACTATGGACATTTTTAAGTGTCAATGTTTGACACCATTCCACGAGCAGGCGCAATTTTGAAGCGTGACATGTTGGGTATCAATTTACTCGGTATAAAATGATCTTTCACAGTATAAAAAATTGAACTTACTTTACTGTTTTCTTTTTTTTATTATTCAAAAAAGTGTATTTCTTTCCAAAAAAAGTTAATAAGTTAGCTAGTTGTCTGTGCCCCCCTCCCCATGCTGCCAATTTGTCATTATAAAACTCTAAGGACGCTAATGTTTATCAGCACAGCAAGTGCACTGGGAACATGCAGTTTCAATTGTATAATGGTTCCTCAGTTTTTCTATCAAATTACAGTTTGTTTGGGACTCTACGGAATTAATCTTCTGGAATAACCCTCATTAGCCTGAAAGAAAAAAATTGATAAAATTAATGAGTCGTTCTTTTCTCATGTGAATAATTATTTGGTACAGATCTAAAAATCCCAGCTGCACTAATGCCAAAAAACTTTTGAGATGAAGTCTTGTTTTATTTTATACCATTGAAGGATTAGAGAATATTTAATGATCATATGTATTGATGATGAATGGATGCAGCAAAATCCTCAGATTCTTTTAGTAATTTTTAAAGGGGAATTATAATAAAAGTGTTGAGTTAGGTTTATTTTATTTTATTTTTTTATGTAATATTTAATATTTATATTTAGGGCTGTTACTGATTAAAATTTTCGTGTTCGATTAATCGATTTTTTTTTAATCGACTAATTTTGAATAATTATAACGCACATACAGATCCAACTACCGTATTTTCCGGCGTATAAGACGACTTTCTAACCCCTTAAAATCTTCTTAAAAGTCGGGGGTCGTCTTATACGCCGGTAACCTAACCTTACCTTATCCTAAGGCCCCATACACACGAGAGGATTTATCCGCAGATACGGTCCAGCGGACCGTATCCGCGGATAAATCCTCTCGAGGATTTCAGAAGATTTCTATGCGATGGCGTGTACACACCATCGCATTGAAATCCGCGCTGAAATCCTCTGGCGATGACGTGTCGCGCCGTCGCCGCTATTATGACGCGGCGACGGGCGCGACGCTGTCATATAAGGAATTCCACGCATGCGTCAAATCATTACGACGCGTGCGGGGAATCCCTTTGGACGGATGGATCCGGTAAGTCTGTACAGACGAGCGGATCCATCCGTTGGAATGGATTCCAGCAGATGGATTTGTTGTGCATGTCAGCAAATATCCGATCTGCTGGAATCCATCCCAGAGGAGATTTCTCCGCGGAAACAGATCCGCTGGCGTGTACACACCATAGGATCTATCCGCAGAAACCCATTTGCTGGGATTTATCTGCGGATGGATTCTATCGTGTGTATGGGGCCTTAGACATGCAGAATCGTGGCCGTACATATTTTTTAAAAGCCGCGCCTCCTACGTCTTCTGTTCCGTGATAGGTGGAACACTCAGCTTCCCAGGAGGCACTGTGTTTAGTGTCTACCTATCACGGAGGCCCTCTTGTCCTGTGTTTAGTGTCCGCCTATCACGGAGGCCCTCTCGTCCTCGGACGAGAGGGCTTTCCGTGATAGGCGAACACTCAACACAGTGCCTCGTGGGAAGCTGCGTGTTCCGCCTATCACGGAACAGAAGACGTAGGAGGTGCGGCTTTTGAAAAAACGTACGGCCGCAATTCTGCATGTCTTAGGATAAGGTAAGGGCTTTAGATATACTTTACCGAACAGTGGAATAACTGATTTCCAAGGGCAGAAAACCCCCCAGGTCTGCTCAGGGAGTCTGGCATGTAATGGGGCACAGTCTGGCATGTAATGGGGCATAGTCTGGCATGTAATGGGGCATAGTCTGGCATGTAATGGGGCACAGTCTGGCATGTAGTGGCACAGTCTGGCATGTAATGGTGGCACCGTGAGGCGAGGCATGACTAGTAGGAAGGGGGTAGTCTTATACGGCGAGTATATCCCAAAACCAACATTTTGGCTGGAAAATTAGGGGGTCGTCTTATACGCCCAGTCGTCTTATACACTGGCAAATACTGTACTTTTAGCTTATCTCCTTGCATTGCAACTCTGCATTAGTCAGTGGTAAATGTGGTATACACTATACAATCACCCAACACTAGTTAGTTTCCACAATCCATGACTTAACTTCACAGTTCACACAAATACATTTTAAATTCAAACTGTAGCACTGACGCAAGTATTTTTTTCTTATTAAACTTAAATTAAACTAAAATGTAGAAAGTTAGTTTAACTTTAATTATAAAATGTATCTAGTATATTGACTGTCAGTCACTTTATAGTAGGCAAGTAGGCATCACTTTAGCCAGTCACGCAGACATACCAGAGTGTTTACATTTTCTGGAAGCAGACATGATAGCATTTTATTGACAATAATACCCTGAAGAACTGAACAGTCTTTCGCACGGAACAAATGCTGCTGATACACAAATAATTGCCTGCACAAAACTGCTTAGGACAGGAAAACTATGGTTATTTTTGCCCCCTTCCCCTGATGGAGCCTGATGCATCCTCCTGCTCCACAGATGCAAAGGTACCTCAATCCAATGAGTGCAATTTGCTCGCATCCAGCAGGGTAAGTCTCACTGTCCAGGCTGTCCAGTGACATCAAGAATTTTGATCGATCAAAAAAATTAAAGATTAATCGAGGAATTAATCTTTAATTTCCCCAGCCCTATTTATATTAAATATTTAGTGTACAAGTACAGTTCTTATTTGTACATCACAAGACACAGAGGAGTTCAAAATCAAGACTACTTGGCTTATGTTGCCACACTTAGGTGAATGGAAACTCGTAAAAAAAAAAGTCAGGAATGCCTGACCAGACATAAACCTTCCCAGCTCAGCTAACCCTCCATTTTAAGTTGAGCTTGGAAACTGTGTGTTTTTTAAACCTCCGTTTTGTGCTTGTATCCTTAGGTGATAGATGTTCCTCCCTGTGTCTCTATAGCAGAGGTCTCAAACTGGCGGCCCTCCAGCTGTTATGAAACTACAAGTCCCAAGAGGCATTGCAAGGCTGACAGTTACAAGCATGACTCAGGCAGAGGCATGATGGGACTTGTAGTTCCGCAACAGCTGGAGGGCTGCCAGTTTGCCACCCCTGCTCTATAGAGATCTCTGTCATAGACTTTGTTTCCATATATTCGTGCCTGTTCCTTACACCCCTGGTGAAGCAGAAATGGGCTCCATCCAAATCAGTTACAACGGCCAGCAGGCAAAGGAGGACTCTACCGGCGGCGGGAACCCATATGTAAGGGCAGGGATAGTCCATAATGTCTGCCGGGCAGTGGTCTCAGATGTTTAGCTTACTGGGTGACCTCACTGCCAGGTTGTTCTTCAGGTTTACTATAGTGATTGATTCCCCTGTGGGGCATGACATACAGCAGTGGTAATGTGACAAAGGGGCAGTGTGCATGCGCAATGAAGTAATCGCTTGGGTCTGTGCATGCATGGGCACCATTTTCCTTTGATCCCTGGGCATATCTTGCAGCACTTTAGATACACAGCGTGAGGATACCAGAAAACAACTCATGAGTAGTCTGCCTACACAATATCTGCCTAAAGCCCTGCATAGCAGCATTGCCATGTATTGATCGAACCACTGTAAGTATTAGAACATTGGCAACTGCCACATACTGTAGGTGTTCTGGCATAGGCTTTGGCCGCGTACACACGGTCAGTCAAAACCGATGGAAACGGACTGAAGGACCGTGTGGGCCCCATCGGTCAGTTATCCTTCGGTCAAAAATTTTAGAACTTGCTTTAAAATTGAACCGATGGACGCCTAACCGATAGGTCAAAACCGACGGTTAGTATGCAAAAGCATCGGTTACAAACCCGCGCATGCTCAGAATCAAGTCGACGCATGCTTGGAAGCATTGAACTTCATTTTTCTCAGCACGTCGTTGTGTTTTACATCACCGCGTTGGACTCGATCGTTTTTTTAACTGATGGTGTGTAGGCACATCAGACCATCAGTCAGCTTCATCAGTTAACCGATGAGAACGGTCCTTCGGACCGTTCTCATCGGATGGACTGATCATGTGTACGCGGCCTTACACTTCTCTCAGCTGGGTGGGCTGTTCCATCTGGGGTTCACAGACCTGTTTAACACTCAGCAGGCCATAGCCTCACAAAGGCAGAGAAGTGGGGGAATGTGAAGGGGATCACAAATCCCTTAATCAGGTAGGGAGTACCTTCTGCATATGTTGCCCTTCAAAGGCAAGTATATGCCCTTATCTGGCATATACATGATTTTAGGGGCACAATGCTCAACTTCCTTTGTGTCAGAGGAATTATCTGCAGCTATATCTGGACTGCAGATCAGCTCTCAGGGGTTCTCATTGGCTTGATACAGAAGACCATGGTGGGCTTCCTGGCAGTTTTGGTACATACTTACCTTATCTCTGCTGGAATGCTTCCTCAAAAGTCACTGGTTTTAGGTCCTGACGAGTGCCAAATAGTCTTTTGCAGTGGATCCTCATCTACAAGAAAGGATGTATGTCGTTTGGGCTCAACTAGGGAAGGTGTTTTCACTGTCTAAAAGTTTTGCTCGCCAGTATTCCATGGAGGAGGAGTTCTATAAGAAATAGGGCTCGTCGACTGTTAAACCCGGCTATTTTATAATTAAATAAGACCCTGATAGTTCTGGTGAATTAAGTCTTGGTCTTTAAAAATTCCACAGGTAACAGGATAGCTTCTCTTAGTAGGAGCAGCTCTGCAGCCTGTAGTGGGACTTTGCCAAGCCCTTAAAGTTTGGGCAAAGTGTGTGCTCTTTTCCAGAGAATAAGATTCTGAAGATCCTGACATTTGCCAACTCCTGGAAGACTTTCTGAGAGCTTGACGTTTCTCAGTGGATGCCTTGGAAGTCTTCATAAAGCAGTTATCACAATTTGCCACTTTATCGGTCCACATGACAAGTGATAAAGTGTTGTTTGGCAGAACTTCTCTGCAAGCAGTATGCGAATGACTGCCCTTTGAGGGTGAACACTTGTTTGGACTACCCTTAGAAAACCCTCATCCAGAAGGTGACTAGGGAAACGCATGCTTTTACCCTTTAAGGAGAAGGTTACAAGTCAGAAACCAGAGACAACTTCAAAATACAATTGTCAGGGATGGCCAAATCTGAATAGCTACACTTAGGGTCTGCTTTATGTGAGATGTATTTACATTGAAACAAAAGTGGTGTACCTGGACGGCCTGCTTATCATGGAGCAATCGGCTCAGAAAGTGAAGTTACTGTCAAGCATACAGTACAAGTACTGTTGAGGTTCGGTTGGGTGCTGAACCTTCAGAAGTCGGTCTTGGTTCTGCCTCCTCTGGAGTACCTAGGCTTAGTTCTCAAAACTGCTCAAGCAAAGGTACTGCTCTTGTAGAGGAAATGCCTGCCTCCTTAAAGCCAGGTGCAGACTCTGAGGTTGATGGAAAGTCCTTCAACTATACCATGCATGAAAGTGCTGGGGAAGATGCTCCCCGCCTTTCATGCGGTCGCATATGCCCAGTTTCACTCTGCAGCTTGGTATTCTGTTGGTATATGACAAATGCCAGGAGTCCTTGGATCTGCCAATGCATTTGACTCCCAAGACTAGGTCACTCTGGAGTGGTGAATATCTACACAGATACCGCATCGAGGCCCTCGGGTAAAGACTGTGCTCTCAATAAGCATTTTTATAAATAGAATAAACAGATGTAGGATACAGGCAAAACCTAGTTTGAAGATGTCTCAGGCTTTGAATACCATCAAGGGTCAGATCTTGGCCATGGCCAATCTTTTTCAGAGATCTATTCCATCCCCATCGCTTGGTAAAATTTTGTGCAGAACATCACACAGATTGTTCTGCTACCTTTGTCTCTGTAGGACCTGAATTTGGGTTTGTCTGTTTCACAGTATTTTCCTTTTAAAACTCTTCAAGGGATTCCTTTCTCGATCCTTATGCACAAGTTTGTGTTTTTGGTGGCCATTACCCAAGTTTGCAGTGCGTCTGAGTTGGCTGTGCATTCCTGCAAGGAATCCTTCCTGATTTTTTAAAGGGACAAGGTGGTGTTGAGGCCTCTGTCCTCTTTCCTACCTAAGGTGGTTTCTTCATTCCACCTGAATCAGAAGATTGTGTTGCTATGGATAAGGTGCTGCAATCTTAGGATGCTGTTTGAGTTTACCTTCACGTCTACAGCTTTGTTTCAACAGTCTTATTCCTTGTTTGTTCTGTCTTATGCTGCGTACACACGGTCGGAATTTCCGATGAAAAAAGTCAGGCGGAATTTTTTCATCGGATATGTTGACTGCGTGTATGCCCCATTGGACTTTTCCGGCGGAAATTCCGACGGACTTAGAAAGAGAACATGTTCTCTATTTTTCAGCCGGAAAAAATATTCCGTTGGTCTGTATGGAATTCTGACGGAGAAAAAAACATGCATGCTCGGAAACAATTTGACGCATGCTCGGAAGCATTGAACTTAATTTTTCTAGACTCGTACTAGTGTTGTACGTCACCACTTTTTTGACAGTCGGAATTTGGTGTGTCCGTGTGTATGCAAGACAGCTTGAGCGGAATTCTATCGGAAAAACCAGTCCGAGTTAATTCAGACGGAAGAAACAATTGTGTGTACGAGGCATAAGTGTCCTCGCAAATGTAAGACATTCTTTCGATCCACTATTTCAAAGTGGATTCATTAGCTAATTTTCTAGGTTTGTGGTCTCAAGGACAAGGTTCCTCCTTTCCTGGTTAAGACCTATTCCACCAGGACCGTTAGTGTTTCCGGGAGTACTCAGCAACAAGCTTTCTTTGTTCATATATGTTAGGCTGTTACCTGTTTTTCTCTTCACCCATTTACAAAGTTCTGCCAGATAGATGTTTATGCCTCTGCAGACACCAGTTTTGGGTGAAAGGTCTTGCCACCAGCTTTTCCCATCATTCCCTGTTCTGTTAAAGAGATTTTAGGCATGTTGGCCCCGTTGCTGTGTTGCCCACCCTCCACGTTGTGTTATTTTGGACATCCAGAATAGTCATGAATATAAACTCTTCTGCGTCCTGTGATGTATGATTAAGAAGATAAGATTTTTGGTTTACCTGTAGGATGCATTTGCTGGAGTACATCACAGGAAACAGAGATCTCTCCCCTGTTTCCTGTTTCCTGTACCCGAGGTTTTGCATAGCTGGTAGGGGTTATGTTTGGGAGAAAATACATGCCTTTTTTGGATCAGTGTACAAAAACCCAAAGGTGTTAGCATAACCTAAGTAGCCATGAATATGAACTATTGTGTCCTATAATATTCTCCAAGAAAGGGATTTTACAGGTAAACCCCAAATCCTAATATTTTATAAAGAGTGTAGCCATAACACAGGTTTGATGTAAAATGTCTGGGTTTTCTAAAGAAAGAGCGCAGTAGTAGATTTTACCATTGTCAATCTCCCCAGAGACACAAAGCAACAGAGCAGGCATGAATAAGAAGGAAGGGAAGGATGGCATTTGTTCTGCTAACTCATTCAACCACGTGTAATTTGATCTTCAGCCCTGAAAATAACAGAAACAGGATTATTTTTAACAAAACAGTTAAAGCAGAGTTTCGCCGGAAGAAAAAAAATTAAAAGTCAGCAGCTACAAATACTGCAGGTGCTGACTTTTAAAATAAGGATACTTACCTGTCCAGGGCACCCGCGATCTCCTCACCCGAAGCCGACCCATCCCTCGGCTCCCGGATTGAGGCACCGGCATCTTGAGTAAGAAAATCAAGAAGTTAAACCTTGCGGCTTCACAGCCTGGTTCCCTACTGTGCACGTGCGAGTTGCGTGGCGTGTTCTGAGTGGTCTCTTCTGTCCTCTGGAACCTGTGTTTCTCCCAGAAGACAGCGGGAGGGGCCGGACATGGTGTAGATCGCTGCAGATAATGCGGCCATCTTTAGCCAGAAGTGGGAGCAAATACCTGTATTAAACAGGTATCTGCTCCCCCCTCCCCCTGAAAGGTGCCAAAAGTGACACTGGAGGGGGGGAGGAATCCGGACAGCGAAAGTTCCATTTTTAGGTGGAACTCCTCTTTAAGATGAGCTTGGTGAACATTAGAAAATGTTAAAGAAGCCTAGCACTCCAACTGCTGGCTGGAAATGAAAACATATGGAATCAGGGGTCAAGTCCTGGGGAAAAAAGTGTGGGAACTCCCACCCAAGATCCACTCCCCCACCAAAAAAATTTAAAAATGATATGCTCATATGCATAATTACTAAACCGCATGTTCTTTCTAAATCCCGCGATAACTCGCGGCAGACCTCCGCAATGTCTTCTGGGAACAATGAAAAAAGCTCCCAGGAGACATTGCGGCATCGAGGAAGTGATGGAATACCCACACACTACCCGATGAATCCATATACAGGAAACGGCCAGTAACATAAAGGATTACTAAGGTTCACCTGCCCCTGACAGTGACTCGAGCTGGGCATCGCCGCTTAGTGAAGGATTGGTTCGGGCAGCTTGGCTGCTCTCGGCTGCTCTAGTCCTGCAAAGGGAACTGAGTTCCTGCTGTGAAAAAGGTGCAGGAACTCTGTTCCCATGCGTTCCCGCAGGACTTGAGCCCTGTATGGAATCATCATGAACAAGATTTCATAAAACCTGGAAACTCCTCCATTACCCTCCTAAAAATCTGGAAATCATAACGATTCTTATTGGTCAGTTTCCACAGTCAGTTCAATGGTCCAGGGATTTGAAACTACCACTCTTCTCCCTATTCTCTCTGCAGTGTTTCAAAGATGGATCACAGCAATGTTTTGTGCTGAGACTGACTAATCAGAATCGCTCTAAACCATCCCGGATGCAGCAGAAAAAAGAGGGAGAAGAGTGAGGATTTCGAATCCCTGGTCTGCTTCACTCAGACACCGTACCTTCTATCTGTAGGGCTCAGAAAAACAAACAAGGCGCCTCTAAGTGCAAAGCTTCCAGGGAAGTCCACAAAATAACAGCCAACTTGTGCTGTGAGTGTTCAGGGGATACAATAGAGGCTCCAGCACTATTGTGTCCCCTGAACACTCACAGCACAAGTTGGCTGTTATTTCGTGGACTTCCCTGGAAGCTTTACCATCACAGACTGGGACTGCCCTGCCACTGGAACATCTTTTGGACACACTTACCTGCTACATGCCTGTTTCATCCATCATTAAACATTTTATACTGCACTTAGGCCGCCAACACAATCAGTTAAACCGATGAGAACGGTCTAAAGGACCGTTTTCATCGGTCCAAACCGATCGTGTGTGGGCGCCATCAGTTATTTATCCATCGGTTAAAAAAAGCCAACTTGTTTTTCATTTAACCACTTTAGCCCCGGGCCTGTTTTTCAGAGTCGGTGTTTACGAGACAAAACCATTTTTTTTTGCTAGAAAATTACTTAAAACCCCCAAACATTATATATTTTTTTTTTTCTAACACCCTAGAGAATAAAATGGAAGTCATTGCAATACTTTTTGTCACACCGTATTTGCGCAGCGGTCTTACAAGCGCACTTTTTTTTGAAAAAATTCACTTTTTTAAATGAAAAAATAAGACAACAATAAATTTGGCCCAATTTTTTTATATATTGTGAAAGATAATGTTACGCCGAGTAAAATGATACCCAACATGTCACGCTTAAAAATTTCGCCCGCTCGTGGCATGGCGTCAAACTTTTACCCTTAAAAATCTTGATAGGCGACGTTTAAAAAATTCTACAGGTTGCATTTTTTGAGTTACAGAGTAGGCCTAGGGCTAAAATTAATGCTCTCGCTCTAACGATCGCGGCGATACCTCACTTGTGTGGTTTGAATACCGTTTTCATATGTCGGCGCTACTCGCGTATACGTTCGCTTCTACGCGCGAGCTCGTCGGGACGGGGCGCTTTAAAAAAATTTTTTTTTGCTTTTCGCATTTATTTTTATTTATTTTACAATTTTTAACACTGAAAAAAAAAAAAAAAAAAAATTATCACTTTTATTCCTATTACAAGGAATGTAAACATCCCTTGTAATAGAAAAAAGCATGACAGGTCCTCTTAAATATGAGATCTGGGGTCAAAAAGACCTCAGATCTCATATTTAGGCTTAAATGCAAAAAAAAAAAAAAATTTGGAAATGTCATTTTTTCAAATGACAAAAAAAAAAATGTTTCTTTAAGACGCTGGGCGGGACTGACGTTTTGACGTCACTTCCGCCCAGCGGAGCTATGGGGACGGGCGAAGGAGATTTTTCCTTCAGTCTCGTCCCCGCTCACCATCCGGATGGTCGCGATCTCCTCCGCCGCTACCGACGGCTCCGGTAAGCGGCGGAGGGCGCGGAACAGCGGCGGGAGGGGGGGGGGGGCCCTCTCCCGCCACCGATAACGGCGATCTCGCGGCGGATTCGCCGCGGAGACCGCCATTATCGTTAACACGGCCGCCCACAGAAGAGATGAATATCTCGATTGTGGCAGCAGCTGCTACCGTTACCGAGATATTCATCTCTAAAGTGATGACGTATAACGACGGTGGGCGGTCGGCAAGTAGTTAACCAATGGATTCCTAACACAACCATCGGTTAAAAATCCACGCAGAATCAAGTCGACGCATGCTTGGAAGCATTGAACTTCGTTTTTTCAGCACGCCGTTGTGTTTTACGTCACCGCGTTCTGACATGATCATTTTTTTAACCGATGGTGTGTAGGCACGACTGACCATCAGTCAGCTTCATCAATTAACCGATGTTAATGGTCCATCAGACCGTTCTCATCGGATGGACCGATCATGTGTACAGGGCTTTAGAGGCGCCTTGTTTGTTTTTCTGTTTTCATTAGAGATTGCTTGTCTCCCTGAGTGCTGCCTAAAGTGTGTGAAGATTTGCTACCCTCTCCAACACAGACTTTATCTGTCAGGATTCAAATGCTTGGAGCGCCCTGGATATACACATTTTTCTGGATCTATCTGTAGGGCTGCATGTTTTTTATTTTGGGAGTCATTATTCATTGTCTGAGAACAACGTGTGTAATGGGTCTACTGGGTATTGTTCCCAAAGGTGCAGAAATTGTAAAATGTTAACACAAATTATATATTCCCAAATGCCCTAATGTAGAGCTATTTATACTTGAACAACCAACGCATATTGCCTGTTACACTCTTCCTGACTGGTACATGTGCTGTGTTTATGTGACATAAAATGAACCTCCTATCCTTATTGTTCTAATTCTTGAAATTTTCTACAAATCTCCTTTATCACACCTTCCTAGGTTGACAAGTGCTCTGATTTCATAATTTGCTCTGATTTGCCTAAAAACAACCTTAGAGCTTGATTTACATTTTTAAAAACTTCATATAATATAAAACCCACAGTTTTCTGAGTCCTTAAAGGCACACTCTAGTTACAGTATAAGTTAAAGTTAATCCAGGAAGTATAGGCTACCTGCTGAGATTTTTTTTACATTTTATCCAGACATTGCTACATTGCAACAGTCTACCCCATCTTGACTTGTCTGTAATTTTGTGATCCTGGAACACACCTGCTGGTGATGCTGGAACTCTCTTCAGAAAGTAAGATGTATAAAACACCAGACTAAGACGAATCCCTCTGCTACCAACCAGAATCTTTTTTTTTTCCTATGACATTTTTATTAAGAATAAAGAATAAATACACACTTTTTATACCAACAAGAGGTGAGTGAACATCATGAACATATATAGAATAGGTATATCCTTACTCATGAGAACATAACAAAGCAGATGATGTAACCAAAAATCAGTAATGAAAGAGCACATTCATTATGGGTCTGCAATTATACAAAGACAGGGCAGTCACCCAAATCATCGCCTATCAGGTGTAGGGCTCATTGTAGAGGTAGCACTTAGTTTACACGTGTATAAACATCTGTCTATACCTGAGTAGGCATGGAAGAGTTGGATCCTTAAATTGGGGTGAGGTTGCATGGGGTAACAGTCTTGGTCATTCAGTCTGGTGTAGAGAGTAGGGGTAACAGTCAATCACCTGGGCTAATGTATAAACGGGGATGTGTATGTGGGATGGTATCGCCCGGGCCAGTGGGGCCAGAGCAAAAAAAATGGGTGGAAAGGCGGGAAAGAGGGGGCATAAATAGAAAGCAAAAGAAGGGGGAGATGGAGCTCTGAGGGTGTAACCTCCTCGGTCTCCACAGGGCGCAGCGTATACGTAGAGGCTTGTGAGAGGTTCCCTGTTAGGAGGGGTCTCCTCCCGGAATCGGCTTTTGATTAAAAGAAGGAGGTTCTGTGTGGCAAATTAGATGAGTGTTCTCCTAAAAGATTGCCAATTGGGGCATCTCAATGACTATTGGAGGGTTCAGGATGGTTTAAACCCATCAAGGAGGCATATCTCTCTGTGGTACAGAAGTGGGTCCAGCAGGCCCAGGCCTGGGAGAACTTTGAAGGGAAGTCTCGTGCTATATGAATTAGTTCCTCCATTCCAGCTATTTTTCTCACACGGGTAAGCCATTCAGGGATAGTTGGAGGAGCCCCAATGTGCTGGGATACAAATTTTAGCTGCGTTAATCATATGTACAACTAAAGATTTCCTGTACGAATGAGCTGATGTGGAGGAATGGTGCAGGATGAGCTGAGCTGGAGTGTAGTCCAGAGAATATGTGGTCACTTGTGAGGTGATGTTGTGTGCTTGCATCCAGAATGTCTGAATAAGTGGACAGGAGCACCAAATGTGTAAAGCCTCGTACACACGACCGGAAAACTTGACAGAATCCATCAAGAAACTTGGTGGGAGAGCTTTTTTGCCGAGGAAAACGGTCGTGTGTCCGTTTTTCATTGAGGAAACTGTCGAGGAACTCGACGAGAAAAAAGGAGAACAAGTTCTCTTTTTCCTCGACGGGAGTCTCAATTTCCTCATCGTGTTCCTCGTCTGGCTG
Organism: Rana temporaria; assembly: GCF_905171775.1. NCBI lineage: Eukaryota > Metazoa > Chordata > Amphibia > Anura > Ranidae > Rana > Rana temporaria. The sequence continues at coordinate 60,688,252 of NC_053497.1, forward strand.
GTTTTCGACGAGAAACTCGAGCGTGTGTATGCTAAGAAACCCGCCTATGCTCAGAATAAAGTATGAGACGGGAGTAAAAGTAGCATTTGTAATGGAGATAACACATTTGTCACGCTGTAACAGACTGAAAAGTGCAAATCGTCTCTTACCAAACTTTTACTTAACACGCAGTAACATGAGATTAGCAAAAGGAGCCCCAAGGGTTGTGCCAGTGGAATCGAACTTCCCTTGCCATTGTATGTGTTGTACGTCACCGTGTTTGAGAACAAGGAGATTTTGTCTTGACCGTGTGTACGCAAAGCAAGCTTGTCGAGTTCCTCGACAAGCCTAACAAGGAACTCGTCGAGGAAAACGATGTGTCTTTTCCGACGAGTTCCTCGGTCGTGTGTACGAGGCTTAAGAGTGTGCCTGTTTCATTTCAGCATCTCCAACATTTCTCTGATGTATCTGGACCAGATACTAACCTACTTTAGAAGCTTGAATGTTATTGGTGTTGAAGAGAGAATGGAAAATACACAGCACATGCTTCAGGAAGGACACTTTTACTGATCCTTTTACTTGCGTTCTTATTCTGCTTGGGATTGCACCAAATACGGATAAAAGAAAGGTGAATGAACTTTCTTACTGTGGCACAGTTGCTGCATATACTGGTTGTGGTTTTTAAATGGTTTACGTGCAAATGTTTGTCATACATTTTACAAACAGGGTGAATGTTAACAAATAGGCAACATTTATAATATTTTCTATTCAATCAATGTTCACTGCCCACCAGATGGCAAAAATAAATATGTATACATTTTTTTTAGTCTTCATTCAATTTTTTTTTGTTTCTAATCTTTATTAGCTTTTTAAAACAATAGGAAAAGGCAAACGTTTTAAGCCTCGTACACACGTCCGAGGAACTCGACGGGCGAAACACATCGTTTTGCTCGTCAAGTTCCTTGTGAAGCCGCCGAGGATCTCGGCGAGCCAAATTTTCCCATTCCCGTTGAGGAAAAAGAAGACATGCTTTCTTTTTGGCCCGATGAGATCCTCGACGATTTTCTCGTCGAAAAGTGTACACACGACCGGTTTCCTCGGCAAAAAAAAAAACCCAGCAAGCTTCTTGCTGGTTTTTGTGTGTACGAAGCCTAATACACTCTCTCCCCATAGTGATTCACAAAATTACAATTCACACCCCTTATAATATGTTGATTCAAGTAAAAGTAAAATAACATAAAAAATAAAGAAAAGAAAATGGTTTCTTCTTTTTTTTTAACTAACTGATCAAACTAATTTTTTTGTAGTAATGGAAGCTGCAGTGTATGCAGCCCTTTATGAGTGGATGAGTACTACTATTTCATATACATATAGGGATTGATTTATTAAGGGTAAATAGACTGTGCACATTTGCAAATGAAGTTGCTCCAAAGCTTAGTAAATGAGCAGACTTCCATCATCCAATCACGTGCAAGCAAAGATGTTTTTTTTTTTTTTTCCTTGCATGTGATTGGGTGTTCTTTGTAAAGAGAAGCTTTACCTCATTTACTAAGCTCTGTAGCAACTGCACTTGCAAAAGTGCACAGTCTATTTGCCTTTAGTAAATCAACCCCATAGTGTACAGATCACCCCCAGGCTGCCATATTACAAAGGGACATTTTAATTGTTTTGGTCATTTTAGAAAATCACAATGGGGAGATTTACTAAAACTGGTGCACTCAGAATCTGCTGCAGATGTGCATGGTAACCCAGTGTTTCTCAACTCCAGTCCTTAAGGCACCACAACAGGTCATATTTTCAGGATTTCCCTCAGATATAACGGCTGTGGTAATTACTAAGGCAGTAAAAAAATCACCTGTGCAAAATAATGGTAAGCCTGAAAACATGACCTATTGGGGCGCCTTGAGGACTTGAGTTGAGAAACACTGTGGTAACCAACCAACTTCTAACTTCAGCTTGTCTAATTAAGCTTTGGCAATAAAATCTGGAAGGTGATTGGTTTCTATGCAGAGCGGAACCAGATTTTGCACTCTCCAATTTTAGAAAATAACCCTCAATGGCTTCAGAATGAACTATAAATTGCTTAATAGTATTACAATTTAAAATAGCTTGTGTATCAAGTATATGGTAAATAATTTTGTGGCGTTTTTTTCAGCTTATAACACCCAGTACAGGCATAGATTGGGGTTACAATACATTTCATATTATATAAAAAAAAATCCCAGCTTTAACAAATTAAGGGAAGGCCCTCATGCAGGCTGCTAAAGCAGGAACCCACATTACAATCCCAATATTCTGATGTAATACACTAAATAAAGAGGATCTTCAGTCATCTAGTGCCAAAAAACAAACAAAATGGATTTTGTTGCTGACTGTACTTACGGAGCACATCCTCAATTGCACACTATGCAATCTGATAATATAAAGGACATGATATAATTCCAAGAATTACACTTGAATACATGTGCTGGGAACAGGGTTTAAAGCCCTGTACACAAGCCCGGGATTCCCGGCAGTATAAAGTCCGCCGGGAATCCCAACGGGAAAACTAAGGGGAGAGCTTTGGCTGGGAATCCCAGCCGTGTGTACAGGGCTTATGCTCCCTCAGCACTGGCCCGCAGTGTTTTCCACGGTAGAAAATCTGGTGGAAAAAAAAACGGTGGGAATCCTGGCGGGAAAATAGTGAGCAGGTTCTTGGCAGTTTTCCCGGCAAGGGAGCATACACACGCCGGTTTTCACAGCGAAAAGTTCTCCTAGCAGTTTTCTTGCCGGGAAAACCGGTCGTGTGTACGAGGCTTTACACTTTGGTACAAGTTTTCTAACTGACATTTTTGAACCAAAAAAAAAAACACCAAAATTTCATCCCCCACTAACTGAGTACTAAGCATCCACAGAAACAACTAGCACTGTTGCCTGTTGCGGTATTTTCTACTGTCACTGGGTTTAACATCCAGGAACTTTCAGGTCTGACGGGTGACTTTTCCTCTTCCCTTCCACAATGCAGTGTTTATATCCTGAGTGGCCATTCACCTGTCCCAAACCTTCTTACATGGGGGCCTAGCATTTTTTAAAGGTAGGACATATTTTGTGTAGGATCTATTTGGGGCAGTAACAGAAATGGGAACAGTGGGCAGCTTGTACAATGTGATTATATGTAGTTTTTGTTAAATACAGGTAATAGATGTGAATGGATTATTTCTAAAAAATAGGAATATTGTTTAGTGACCCTTTAAGTGCACTCCATATGTTAAATATCAGTCACTACTAATGTACATAAAGGGGTTGTAAAGGTTTGTTTTTTATTTTATAAATAGGTTCCTTTAAGCTAGTGCATTGTTGGTTCACTTATCTTTTCCTTCCATTTCCCTTCTAAATGTTTTTTCTCTTTGTCTGAATTTCTCACTTCTTGTTTCTCCTCAGTAAGTTTGCCCCCATCATCCGAGCCGTTCTGGCTGGGGGTTAGTCAGCGTGAACAGCTTACTGAGGAGGAACAGGAAGTGAGAAATGCAGACAAAGAAAACAAAGAAAAAAAACATTTAGAAGGGAAATCAAAGGAAAAGGCTAGTGAACCAACAATGCACTAGCTTAAAGGATTGTAAAAGGAGAAAGAGATGCGCCAATCTAAGTGCAGTAAGCATAACATTCATTAAGGGAATAACATATCACAGACAGCCAAATGACTACTCACAAGCATGAAAGATAAAATGGGCATGTAGATAGTGATGCAGGCCCGATGTCAATAAGGTGGTCAGCAGTTCCTTGATCCCGATCCACATTCGCAGGAGCGTGGGGGCGCTAGATGTAGCTGGAGCGGTGGATGTACCGGGGGTCCAGTATCTCAGGAGCCTCAGGGAGCCACGGGGAAGCAAGGAGCCAGATGCACCGCTCGAGACGGCGTACGTGTCAGCGTGGAATGCAGTGTGCCGTCGTTGCACCGGAAGTGACGTGGGGAGCCGGGCAAGCCAATGGGATGACGCGTTTCACAGCCTCCGCTGTTTCATCAGATGAAACAGCGTTTCTCCTTTTACAATATTTTCCAGGGCTTGCTTCTGCTTCAGGGTTGCTGCCGCTAGTGCATGTATATATATATGTATATATATATATATATATATATATATATATATATACACACATATATATATATATATATATATATATATATATATATATATATATATATATATATATATATATTCTGGACTATTAATTGGACTTTTATTGAACTATTGATCAAACCTTCAGTATATTTTCTATGGACCATGTGTTATTATACCACTGACCATCATTATATGCTCTGATAATCGTGCGCCATCTACCACAATTTTTTTTCTAGCTTAAAGGAACCTATATAGAAAATAAAAAATGAACTTTTACAACCCCTTTAAAAAACATACCGTATGTATCAACCAAAATGTATTAATAATTTCAAATTGTCACTTTTATCTATCAGGATAACCTTTATACTCTGAGCAACTAAAAGCTATACTTTTTTGTAGATGAATTCTAGATGGAAGTTGCCAGTAAATGTAGATCATCAAAAGACCTTTCCTGTTGGTAAGCGATCACTGGTCACACCCATCCTAATCTATTCTTTGTTTTTTATATTGTGTTATTATTCTTCCTTTAATGGTAAAGATACATACGAGTATATTAAGGATGCAGTTTGGCTACCTCAGTAAATTACATTGATCACCCAACACCTAAAATTGTAATGAAGAGGTTTGTATCACATAGATACCGGAGGTCCAGGCTGAAATGGAGAACGGAACTGATATTACAGAATTTATTCTCCTGGGTTTTTCTGTCATAGATGAATCAAGATTTTTTCTTTTCCTTCTTATATTTACTGTATACATAGTTACTATCTCAGCTAACATCTTCATCGTCATTCTTATTAAAATTGATATTCGTCTCCATAAGCCCATGTACTTCTTCATTGGTGGATTATCATTTTTAGAGATCTGGTATCCATCTGTTACTGTTCCTAGGCTTTTCTGGGCTATTCTGACAAAAGAAGATTCTATATCTTTTGTTGGTTGCCTGACCCAGTTTTATTTCCACTTTTCCTTTGGTGTAATACAACATTTTCTTCTTGCTATCATGGCCTACGACCGCTATGTTGCTGTCTGCATCCCTTTGAGATATCTGTTAATCTTGAGTCCCGATGTTTGTTTTAAACTTCTATGGGGTTCCTGGGTTTTTGGCTTTATTGTAATCATTGTGATCTGTCTGCAAATCTTCAATCTCTCATTTTGTTTCCATAACAAAATCGATCACTATTACTGCGATTTTGCACCCTTGGTCAAACTGTCCTGTTCAAAGACATCAAACGTAGAAAAACTTTTTTTTGCCACTGCTTGCTTTGTAATTTTGGGCTGTTTTCTGGTTATTATCATGTCATACGTCTTTATCATAAGAACCTTGATGAGGTTTCCATCTTCAGAGGGTAGACACAAGACTTTTTCTACATGTGCCTCTCATCTTGCTGTTGTTGTTTTGTTTTACAGTACATCTATATTCATGTTTATCCGACCTAATGCAGGTGATCTCATACATTTAAATAAAATATTCTCAATCTTTCCATCAATTGTAACTCCTCTGCTAAACCCTCTCATCTACACCTTACGGAATCAAGAGGTTAAAAATGCCATCAAAAAAGCAGTGAAAAGGATAGAAATAAAACATTTGCATGAAGCTACAATAAATCCAGTTAAAGACTAATAACGTAAACAGGAACAGCAGAATTGATAGTTAATGCGTCCATAAAACAAAATAAACTGATTAAGGAGCTTTTAAAGTGGAAGAAACCCCTAAGTTTAACTATTCTTTATTATTATTATTTTTTTAAATGCTCCTTCTCCCCCTCCTCCTTCCTCCACACCCAGAAGATTGCCTGTCATTCATGGGCTCCAGACTCAGATTCATCCATCCTGTTGTTTTTGGTACGGCAACGTTGACTTTTTTTCTGGAAACTGTGAGGCCTCGTACACACAACCAAGGAACTCGTCCGAAAAGACACATCGTTTTTCTCGACGAGTTCCTTGTTAGGCTTGTCGAGGAACTCGACAAGCTTGCTTTGCGTACACACTGTGACACTGTGACATACAACACATACAACGGCGGGGGAAGTTTAATTCCACTGGCACAACTCTTGGGGCTGGTTTTGCTAATCTCATGTGTTTGCGTGTTAAGTAAAAGTTTGGTCGGAGACAATTTGCACTTTTCAGTCTGTTACAGCTTGAAAAATGTGTTATCTCCATTACAAATGCTACTTTTACTCCCGTCTCATACTTTATTCTGAGCCAGCGTGGGTTTCTTAGCATACAGACGCTCAAGTTTCTAGTCGAAAACCAGCCCGATGAGGAACACGACGAGCAAATTCAGACTCCCGTCGAGGAAAAAGAGAACTTGCTCTCTTTTTTGCTCGTCAAGTTCTTCGACAGTTTACTCGATGAAATACGTACACACGACCGTTTTCCTCGGCAAAAAAGCTCTCCCACCAAGTTTCTTGATGGATTCTGCCGAGGAAACCGGTCGTATGTACAGCGCTTAAGGCATACTTTATATGGAATAAAAATGTATGTAACTTTCATCCAAGGAATGTTCATTTGTGAATTTTCTACGGCACAGCACTTTTCCCCATTTTTTGGTCTCTACTACCTATTCTGCCTACCCTGTATAAAATAAATATCTGTATACTTACCTATTTTTAATCTGCTCTGGTCTGGTCATGTGATCCTGCAGCTTCAGTTCAGGGAGAGCTTGAGAACCACTGGGAATTCTGGGTGCTATGGCATCACCCATAGGCTCCCATTTCCCAGCCATTGTCAGTGCTTCCTTCTCTCCCCTGCAGTAGCTGCTTAGTGACACAGGGAAGACAGAGTTGTGGAATCATGTAACAACAACAGAGCAGATTACTACCTATTCTGCCTACCCTGTATAAAATAAATATCTGTATACTTACCTATTTTTAATCTGCTCTGGTCTGGTCATGTGATCCTGCAGCTTCAGTTCAGGGAGAGCTTGAGAACCACTGGGAATTCTGGGTGCTATGACATCATCCCATTTTCCCAGTCATTGTCAGTGCTTCCTCCTCTCCCCTGCAGCAGCTGCTCTTTGACACAGGAAAGACAGAGTTGTGGTATCATGTAACCAGAACAGAGCAGATTAAAAAAAAAGGTTAGTACACAGATATTTTTTTATACAAGATAGGTAGGAGGAGGAGGCATCTTTAATAATAGACAGTGTTAAGCTGGGTACACACTGGCCGAAAATCGGTCAGTGTGCATGGCTTTCCATCCGACAGAAGCCGGTCTAACGTCCAGCTTTTGTCAAAGGGACATGCTAGAAAACCAGCATCTGATCAGTGCTGATCTGTGAATTCTGGTGAGGGAAGGGGGGAATAGGAGAGCTTCTCTGTCAGAATTCAACAGAACAGCAGGGAAGATCGCACTAACATTGCTTCTGTTGGTATGGAGAACTGTCAGTTTATTTTTGTTCATCCCACAGGGTTGATTCTATCAGTGCGTATCCAGCTTTAGACAGCACATTACATGGTAAGACCCACCCCGAAAATAAGCCCTACTGTGTCTTTTGTTGCCAAAATTCATATAAGACCCAGGCTTATTTTCGGGGAAACACGGTACTAAATCCTAGTATAAGTATTTTAGTACGTTTTTCTGCTACACCCAAGTGTGAACGGGGCTTTAAATTTACAGTTTCAATTTGTATATGGGAACAATTTTTCCTTCCAAGGGACTTGTAGTTCTGTGCCATCAAGGTACTAAATGAAACAGAATACCTTGATCCTTGACCGCCACTATTGCTGTGGAACAATTTAGTCAAGAGCACATTGCTAGCCTGCGGAGTGGCAGCATTGTGATGAGGCATCAGCTCCGCTCTTTTTCTCCTCCTTTTAGCATGTTTCTTGTCAACACGTGGACTTCAATGGCTTCTAGTGATTCTCGTTTACTATATTGCATTTATTTGTGTTTTTTTCTATGGCTGGAGTTCAACTTTACAAAGTACCAATAAATATATTTTTTTAATTATTTGGTTACATTGTACTACAGAATACTTTATAAGCTAACTTTGTACATTGTTTAGAGCGGGGGTTCCTAACTTTTTGACGATTACAAACTCCCACCGATTGCCTATTATTTCTCCATATGCCTTTTGCCACACTGTTTAAATCATCAGTTCTATTAGCTACCAGTATGACTTAAAAAGATGCCAATAGCTTGATTTTATTTACAAATGCATAACTGGGAACAGAAAAGCTTATAGAAAATCATCAGGATTTTATTATATGTATTTATAGAAAAAAATCAAATCACAAATGTACAAGCTAGCTAAAAACATTAAGAGTTTTTCTGCTCTTTCTGTGCAAGAAAAACATGGAAAGGAGGTACAGTTATTGACAATGTTACTTATGTGCCACCTAATGCATGGGAGTTGATTTTCTAAAGGCAAATAGACTGCTAATTTTACAAAGGAAGTTGCACTTTGCAAGCAATTTTTTTTCCAGGGCTTAGTGAACGAGGTGAAGCTTTACTGACTTCCATTATCCGATTGTGTGCAGAAATGCTGCTTTGTTGTTTTCCTTGCAATTGATTGGGTATTGATGTGATCAAGTTAAGAAGATTTTTTGTAAAAATGTGATGTTTGCAGAGTTATTTTTCACGATTGTACATCTTACATACTGTTGTTAGTCATCAAATAAATGTTTGGAAACACAGAGTAAAGAGCATCCTTCCAAAATATGCAAGGATATTGGAAGCTGTATGTGTTCTTCTTAAAGTGGATGTAAACCCACTCTCATCATTTCTAAACTACTGCCATAGTGCTGATCTATAAGGATATACATGCCTCCTGCATGGACACTTACCTGTTAAATGTCTCCCCTCTGTCTGTTATAAGAACTGAAAAACTGCAGATTCTGTGGGTGGGTCTGTTGTCTGGAGCCCTGTGGGTGGAGTCGTGATGTCAGTAGACTTCCCGCCCTCCTCTACACACCCCTTGTCAACATTCATTTTTTCCTGTGTATTCCTTACACTAAATTCTGCTATAATCACTAACATCCAGTCAAAATCCAGAAAAGTAACCACATGACTTCAGAAAAGGAGTGGGGGTGGGAATTTAAAAAAATGCCTGTCTCAGGCTAGTGCATGAGATATGTAAATAACCTGTCACTCACAGCAAGGGGGCGGAACGGACTAAGGTTTTTTCTCTGTAAGTCCGTTTTATTCACTGAACAATAAAAGAGGATTGCTCAGAGGCTGAGATGGATTAACCCTGTGTGGCAAGACTGGGCACAGATGATAGGAAATCTTATACTCTACATTGTGACATAAAAAAAAAAAATTATTCGGGTTTACATCCACTTTAATGTTAGATTGTATCTCTAGAAGGAAACGTTTCATTTTAGATTTTCAATGGAGAGGGGAAGAATTAAAGGGCCAAATTCTCAAAAGAGATACGCAGACTTAACTCCATTTTTCTAATTTTACACGGCGCGTATATTTGCGCGCGATCGTCAAAACGACTTAAGCAAAGATTTCCGTATTTTCAGCCGTACTTAAATTAGTTACACCTGCGCATTCCCGGGCGCAAATTACGATAGGCTCGCCGCTGTTTTTGATAGGCAAAGATGCAAATGAGGGAGTTAGGGCGATTCTCAGAATTAAGTGTGTGTGCCGTATTTTCCGCCCTGTGCGCACCTGTTAGTTTTTCTGACTAAATTTCCACATTATAAAACCAGCCCTAATTTTACACATGCTGTGGAAGGGATTGCTGAAGGAAGTGACTAGAGGTTATAGCTCTAGTTGTGAAGGTTTTTGTTTAAAAATGCCAGGACCAGCGATGATTTTAACGGCACTTGCTGCCTTACAGGCACAAAGGAGGAGGAGGGCACAGAGGAGGAGGATGAGGGCACAGGCGCGTGTTTATCGGCCACGCCGTGATATTTGGCAAATGCCAGCTTATGAGGTCATCGGCAACTACCGATTTGATAGGGAGGCCATCCTGGAGATCACCCAACTCCTTCATGAGGATCTAATCGCCCCAACCCTACGTTCCCATGCCCTGACACCTCTTGAAAAAGTTATGGCAACCCTCCATTTTTTATCGAGTGGCTCATTCCAGCGAGCATCTGGAGGTGTGGCTGGGATGGTGCAGTCAACCATGAGTAAATGTCTACATCAGGTGGTCCCTGCCATACTGCGGCGCATGAGCCACCAGTTTGTCATGCCCACCCAGGAGGACCAGCGTGTGCAAGCAATGACGGACTTTTACAATATTGCTGGCTTTCCTAAGACCATTGGGGCGATTGACTGCACCCATGTGGCACTCCAGCCCCCCCATGATACTGAACACCTGTTCAGAAACAGGAAAGGCTGGCATTCGATCAATGTCCAGATGATCGTAGATGCACATGGCCTCATCTGGCACGTTTGTGCCAAGTTTCCCGGCTCGTGCCATGATAGTTTCATACTAAGGCAGACCAAGATCTACAGAGACTTTGAGATGAACGTGTATGGAGACAGCTGGCTGATTGGTGAGTGACATTGGTGTCAGGTATGCCCCCCCCATGATGCAGACATCACAAGGGGCACATGCATGACTAATATCCTCCTGTCTTTTACCTTACAGGTGACTCAGGATATGCCTTGGGACCCCACCTGATGACCCCCTTTAGGAACCCCCAAACACCTGGAGAACGAAAATTCAATGAGGTGCACAGCCAGACCCGGGCTATAGTAGAGCGGACTTTTGGCATGCTAAAGTCAAGATTCAGATGCCTTGACAAGACTGGGGGTACACTATTGTATTCCCCAGACTTTGTATGCAAAATTATTGGGGCATGTTGCATACTGCACAATTTTGCATTAAGAAGGGGCATGCATGTGGAGATATCTCCTGACCTAACCCCCCACCCAGGCAATCCCCCCCCAAACCCCTCTACCCGGTCTGCTGAGGGCCAGGCAATCAGGAGACAACTGTCTGAAGGCATCTTTGCCCAGTAAATGGATCCTAATTATATTTTTGTTTTTGATTTGCCCAGAACAAATCACAGAGATTATGGGGGTTATTTACGAAAGGCACATCACCTTTGCACTACAAGTGCAAAGTGTACTTAAAATTGCACTGAAAGTGCACTTGAAAGTGCAGTCGCTGTAAATCTGAGGAGGGGTAGATCTGAAATGAGGGGAAGCGCTGCTGATTTTATCATTCATTCATGTGCATGCTAAAATGCTGTTTTTTATTTTCCTTGCATGTCCCCCTTGGATTTACAGTGACTGCATTTCCAAGTGCACTTTTAGTACAATTTCAAGTGCACTTTGCACTTGTAGTATGCACTTGTAGTGCAAAGTGGATTTGCCTTTAGTAAATAACCCTCTATGTGACATTTAAATCTTTATTTTGCTAAATAAATGCACATTACTTATATGCCAAAGAGAATGTTTATTTTTATTTACAAAACGCACATTAATTATCTCACAATGAGAATGCATGAATGCACGTCACTGTGGTCCCTAGCACAGACACATCACATGCACATCGAATTGGATTAGATCCAAGTACCCCCCCCTTTGGTACTTGGGAGCAGTAACGCCCCGCCACGGCTCCAATTATGTCACTGTGCATTCATACACCATTCAGGAACCTAGGATGACTTCTCCCTGGTCCTGGGGATCCCTACTCCACCAAAACTGAGGGTGACACCCTTATGTTTTCAGGAATGCCACCCCCCCACATTCACACATCATTCACACACATAAACCAAATCATAAGTACAGTGTAAAAAAAAAAAAAAAAAAAAAGTACCCCTGCAAATTAGGGATGTTGCCGAGTGCTCCTTCTGGGCTGCCCACGGTCACGGGGACGGCCACGGGGACGGCCACGGCCGACTGGGGGATCTTCACGGGGGGGGGGTCTGTGCAGGGGAGGGAGTATTTTCAGGGGGGGGGGACTGTGCAGGGGAGGGAGTATTTTCAGGGCGGGGGGACTGTACAGGGGAGGAAGCAGCCTCCCCTGGTGTCTGTCCTCCTGCTGGCCTTCCCTCCAAGGCAACGGCTATCCTTGTCAGACAGGAAGTAATGTCAGCCGTATTGGCCTGCACAGCCCGGGTATTGGCCTGCACAGCCTGGGTGAGGGCAGTCACCTCCTGGGCCACACCTGTTGTGGCGTTCCTCAGGTCCCACAAACAGGTGATGACCCCCACGGAGTTGGTGGCCACGTCACCCAGTGACTCCCTCATTGCACCCAGGCTGCGCTCCACCTTGCTCATTGTTTTTTGTATTGCAGACAGACTGCGGGTCTGCCGGACATTGTCCCTCAACAGACTGACCGGCAGACGCACCAACCCCCCCCTGTTTTCAGGGGTCGGCATCCTACTTGCCCCTGAGGCTGGTGGCCTTGGAGGAGGAGTTGGAGTGAGCCATGGGTGCTGCTGCATGTTGGAGGAGGGTTGGAAGGGGCGACCCATGATGGTGGCCTGACTTCTGGGCGCCTGTGGGGTTCCCTCAGGGGATGATTCAAAGGTCATATCTTGGCCCATCATTATTTCCTGTCCAATCAGAATATTGTCATCTTCCTCCCCCTCATCCTCCTCCCACTCAACATCCAAATTAGGGGAGTTGTGGGCACTCCCCTCCCATGGCGAATCCTGCCCTTCTTGGGACTCTGCATGAGCCTGTCTTGGGGGTGGTGCAGCAGCCTGCCCTGATGGGCCTGCAACCTCCTGACCTGATGGGCCTGCAACCTCCTGACCTGATGGGGCTGCAACCTCCTGACCTGATGGGGCTGCCACCTCCTGGGCTGATGGGGCTGCCACCTCCTGGGCTGATGGGGCTGCCACCTCCTGGGCTGATGGGGCTGCCACCTCCTGGGCTGATGGGGCTGCAACCTCCTGGCCATCTGGGGAGGACACAAAACAATCACAGGTTGTTGGATCCATACACTTGGCACATCTTCCCTTCCCCCACCCACACATGCTAATCACCAGATAGAAAATCAAAAAAATTACCTGTCCTCATAAGAGGATCATTGTCAAAGCCAGGCAGGCCCACCACCTGCTGTGGGTGGAAACACTGGGCCACTGCCCATTCCTCCTCACTCATCCTGACTGGGCAGGGTCCCCCTCCTCCAGTGCCCCTGGTATGGGCATGCAGCGTTGCCAGCTTGTTCCGGGACACGCTCCTCAAGTCATTTATTTTTTTTTGAACTCCAGCGATGGTCCTGGTCTCCCCCCCCCCCCGCCACATTGATCCGATCGGTGATCTTTTGAAGGATCTCCTTCCTCCTGGCCGGGGTGGTGGTGTGGCTCTCAGGGCCATGGAGAAATCGCCCAAATTTAATGACGCCCTGAGCAAGTATATGCTTCTCTGCCAGGGTAAAATTAAGCTTCCTGCGCTTGGGAGCCATGACAGACAACACCCAGCAACAGGGAACTCACCCAAAAAACAAACACCAATACACACACACAACAAAGAAAATACAAACAAGCCAAAATAAAAAATATACAGACAGCTACTATTAATTCGAAAACAAACAGGCAAAAAAGGAAAACAAAAAATATAAACAAAACCCAAACAAAAAGATTTTCAAAAACAAACAGGCAAACAATCAAAACAAAGAACAAATTATCAAAAACAAACACCAACTATACCCTCCAACTCCACAAACACTTTTCTCACAAAACAATCTTACCAACAAACACTGACAAACGTTCAAAGCAGAAGCAACTTGCTTTAGGAAGGGAACACAGGGAAATACTTTTGCAATTGAAGTCTGTTTGACTGGGGCTATTTAGACACAGGGCGATCTTCAAACTAAGTACGCTTGGCCTTTTACCTATCTCACTGATTGCGCTGACCAAAGTTCTGCACATGCGCAGTGAGGTCCAGATTCGTGCGCGCATGCGCAGTACGGCCGGCACTTCATTTGCATGGGGTCACGGCTCATTACAATGAAGCACGCCCACTTCATTCCCACTTGCCATAACCACGCCTTACGCATTGAAACTTAAGTTAAGGATGGCGCAGTTTTGTGCGCAAATGCACTGAGAATACGGTAGTTACGACACCAACTTAGGGCGCCGTAACTTAAATGACATAAGTTAGATAATCCTAAATTTACACATGGTTTTGAGAATTTGGCCCAAAACTTTTATTACATTTTTTTTTGCTGTTTTATTTCTAGCTGGGGGGATTTCCCTTCACTTCGACCAAACATTTGTCCAAAGCATATCCTATCTGAACCATATCATGCCATTTCTGAATTTGTATATAGGAATATACAAATACTGTAAGGATACAGTATGAAGGAGTCAAAGAGCCCAACAAAGCAGTAATACGGAAATGAATGATGGATTAGAATTATATATATCTAATAAATAGATTCTCAACCTTCTTTATGAAGTGCTATAAATGCAGCCTCTTGATAGTTATTTCTTTGCTATTAGACACTCATAACTGATATCATTCATAATAAACTATGATAAATCTAGACCAGGGTTTCTCAACCAGGAACCCTGGTGTTTCTCCAGAGGTTGCTAGGGGTTCCTTAACCTCCCTGGCGGTATGATTAATTCGGATTTTAGGTGCTGAAAGCGGTACCATTATTTTGCATGGAAATTTGGCGTTTTAGATTGTAGGCCTGTTATTAGAAATAACTCACTTAAATCTGTCCAGACAAGAGTCTAGTAGACATCCCAGGTATCATAAAATTTGAAACACAAAATCATAAATTATAATATAATATAATAAATAAATAGTTATAACAAATAATATAATAATAATAAAAATTATTACTTTAAATTTTTTGATGACGAATTTCCCCACAAATCACTATCGCTCAATTCTGCAAGTAATTCTAATTTATTATCGCTGTTTTCTAGCTGGTCTAAAACCACTTTTGACATAAAAGGGACACTTTTTGGTTGCTATGGCCTCGTTTCCAGGCAGAAAGTACAGTTTTTATAATATAAAAGTGCATGCAGGACACTGGGCAGACAGTATTGTAATCTATTTATGTTTTCTTTTCAATATTCCTTAGACAGAATCTCACCAATTCCTTTGTATCCATATTCCATACCTCCTGATATGCATTCTCTGTACTTTAAGAATCATATAGTTTCTCTCTAAATTCCTTCTTCAATTACTTCACCTGTTTTCATACAGCTCCCTGCTTAAACTATTCTGTCAGAATTTAAAAAACTGAAATAACTTAACAATAGTCCATGCTGACAATTTTGTGTAGGGACAAATTCGTAGCAATCAAAAGGATTATGGAAGGTTTTCATTCTAATGCCGCGTACACATTTCCGACAACAAATGTTCGATGTGAGCTTGTTGTCAGAAAATCCGACCGTGTGTATGCTCCATCGGACATTTGCTGTCGGAATTTCCGTCAACAAATGTTTGAAATCTGGTTCTCTATTTTTCCGACAACAAAAGTTCTTTCGGAAATTCCGATCGTCTGTAGCCAATTCCGAGACACAAAAATCCTACGCATGCTCGGAATCAATTTGACGGATGCTCGGAATCATTGAACTTAATTTTTCTCGGCTCGTCATAGTGTTGTACGTCACCGCGTTCTTGACGTTCGGAATTTGTGTGACCGTGTGTATGCAAAACAAGTTTGAGCCAACATTCCGTCGGAAAAAAATCCACAGTTTTGTTGTCGGAATGTCCGATCGTGTGTACGCGGCATAATTCTTCCCACTTCTACTTGAAAATTTATTTTTTTCATGACTATAAAAAATAGCAATTCTAAATTCCACTGTTTATAACTCAAGGAGATGTGACGGGCTAGCACTATGAGAAAAGTATTGTTTTGCATGAAAAGAGTACCTGACCAAGTGTGAAAATAATTAGCAGGTAGGTGTTGGCCCACAAAAGGCAATCACTCTGCTTAGTCAAGGCTCTTCGCTCGGAAGTGTTCTGTGTGAACAAACACTAGGAGAATGTTTCTGGCCTCAAGCATAAGTGATCTGACCAGACCATCACTTGACAGAGACAGTGTTTGCATAGCCAGGAGCCTGTATAACACAAAATGGGCAGCTTGTTAGCCGCAACAGTGAGATTAACTAGTAAGTATCTGTGGAGAGAAGTACAGGGACTACACAGTCCAGACAGCCAGGAGGCTAACCAATTTTGTATCATTGTGATGCTAAAAAAAAACTGCATGGGCAATCTTTTTGAAAAGCACTGCACTGGAGCTAAACCCTCACAGTAGGAAGGACAAGGAAGACTTGGATCATCTCTGCCCTACTCCACGATGCAGGGCCGTCTTAATAGCATCATGGGCCTCATGGGCAAAGTATCACTCTGGGGCCCCTACAATGATGACAGTGCAGGTAAACAGACATCAAGTAGGTAGGAGACAGACTGCCTCCCCTGTGTAACCATCACTCTCAGTGCCATCATGGGGCCCCCAATTTCCGGCCAGCGTGGGCTCAAGGACCAGCTGCTTTGGGGAAAGTGAAGGGGCCCCCCATGCAGTTACGACGGCGTATCTCCGGATACGCCGTTGTAACTCTGAGTTGCGGGGTCGTATCTATGCGACTGATTCATAGAATCAGTTACGCATAGATTTCCCTAAGATCCGACCGGCGTAAGTGTCTTTCACCGTCGTATCTTAGGCTGCATATTTACGCTGGCCGCTAGGTGGCGCTTCTGTATATTTCCGCGAGGAATATGCAAATTAGGTAGTTACGCCGATTCAGAAACGTACGTCCGCCCGGCGCATTTTTTCGCGTAAAGTTACCCCTGCTATTATGAGGCGTAGCCAATGTTAAGTATGGACATCATTCCCGCGTCGAATTTTGAAAATTTTACGTTGTAAGTCGTTCGTAAATAGGGCTGTACGTAAGTTACGTTCACGTCTAAAGCATTGACGATTTGCGGCGTAATTTCGAGCATGCGCACTGGGATTCTTTCGGAAAAAAAACGTCAAAAACGTGGGGTCACACTAAATTTCAGTAAAACACGCCCACATCATCCACATTTGAATTAGGCGGGCTTACGCCGGACCACATACGTTACGCCGCCGTAACTTAGGGCGCAAGTTCTTTCTGAATACGGAACTTGTGCCCTAATTTACGGCGGCGTAGCGTATTTGCGATACGTTACGTCCGCCGATAGATAGGCAATTCTATCGGAATCCGGGCCTTACTCTCTTTCTCTGTTTGTTCTGGTGACTATTGTCTTCAGGACTGAGATTAATGGAAATCCAAACTTTCAACTTGTCACCAGAAGTGCAGAGGGGAAATCCTCCAATGAAGGCGCTTGTTCTTGTGACAGCTAAAGAGCGGATTTTCCTTACTTTGGAGTGATATCTTCTCACTTTTGGAGATGTCACAGTTCAGGAAGTGGAGGGGTAAATATCAATTGACACTTAGATAGCAGAGGTTTAAACCCATAAAATGTTTTTGCTGCTGTCCAAAATGTTCCATCCAGAGTGCCCTAAGAAGGGAGATGTGTCACTGGCCAATGGCCATGATACAGGGAAAAAGCCCCAAAAAAAACAAACGAATGTAGCCACCACATTTACGGACTGGTAAGCTGCATTATATAACATTATTGATTTTTGGTTTAACCACTCTATAGCCAGTTCCTCCTGTGGTGGGCATGTTTTGCGACCGCTGTGTCCTTCAGACACAGCTGATCACAGATCGGGGTAAAGGGCCAATCACAGTGGCCCTTTACCATGTGATCAGTTGTGTCCAATCACAGCTGATCACATGTAAACAGACTTGCAGGTTATTGTCAGTCCTTGCCTCCCACTCTGTGTCTGTGGGAGGAAAGGAGAGTAGTTAACCGGCAAGCCTGTCAGCACATCGTTTATGCTGATAATCAGGGCATTAATCATCCGTACCCTGATTATCAGTGCAGCCCCATCAGTGCAGCCTATCAGTGCCCATCAGTGCTTCCTATCAGTGCCACCTATCAGTGCACATGAGTGCTGCCTATCAGTGCCCACCAGTGCTGCCCATTAATGCCCATCAGTGCTGAGTATCAGTGCTTTCTCATCAATGTCCATCAGTGCCATCTATCAATGCCCATTAGTGCCAACTACCAGTGACCATCAGTGCTGCCTATCAGAGCACATCAGTGTTAGCTATCAGTACCCATCAGTGCTGCCTAACAGTGCAGCCTCATCAGTGCCTCCTTATCAGTGCCCATTAGTGCCACCACATTGCAGCACATCAGTGCCAATCAGAGCAGCCTCATAAGCACACATCAGTGAAGAGAAAAACATGTTTATCCCCCAATAGACAGTCGTAGACATCGGGCGCAGGCATACCGAGTGTGCCGCTTCTAACGGCGATGCGGGCGTGATGTCATCGCTGCTCTGGTCCGTCACAGCGCCGGAGCAGCGATACCCAGAAGTCACTCCGGGTATCATGGCGGCGACGGAGGAGGTCACCCTGGACCGCTGCGGGGGCTTTGATCTCAGGTAAGTACTACAAAAAGAGCTAGTATGCTATGCCTTTGCCTTGCAGGGTGTTTTTTTATTTTATTTTTTAGAGAGGGTTTACTTCCTCTTTAAATGTGTCAATTATACCTACCGTGTTTCCCCGAAAATAAGACCGGGTCTTATATTAATTTTAGTCACAAAAAACACACTAGGGCTTATTTTCAGGGTAGGGCTTATTTATTTACGGGAAATAAAATGATGATCTAAAAGTGGTTGTAACCCTAAAAGAAAAAAATATATATCCTGTTCTTTTAAAGCACAGTGCTTGTGCTTGATGCTGTGTCATTTACCCCTAAATCAATAAAATATTCCTGTGTCCCCTGTCTTCTCTCCGTCTCCCCCAGTCAGGTCAGTATTTTGACATCATTTAAAAAAAAACATCTTGCTTAAAATTATGTAATCAGTTTTAATAAAAAGATTATACTGGTATAAGTGTGTATACTGGCAGTTTTATCAGAAATACGGTACGGTACCTTTCTAACAGATCCCCTGGGCCCGCATGTGATCTGCTCTTCTCCGCTCCGAGATCCCTGCTGACGTCAACCCGCTCCGAGCTCTGAGAAGGGAGGGGCCCCAGACGTCAGCCAGATGGAGGGAAGAGCCGAGATCTCCGTCAGCCCGCTCTGAGCTCTGAATAGGGAGGGGCCGCAGACGTCGCCGGGAGGAGTAAAGATCCTGCTGACGTCAGCCCGCTCCGAGCTCTGAAGAGCAAAGGGCTGCAGATGTTAGCCGGGAGGACAGAAAGAAACCTCCGGCAGAGCGGTGGCTGTAAATACCGTATGAAAATATTAAATACAGTTAAAAAACGGAGACGCAGACTTATACCAGTTTAACCATTTTTTTAATGAGCGTTACTAGGGCTTATTATCGGGGTAGGGCTTATATTGCAGCCCACCCCGATAATCCAGGTAGGGCTTATTTTCGGGGTAGGGTGTATTTTCGGGGAAACACGGTATATGTGCAAATATTTACCAATAATATGCTAATATTCAAACCGTGCTTCATAAAAATTCTTCACATTTTTATGGGGCATAGCTCGTATATTTGCACATTCATATTATATATTTGCACATTAAGGTATCATTGACACATTTATAATGCTGTCTATTGGGGGATACATAAAACTTAATATTTACAGTATATACAAATATTCCCTGCAGGGATTACACTGGAAACAGCGTGAAATATCTGGAGTATATTTCTAGATAGGTAAAAACAAGTACGGTTGCCTATTTAAGTCTAAACAAAGGCAACCATTTCTTATTGGCACTTCCCACTAATAGGACGCAGTGTACAATGTGTACAGTGATGCAATCTTGTAGGGATGAACAATGGAAAGTTTGCCAAACTGGGCTCATAATTATCGAATCATATCTATGGTATAGGAACTATTCCTCCACACAATTGGATGGTTGAAGTGAGCACAGCTTGTTTTGCCTGAACATTCTACTATTTGAATAAATCAGCCCTATTGCATGTGCATATCCTTCATCAATATACCTAAAGGTAAAATATTTGCTCAGTTCTAAAACAAGTGCAGGTACTCTATAGTGACGAAGACATGGTCCTAAAATAATCAGCAACGCCTACTCATTGGTACATTTGAATATTCTTTTGATTTGTTCTTCAATTTTAGTATTAAAAACATGCTATTGTCCCTGTAGCTTGACCAATTGCCACTTTCATGAAGGGTTAAAACACATTTTTTATTTGAATAAAAAAATAAAAATGTTTTTCTAAAACACCTGTTTAGCGCACACTACCCATTTTTTGAGAACAACTGTGACAACTGAAATTTCTAGGTCAACAGATTTCTCTTGAAACAATAGTTGTGTAGACTTTTCTTTGTGGAAATTCTTAGAAGTAATAATAATAATAATAATAATAATTATATATATATATATATATATATATATATATATATATATATATATATATATATATATATATATATATATATATATATATATATATATTTACAGTATATATATCAAATTATTGTGGGTTTGTGGACTTTTCTTAACAGATCGCCAATTCGCCATGGTAGCAAAGGATCAGTTTAACCAGTCAGTTATAACTGACTTTCTTCTTTTAGGGTTTTCTATTGAGGGGCAGAGAAGATTTTGTCTTTTTGTTGTTTTATTAATTATCTACATTGCCACCATTACAGCAAACATTTTCATCATTGTCATTATCAAAGCAGACCCACGTCTACATAAACCAATGTACTTCTTCATCGGTGGACTGTCGTTCCTTGAGCTCTGGTATCCCTCTGTCACAGTCCCTAGACTCTTGTGGTCTCTTAAAACAGAAGACCAACATATTTCTTCAGCTGGTTGCCTGGCTCAGTTTTATTTCCATTTTTCTCTTGGAGCAACAGAAATGTATCTCCTGACTGCAATGGGGTATGATCGCTATGTCGCTATTTGCAATCCATTGCGTTATTTGATTATCATGAGTCCCAATGTTTGCACTGTGCTCATACTGGGGTCATGGGTATGTGGATTCGCTGGAGTGATCGTTCCATGCTTGAGACTATCCACGCTTTGGTACTGTAAGGGGAATAAGATAGATCATTACTATTGTGATTTGATCCCAATGATGCGCTTGTCTTGCTCTGATACAACGAAAGCTGAGAATGCGTCTTTCTATTCGATATGTTTTGTAACTTTTGGATGTCTTTTCTTAACCTTGATATCTTATGCATGTATTACCCGAATGGTAATCAAATTGTCTTCTGCGTCAGCAAGACGTAAAGCGTTTTCCACTTTTGCCTCCCATTTATTTGTTGTTATCCTTTTCTACGGTACTATATTGTTCATGTTCATCAGACCAGCTAGTGGTGATTCCCTTCACTTTAATAAGAAAGTCTCTGTTGTCCCATCCATAGTGACTCCTCTTCTGAATCCTATTATCTACACCTTACGGAACCAAGAAGTGATAGAGGCTGTGCTGAAAACAGCCCACACAACAATGGCTTGGTCAAAGGGTTGTAAGTAAGTCGACCACTTATTACAACCAGGCAACTCATATTTTCAGAAGGAGGGGTCAGAAATGATAGATTGTGTTTCCTTGTTTACAGATTTCCTTCAATCATTCTCTCTTTTTTGGTTTTGTTCACCATAACAAGCCTTATGCCGCGTACACACGATCGGTTCATCCGATGAAAACGGTCTGATGGATTTTTTCATCAGATATCCGACGAAGCTGACTTTCATCAGTCTTGCCTACACACCGTCAGTTAAAAAAACGATCGTGTCAGAACGCGGCGACGTAAAAAACACAACGACGCGCTGAGAAAATTTACGATCAATGCTTCCGAGCATGCATCGACTTGATTCTGAGCATGCGTTGATTTTAAACCGATGGATTTCCCCACAGACGATAGTTTTTTTCTATCGGTTTTTTAACCAACAGATAATTTTAAAACAGGTTCTAAGTTTTTTCACTGATGGGAAAAAAACTGATGGGGCCCACACACGATCGTCTTATAAAAACGGTCCATCAGACCGGTTTCATCAGACGAACCGATCGTGTGTACGCGGCATTAGTGCCCCTTCACATTGATCAATTTTTCTTCCGTTTTTGCTTTACCAAAAGCAGAAGAAAAATACGTGACCATAAGATCCTTTGGAACTCTTTACACCAGTCAGTTGTGGGTTGGTTGCATTTTTAAAAGTCCTGCATGCTACATCTTTGGTGCATGTTTGGTGCTGTAACAAAAAGACACCACAAATGCACCTCCGTATTGAAATAAATATAATGTGTCAAAGACACATCAAAAACACACCCACAGTGGCTTTTTGGGTGTGGTTTTTAAGTCACATGTCCTTTTTTTACAGGTACAATATGCGCTAGAAATGCGGCAAAATGCATATGGGTTTTTACTGCACTTTTGCAATGGAGCAGTGTGAAAGCAGCCCTAAAAGTTATGTACTCTAAACCCTAAAAATGAACTTCTCCTATTTGGTTCTATTGGGGAGGATTTACTTAAAATGGAGCGTGCAAAATCTGATGTGTCCAACTTTAACTTGATTCTTACTGAATCAGAGAAGTGTCCAGAGATCCAGAAGAGGGTGCTCTGGGTCTGGAATGAGTAATCTCTTGTCTGCTGGACATTGTTGTGCTTTTCTCAAGGGCCCCAACTTTGCCAGCCAAGTATCGTTTTCGGTATTCACTGGCCAGTGGGATAAAACAGAGACTGTTATAGCAAATTAGGACTGTCTTTATATATACTGTTGCTAGGTAAAAGCAATGCAAATCTGTTTATTAATAATAAGCAGAATACAGCAGGATTTTAACCATATCACTCAGAGTGACATTATTGTCATATTGATACTTTGTATAAGTTCACTTGCTAATTCACTCTTCTTTTAGACTAATGGCCTAAATAATTTTCTGGAATACCTTAACCACTTAAGGAGCCTCGTTTTGAGATTTTAGGGGTTATTTCCGAAAGACATATCCACTTTGCACTACAAGTGCAAACTACAAGCGCAATGTGCACTTGAAATTGCACTGAAAGTGCAGTCGCTGTAAATCTGAGGGGTAGATCTGAAACAAGAGGAAGCTCTGCTGATTTTATTATCCAATCATGTGCAAGCTAAAATGATGTTTTTTATTTTCATGCATTGTCCCCCTCGGATCTGCAGTGACTGCACTTCCAAGTGCACTTTCAGTGCAATTTCAAGTACACGCTGCACTTGTAGTTTGCACTTGTAGTGCAAAGTGGATTTGCCTTTAGTAAATAACCCTCTTAGTGTTTACAAGTTATAATTATTATTTTTTTGCTAGAAAATAACTTAGAACCCCCAAACATTTTACACACACACATATAAATATATATATATATATATATATATATATATATATATATATATAATTTTTCTTTCAGACACCCTAGAGAATAAAATGGCAGTCGTTGCAATACTTTATGTCACACCGTATTTGTGCAGTGGTTTCACAAGCGCAATTTTTGGGAGAAAATACACTTTTTTGACATACAAAATAAGACAACGGTAAAGTTAGTACATTTTTTTTTTATATTGTGAAAGATAATGTTACACCGAGTAAATTGATACCCAACATGTCATGCTTCATAATTGCACCCGCTTGTGGAATGGCGACAAAATTTGACCCTTACAAATCTCCATAGGCGGCGTTTAAATTTTTTTCGAGAGGTTACCAGTTTTGAGTTACAGAGGAGGTCTAGGGCTAGAATTAATGCTCCTGCTCTAGCGATCATGGCGATACCTCACATGTGGAGGTTGAACACTGTTTTTATATGCAGGTGCGACTTACATATGCGTTCGCTTCTGCACGCAAGCTTGATGGGATGGGTTGCTTTAAAAAAAATTTGCACTGTCTTTTAAAAAAAATCCAGTCACTTTTATTCCTATTACAAGGAATGTAAAAATACATTGTAATAGAACAAAAGCATGACAGAACCTCTTTAATGTGAGATTTGGGAGTCAAAAAGACCTCAGATCTCATATTTACACTAAAATGCAAAAAATAAATAAAAATGTACCCTTTAAGAGCATTGGGCGGAACTGACGTTTGACGTCGCTTCCACCATCCAATGCCATGGAGCTGAGCAGGAGGCCATCTTTCCCTCACTCGGCATCCAGCCTGTGAGGGAACAGGACCCGATCATCTCCTCTGCTACAGCTATGGTAAGCTGCGGAGACGACCGTAATGCGGTGGGAGCGGGGGTGCCATTACCCGCCCCCGATAAAAGTGATCTGGTGGCAAATCAGTCGCTAAGACCACTTTTATCTTTTATCTTTTATCTGAAAGTCTGAGAGGGAAATAACATTTATGGCTGACAGTCAGCAAGTCTCATATGCCCACACTTGAAGTACCACCACTGCGCCTTAAGGAAAAACACCTGACTAACCTGCTGCCACTTTAATGATGTCGAAATGTGATTGTATTTTTTACCTCTATCCAAACTCAATAGTGAAAAAATAAGTGGCGCTAAATTACACTCATGCGTATGGAACTCCAATAAAGTGCAAAGATAAATCTAAAAATAAAATAAAGACAACTTCATACTTGGTACACTTTAAAGTATCGCTATATAGATGATAACAATGTGATAATTCTAATTCGAGATTTTCCTAGCTTGTGACGGAAAATATTGATTATATGAAGACAGGAGGCGAGTATCTTATGCATTATCTTTCTTTAATAATGCCCATAGCAGAAATACAGTAAACATTTATTGTAAATTAAAAGAAAAAATTCAAAGAACTACCCTTCCCAGCAGTCCCTGGGCCAGCGTAGCCCCTCCCAGACCGTAATCTATATAAGGGACTGCCTGAGGTAACCTATTCCTCTTTCTTCATGCGAATTAGTGTAAACAGGAACCGAAAGTCCAATTAGACATCTCCGCGGCTGCCGGGAACCTTCCGACCGGAACACAACATCTGAATCTGGAGGAAACGAAAGGACAAGGCCAACACGGACCAACTTCATCCGGACCAACTTCATCCCAACGGGGACTATAGGAAAACCAAAACCATTCGGAGCCGACCGGTCAGTTGTCTTCAGGAACATGGACCAACGGATTCAGTCAATGGCATCCCGACTCCGGATCTGGAACGTAGTAGGAGCCTCCATCTGCGGTGAACTAAACCCATGGATCGAAACGGAACAGCAATCCCGACGGGGTTAGTGAAAACGAACTGCCGGGCGTACCAGCCTCCGACTTGCAGGGTGTGTGGTTCAACAGTCTAGAACGAGAGAGAGACAACCTCGTGACAGGGTTGGGTCGGGAGGGAAGATACTCGCCTCCTGTCTTCATATAATCAATATTTTCCGTCACAAGCTAGGAAAATCTCGAATTATACCTCAGACAGGAGGCTCATATCTTATGCAAGTTCAAAGCTATAACAATGCATATATAGATGATAACAAATGAAACAACTACAAAATTGATATAGATATGTGTTCCTCCGATCCAAGCAGAATTGGCGGAAAGCAATCGTGGTTACCAGTCCGCCGCTAGCCGTAAATCCTATAGGGAGCCGCTCGGGGTGATGACCTAGGAGCCACCGCTCCTCTGGAGGGGTGGGCACCCAACGGGGTTACGTAAGACCCTGCCATTTCCATGATTGATCGTACCCCTCTGGCTAGCGTAGCTGAGGAAACCGGAAACTGAGGTTTAGCGTAGGAATGAGGAGTAGGTAGAGATGCGAAGATCGCAGTGGGACCGTGAAGGACTAAGAAATCCGTAGACAACGGAGTACGGAGTACAATGTGCGGGGAAGAACGGGTAGAAAAAAACGATGAATTCCCGCCGCTGTCCTACGCACGACGGAAAAACCCCGACTCTCCGAGGCGGGATCCGACGCCTGGAATGGCCAACGTCGTGACACCCGATATGCGTCTGACGGAATCAGACACGAGGGGGCAGTAGCTCAAACGACAATAACCTCCGACAGAGTGAGATTGTCCCCCCAGTCCTGGCGCGTGGTCAGGACCACTGATCACCTCCCAAGAGCGTTGATACCCTGGGTGTGATGGGCGTTGAAACTTAACGCTTACTAAGTCGGTACACCATGGGTGTTATCCCACCGGTAGTAAGTCTACAAGGGAGCGGTAGTCCGAGTTCGCAGCGCGGAAGGCGCAGGGGAGCTATAGGACCTCCCGGACTCAAACGAGTCCACCAGGTAGTTGGTCATCTCAGACGAACGCCTTCATGAGGTTAACTTGTCGTTGATCACCAACTAACCCAGAGTCCTCCGGATGATCGAAATGTATATCTAGTTCCAAGGCCTAGATCAAGGCAAGTGGAACCCCCGTTATAAAAGAAAAGGTCGCTGTCCGTGACCGACACCCCGAAAACCCAACCATGCGAAGAGAAGTAGGACGTGCGTCGTGAATAGAGGGTGCAGATCCCCGTACAGACTGGGGAGAGAAAGGATCCCATAAGGGAGCAAGGGCCAGGAACACTGACCGGTGCAGTCGTCAGTCGATGGAATTGGGCGGGTAACGAGAATTCCAATCTAACACCATAGCGAAAGTGCCTGGGGTACATTTCGCAGCTGGAACGATGTCGCGTTCCAGGCAGAAATGTCAGAGATCTTGCTAGATCCGTTAGGATTTTGGGTCAAGGACCCCCCAAGCGAAGTTCGTACTGGACCGCGGATACGGTGTCCATACGCAAGAACACACCGTAGGTGGACGTGTGTGGCATTAGAGTCCTGATGGCAAGACGGTCGTCAGGATTTCCACGGGTGAACGTGCAGCAGAGACTCCGCTGTGGGCCACGCCCCTCCTGTGGACGAGACCCGCATCGAGTACCCCAACCGAGGTGGTTGGCAACCTATTCCAAGATGAATCCGTCGTGGAGTTGCAGGTGGACCTGCCGTGCCGTCTGTCGACCTGACGTAGCCACCACCGTAGTTCAATTATGGCTTCCGTGTCCAGAGTGACGACGTCTGCACAGTGAAGCCCCTGGCAAAGACGTAGGGACTGAGACTCTAAAGGTCTCGATAGTGAAAAGAAGCTGGACAAATGGCCTGGATTAACGCCGGAAACAGGCCGACCAGGCGAGCCAGTCCGCGTAAGGATACCCGTCGTTAGCCCAGCACGATACTGACCTCGTGCAGATGGCGGCCAAGTGGTCATGGGTAGCCGAAGGAGCACTAGGTTGGTGTCCACCAAGAACCCTAAAACTCTACCTCCTGAGATGGGGAGAGGATAGATTCCCCGTGATCTATGGGGGACTGTCCCGGAGGCGTGTTCGTTCGCCAGGCGAGGGGTACGAGCCATTAAGAGTAGGTCGTCCAAGTAGATAATCAACCTCACCCTTTGTGTCGCAGAATGTCGTCACTGTATACGGTAATTACGAGAGATTTCTCAAGTTACTACCGGGCGATAACCGCCCTCCTTTCCTGACCAGGAAGACGTTGTTGGGGAAACCCGGGGAGAGCGGGTCCGTCTCCACTATCGTTTGGGTGAACCAGAGGCCCTGCAATTCGTTGTCTATTAGGGCGGTGTTCAGGTCTGAAGACCGAGGAAAGAGGGACTAGGTCCATCTCCGGTCCTATAATCCTGATAGACCGGCACTGTACCGTGTTAGACTTTGATGACGTTTGGGCTCATCCGGGATGGAATAGAGCCCTACCGTCTTGGAATATCTTAATCAGCGTGATCCCGACTAGCCTGCCCTCGGTGGTCGGACCGGGGTCTGATTCGGCTAGGTGAGACAGCTGGGGAACAAGCCACGTTAAGATTCGAGCGGCGGTGTCCAGTCGGACCCGTAGTGTCCACGCATCCCAGGAGGCGACCGCCCGTTGGGCCCAGCCCCGATTTGGGACAGGTCAATCGGCTGTTCAGCGGCATGGCCTGCTCACTAAGGTGTGGGATGATGGTGATAGGTCCCAAAGATCCAAGGCCCTGGTCTGTATGATCCGAAGGACCTCTCTATTCCCAGCTTGGGGGATTTCCCGTGTATGGTGGGATACCCCCAGGGTATGGGGTTCACCTCGGGAGTGTGCACAGCCATAAATGGTAAAGGAAGGGGGTTACGCCCTGAAAATGATTCGGTGAGTTTTTCGACCGATCTCCGGGGTCCATTATGTGATATATTGGATCACCTCGGGCGGAGGTGCCCAGTCATCGGAGTGTGGATGGCATATCGCCCCCGGATCTATAATGGCTCTCTACGAGAATCCATAGAGTGTCACCCTGGGAACAGGGTTGGCGTCGTCATAGAGCGCCATGTGCCCACTGCCCTAACACTCATCATCATTCTCATCATCTACAACCTCAGACTCAAGGTGTTAGCCGCCTCAGACTCCGCGGACAACTCTGGAAGAGTCCACGAATGGGTCTGGCTTAGTCCGTCTAACGGATCGCTGCCTCTGCATGTGCATCTCCCCGAGGCTCGGGGGTCGGTCGGAGTCTGGGAGGGCAGTGGGTCGGCAGTCCGGGTAGGGTACTGCCTGGGACATATTATTTACTTCCCCTGTCGGGGAGTCAAGGGCCACAGAAACGTGGCAGCGTTTTGGAACGCCCAGCCCTTCTCAGGGGCGGTAGACCGTTGCCGGATGGTCCGGGCATATGGTGTGCAGGCGGGGGTAACCGACGCCATGGTCGTAAAGATTGGTCTACCGATCAGTTTTGGCAACTGTGTAACACTGTTGAGATTTGGCCTCCTAGGACTGTGTCCACCCTATCCGGGGTAACGGCATGAACAATGCCATGATATTCATTAAATTGTAGAATCTTTGTACAATTCAATACAATTTTTTATACATATTTGTATAATTTATTTATATAATGAATATATAATTTGTATAATCCATCTATAATTTATTATTTGTAAAATTGAATAATGGATTTCGTTATATATTATAAGTAATAATATATATTAATAATAATATCATTAATAATAAATGTATTTATTCATTCAATCCTTAGATAGTTATTTAATACATTATTTATTAGGAGTATGTTGTAGGGAATAAATTCCCCGGAGATAAACATGCTATAATTTCTTTATTTAATTTATTGATTTATTGATCTATCTACATATTGATTATTTATTTATTAGGATAAATAAGGTATATGTTCTAGGGAATAAATTCCCCAGAAATATAATTTGAGTATATATTGAATTATTTATTGTAGATTCGGTTATTTAAATTATTTAATTTAATTTATTTATTTATTTATTTATTAGATATTGATTCATTGGAATGAAATATATATATTTATATATATATATATCTGAAAAGATGTACTGCCATCTAGTGGTTGAAAGCATGGTGAAACAGCAGCAGGTTCCTGGCTACGACACCGCTGGGAAGGACATCCTGCGGTGTGAGGGGAGCCTGACGAGATTCTAACTCCAGAGGCGAAGTCTCGCGAGACTACGGCCTCTGGAGTTCTTATTGGCCCGAGGTTGTGAGGGACGGAACGGTCGATGAGAACCGTTCTCCCCCGTCTCGCTCTCGATACCGAGAGAGGCACCGAAAGGGAGGAGAGGAGCGGCCGCGGCGGAGACCCCGCCCCCCACCTGAGTGCGCGAAGGGGAGCGTGGGGAGGGAGGGGGGGGGGGACAGTTGCCCAGGCATGGCGCCCGCCGAGGTAGCGAATGAAATAACAGCGCGGATCCCGCACGGATGCCGCAGTGCTCCGGCGTCAAAGAAAGGGAAAAAACCCAAGCAAAGAATCAAAGAATTGGAAACAAACAAACGTGGCCTCTCAAACATATCTGCCTGACACCGCTCCGGTGTCAGGCAGACAGAAATAAAGCGCAGAAACGGGGGATAGCAGGGAGAACCCCCAGTATTCCACATCTTCCAAAAACTACAGAACAATCAATTCCGACAAAATACCTGACACCGGGGCATTCGGTATCAGGGAGGAATTCCAGGGAAACTCCCCATGTTCCACAATACCTCAAACATATCAGTCAAGACTGAACAAAATCACCCGACACCGGGGCACTCGGTATCAGAGACCATATATACAATCAAACAATAAAGGTACATGAAACACCTATCTTGTAAATAATAAAGATACAAGAAGTACCTATCCTGTAAATAATAAAGGTACATGAAATACCTATCTTGTAAATAATAAAGGTACATGAAATACTTATCTTGTGTGCTCTGCCATGAGCAGAAAGAAAGAGGAATAGGTTACCTC